>NC_052644.1:14659081-14990458 GCF_016161935.1 Mauremys reevesii
GCTGGAGGACAGGGGTGAGGGCAGGGCCTGTCTGTGCTGAGATGGGAGCTGGGTTATGGGGCCCTGGGCAGTGGGGTGTGGGAGTGGGGCCTATGCATGCTGGAGGGCAGGAGCAGAGGTTATGGCTCAGTGTTGGAGTGTTTGGTGAATCCTGGCTAAGTCTCTCTTTTCCCCTCTGTTTGTTGTGGTTCTGACTCTCCCATCACACAGTAACATCTGATCAATTGTTTTGCTGCAGCCCCCATGGGAGCCTGGGCGTGTCCAGTGGGAGGAGGAGAAGATGCAAGTTGGAGAATTAGAGCGCCCAGGCCCCAGCAGGGATCGGCTGGTCCCTGAAGACAGATGAGTAGCTCCTGGGTCTCCATATCCAGGCTCCGGCGTAGAGAATATGGAAACAGCAGAGCCAACTTGGGCCCAAAAGCAGGGAATGAGCTGGAGAGAGACGGAAAGGAGCCAGTCCTGGGACCACCCATCTCAGTAAGTCCTCGATGGTCCCACACAGGATGGTAATGGTGACAGCTGAGGACTGAGCAGTGACAGGATGTCCCAGTATTGGAAAGATCAACTTCAGGAGGAGCTACAGCGCTACGGACACCTGCTGAGGTTGTGCCACATCAGTCCCCATCAAAAAACCCTCCGCTGCTGGATTTGAACCCAGAGGAGGATATTGAGGCCTATCTGGCTTCCTTCGAGCAAGTGGCTGAAGCCTGCCAGTGGCCCAGAGGAGAGTGGGTGACCCGCCTTGTGCCCAGCCCTCAGCGGAAAAGCTCAGCAGGCCATTAGCAGCCTGGATGCCAGAGATGCTGGAGATTATGGGAAGGTGAAGGCAGCTGTCCTGCAGGGTGTGACATTGGCATGGAGACACAGCGCCAGCGCTTCAGGCAGTTCCGCTTACCAGGAGGCCGAGGGCCCCGGCAGTTTTCTGCCGGCTCTGGGAACTCTCCCATCGATGGCTGAAGCCGAGATCCGCATCCAAGGAGCAGATCATGGAGTTGCTGATCCTGGAGCAGTTCCTGACCATCCTGCACGGAAGAAATCCAAAGCTGGGTTTCTGAGCATTGCCCAGAGACATGTGCCCAGGCAGTGTCTCTGGCTGAGGATTTCCAGGTAGGACTGCAACAGGTGGGGATATGAGAGCAGCAGGTTATGAGCAGGTGCAGGGGAATGTCCAGGGGCTCCCACTGGAGGCTCGGCACTGGGGTTAAAGGCTGTTTTGGGGCTCAGGGTTCAGCTGGGTCACTCAGCCACAGGGATTTTCACAGCTCCCTGTCCCCTGCACACCTTGCCATTCTCTCGGAGTATAAATGTCACTGCCTCCCCTTATGCAGAGTCATGCAGAACCCTTGGGCAATAATTTCACTAGTACCTGCAGCTGCTGGGAGAGTGCAGTGACGTGACGTCTCTCAACATCTGAATTGATAGGAGCCTCTTTAACTGACTGGGGCTGCAGTGTGAATCTAGCGTGTGCCGTTAGGAGGCAGCAGCATGGCCTGATCCTAGAGACTCCATCCCTGAGCATCCCCTGTGTGTCACATGCAAACCGTCATGTCCATGGGGTAGGAGGTCTCCTGAGCTGCCTCACCACAGGACGTGGGAGTGGCGTAGTAGCTGCAGGTACTAGTGAAATTGCGGAAGGGTCCTGTGTGACAGGCATGGCTTCTTTCCTTCAGCTCCTCCCAGAGATGGCGCCCTGGGAGCCTGCGCCTCCCTGAGGTCCAAGCTCCTCCCAGGCTCACACTGCACAGCCTCAGCCTCCCATTCCTGTTACCTCTCCCATTAGGTACAGGACCTGCTGGCCAAAGCAGCCTCTGTCTGAGGAGAGGGTGCCCTTTGCCACAGGCATTATTCAGGTATGATTCCCCTGACTCCCAGCCCCTGGCTGCCTGGGTGACCCATGTGGTTGGTTCCCAGGTCACAGTGCGTGTGAAGGTTGAGGATGTGACCCCAGAGGAGATGGATGCCCTGAAGCATTATGGGAATCTCAGAGCACCCAGCTGGAGCCACTACAGCCCCATCCCGCATGGGGATCCCTGGGTTGAGGCGGCCCTGAGGAAGTGCGAGCTGCCAGGCGCCCTGGAAAGGAGCCCCGAGTTGGACGAGAAATGGGTAACGAGCTTGTGAAGGGGCCTGGGTCGAGTCTTCCCAGAGGCAATTGAGGAGACAATGGGGAAGGAAGTCCTCGGGCTGTGTGTGTTTGGGGACAACAGGAAGTGGCTGTCTAGGCCGTAAATTCCCAGCAGGATTGGAGAATGTGGGAGGCAGTGTGTGGGGTTAGGGTGGCCTGTGGGTGTCCCTAGATGACAAGTGGCCCAGGCAGTGGGAATGGGACTGTGGAGCTGGGTGGCCCTGTAGCCAGCGCAGATGTGAACCCTCCTTGTGTGTGTCCTGTTCTGTGGTGTTACCTAGCGGGAGCTGACTCCTCAAGGCCCATGTCATTCAGGGCTTCCCATGCAGCCTGGCCAGCTCAGGTGGAAGCCCCTTCCCTCACCCATCGATGGACTGAGCGCTCAGTTGGGAGACTGAGGCAGGATGGACCCTTCCTCTCCTCTGGGTAGTGAGTTAGGGGGATTGGGGGTGTCTTATTTTCTCCCGGTTCTGGCCGGCTGAGTGAGAATGAGGAGTATCTCAGCAGGAAGGGCCTGCAGGAAGCTCCAGGGATGTTATTGTGGCGGCCTAAAAGGAACATGACCCCAGCCTGGAAATCCCCCACAGCTGTAATCTGTCAGTGGGGCACCTCCCTCCTCCGCCCCGAGTAGCAATGGTGGGAGCTGTAGCACAGGGAGGGCTCACATGTGTTTCCCACCATGTGACCCAGCTGTGGGGCTCTGTGCAGAAGCTGTCTAAGTAGAATATTCTTGCCAGGGATGTTACAACCAACAGGTGGGTTCTCCCTGGCTTGGCCAGTCCTAGGCTTGTACCCTGCCCAGCCCCTGTTGCAGTGCCTGCAGCTGCAATGCGTTTTCAGGAAGAGCACAGTGGGTTGAATCCCCTGGTGTCCAGGCTGAATATCCTGCCTCACTGGCTCTAACACAGGAACCTCTCATGATTTGTTTCCTTGTTTTGATGGTGGCTTTTAAGGAGTGCCCTCACCCCCGCCCCCGTGCCTACCTCCTCCTCCAGGTTGGGTAGCCCTGGCCAGCCTGAGAGCTCTTAGAGGGTGTTAAATAGCCCCTCACCTGTGACCACCATCCCTGACCCTTCTCTGGCAGGTCCCTCTGCTCTGGGATTGTCATGGTCAACACGTGCCCCTCTGCCAATCACAGCTTTACCATCACTTACAAGGTAGGATGGACCCAGCACTAATTATGCTCGGGGTATGTGCGGTGCCAGCCAGAACCTGAGGCCAAGGTGCTGCCAGCAAAGTAGGTGATGGCTCTGGACCCTGGGGTTGGCAGCTTTTCCCAGGTGTTTTACATTCTCCCCAGTCACAGCCCATCCCCATCAGCCTTGGCTTTACATCCCCACCTCTGCCAGCCCAGGGGTGCTGCTCTGCCAGCTTTGCTGCTGCTCTGGTGGTAGATGCTCCTTTCCTGACACTGACCTCACGGTCTCAGCATGCGCAGGTGGTGGTTCTCCAGCTGCTTCCTTGTGTCGCTTACCTGGCTGCATACAGCGCCTGCACAGTCACTTCAGTCTATTGTCAGTCTCACACAGACTTTCTCCAGGGGGTGGGTTGGGGCCTCACACCCAGCATACAGGGCCAGGATGGCTTCTTCACTAGCCTGATCAGAGCCAATCAGTCTGTCATGCCTAGCAGCGTAAGGCTCTAGTGCCTTAGCGTGATGGGTGAGCTGGTTGGCATGGCCATTCCTCCTGTGCCTCTACTCTGGCTCAGATCACTCTGTGTCCTTTCTCTCTGGGATTTTGGGATCTCTGGCAGTGGCAGGAACTGGGGCCTGTCTCCTCTCATCTCAGGAATAACTCTGAGAGCATTGGCATAGTCGATGGTGTAGTGAGAGACTGCCTGGAGATGGAACCCACCACTGCAGAGGGCAGCCTGGGAACCCTCATCTTAGCAAGCCACTCACCCAACCCCAGCTTACTGCAATGTAACACAGTCGCATTTCGTGTCTCCTGGACGGGTTAAGCAGGAGATGCAAGTAGCACCCCCTACTATCTTCAGTGGAGCTTACCTAACGTTTCTTTAACAAACTTTTTTAATTTTTGGTGTACAAGTGGACATTTTTCTAAAGCAAACTCTTTTTGCAAATAATTGCTGACACTAATGACATTTTTCACAAAATTATTCATCCCGCTTTTAAATAAAATATTGCATCTAAATGTTTTGTTCACATAAAGCCAACCATTTTGATAAATGAAAAAAATTGTGAAAGTAGACAACGGGTCCATTTCAAACACCACTTTGAAACCTCATTGTGTCCGCTTGTTTTTATCTGGCTCTAACCTGTAAGTGGATTTCTGTAGGGAACATCATTGTCACCTAAACAGCAGGGCCGTTGAGTAGGGCAAAGGAACCAAAGAGACAGAGCGATCCATTAGCAAAAGAACAAATGAGTTGGGTCCTGAATGAGAAAGGGATACTGCAGTGAGGGAGAGAAAGGTCTGTTGTGGGGTGGGCGAACTTTTTGGCCCGAGGGCCACGTCTGGGTGGGGAAATGGCATGCAGAGTCATGAATGTAGGGCTGGGGCAGGGGGTTGGTGTGCGGAGGGAGTGCGGGGGGTAGGAGGGGGTGCAGTGTGCAGGAAGGGGCTCAGGGCAGGGTGGGGTGTAGGGTGTACGAGGGGGCTCAGGGCAGGGAGTGGGGGTGCAGGCGGGGATGTGGAGTGCAAGGGGGGGGTCGAGGCCGGGGGTTGGGGTGTGCGGTGCCGGCGGGGGCTCGGGGCAGGGAACTGGGAACTCAGGGCAGGACGAGCGGTGCCTGCAGACGAGGGCAGCGCAAGGAGCCCTCTGCCCCCCCCACCCCAGGGCCACAGGAACATGGTGCCGACCACTTCCAGGAGTGGCCAGGGGCTTGCAGCACCACGGATCCGCCCACAGGCTGTAGTTTGCCCACCCCTGGTCTATGGTCAGGAGAAGAGGGAAGAAGAGAGAGGTGGAGCCTGGAGGGGAATTGAGGGGCTGGAGCACAGGGAAAGGGAAATGTTGGGAGTTGAGGAAAAGTTATCGTGGGCCCTGGGAAAAGAGGAAGGAGAAAGGGATGTGGGGCTTCCTGCTTGTGCGCCTCCACAGCCCCCTATTTCTGCATGGCTGACTGTTTGGCTCTTCTTGGGGGTCTCGCCGGTGGAAGGATGTGAGGAGCCTCAGCCACTTCCACTTGGAAATATGAGAGATGAAATAATCTCTGGATTCTCTCTTCCATCCAGCAGGTGCGAGGATCCTGAGCAGGACTGAGAAGCAGCCTCACGACGAAGGGCCTGAAAACCTGCAGCCCCCCAGCATATCACAGCAGGATTCAAGAGAGAGCATTAACCACAGACCTGAGCAGGAAGGAGCCTGCAAGAGGCAGAAGAGGAGCCCAGTGGGGAATGAGCCAGATCCCCTAGGGGAACGTGAGAGTGGATTCAGGAGACTAATCCAACCTCCTGCATCGGGGAGACCTCGGACCGCAGGGACCTGCACCATCAGAACAGCATTCACAGGACAGAGAAGCCCCATAAATGTCGAGATTGTGGGAAAGGTTCTGGGAGAAGCAGGCGCCACGGCCCATGGGAGAGTCCATGAGAAGGACAGACCAGATCCATGTCCTGAATGTGGAAAGAGTTTCAACAGACTGACCCATCTCAAAACCCACCAGAGAACCCATACGGGCGAGAAACCCTATTTCTGTGCCGAATGGAAGAACTTCGCCACCTCTCCACGCTCATTACACACCAGAGGCTGCACACAGGAGAGACCCTACTCCTGTGATGAGTGCGGGAAAACTTTCCACGAACCTCGGACCTCAACAAGCACCAGCGCTCCCACACGGGCGAGCGGCCCTACCCCTGCGCTGAGTGCGGGAAGCGCTTCAGCCAGCTCTCCAACCTGACGATGCACCAGAGGACTCACACACAGGAG
This sequence comes from Mauremys reevesii, assembly GCF_016161935.1. Classification (NCBI taxonomy): domain Eukaryota; kingdom Metazoa; phylum Chordata; order Testudines; family Geoemydidae; genus Mauremys; species Mauremys reevesii. The sequence continues at coordinate 14,665,101 of NC_052644.1, forward strand.
AAGCCCTACCCTGCGCTGAGTGTGGGAAGAGCTTCAAGTATCTGGCTTACTCGCCATTCACGAGCGCTCCCACATCGGGAACGGCCCTTCCCTGCACTGAGTGTGGGAAGAGCTTCAGTAACAAATCCTCTTTGGCCCGCCACCTGAGAATCCACTCCAGAGCCGCAGCCATGGACAAGTGAGACCCTCCCACCAGAGGCCTCCGCTCTGGTCGTGTGTGTATAAGAACGTGAAGCAGGGCCTGAGAGAAGCTAGCCCCATGCCCACTAACCAAACCATCCTGTCACGGACACCAGGGGTGTGAATTGGGGCTTCACCTTAGTCCTCTGAGGTGTCTCAATTCCAGAACTGCCCCAGCAGTGATTTGCTCCTTCCTGCTTGAACTAGTGAGGAGAGGGTCACTCTAGGGGCTTGTCTGTGCTGTAAATTAACTTCTTGTAACTCAAGTGTTGTCCTCACTCAAGTCCCATCCACATACAGTACCTTTAAGTGGGTGCTGTGACTAAGTTGGCCAGCCCAAGGAGGGGACATAGGCTAAAACTGGAGCACAACGCATCAGCTGCTAACACGGCACCTCTGTAGTGTGGCTCCAGGCTTGTGTCACTTGCATATCGCTAGTTCTCCAGTGCCCAGCCCACGAGTCTCTAGCGTGCCCAGAAAGGACAGAAGTTCTCCCACTACTCGCTGGGATATGCGTGTGCGCAGAAGCCATAGCGCTGTACTTGAGGAGCGCAGAGTCTGTGTGAGCACAGCAGTGTGGCTGTTCTCAGCTGAGCTCGGCTCACTCGAGAGGAGTCACTGGAGCACAGATAACTCAAGATAACTCTGTAGTGAAGGCAGACCCGGCGAGACTGGCAGGCCTCAGTCCCAGCGGTACCAGGAACAGCACCTCCAGGGGAAGGCATTGGGCCAGCTCTACCTCCTGCCCCACTGCCAACCAGTTCTGCCTCGATGGCCCCGCACGCCACCTTCTTCCACACTCTGCCCTACTCGGAGGCACCCAGCCTCACCAGCGCTTCAGAGCCCTCTATCATCTCTCCCAGCAGCCGCTGTGGCCGGGCCCAAGCCTGCTGCATTGACTCCCTGCCTCCCGCCACCTGACTGGCTCTTCCAGCTGACTCTTATCTCAGCCTAAGCATTTACGTTCTCCGTGTACTCTTCTGTATTTAGTCATCACCGCCCTGTTTTCTGCTCCTGTCCTGCTAACTCTCTTTCTGTTTGCTGCCCTGTCTCTAGTGCGTTGCGTTGTCCAGACCACACCATTGCTCCTGGCTCAGCTGCCCATCAGCACAACCGCTGATTCAGTTCTATTGGTGTGAGATTTTGATCAGACGACCCCAATCCTGCACTGAGCTCCACATGGGCAGATTCCTCCGGCGTGCTGCCTGGCTACTGGGGTCCCCAAGCGTAGCTCAGTGCAAGATTGGGGCCTTAGTTTTAAATCTTCTGATCTTCCCTACCTCATTGGTTGCCCTTCTGAATTGCTGGTATTTTTTATTTATTTCCTGCTGATTTGATTGTAATGTACTGAAGAGCACTCCTTGTCAATCAGTCGGCTCTGCACACTTAATTACCTCTCTCCCTGTTCCTTTGACTCAGTTAAACCCACTCTCTTGCTTTGGCCCTTGTGTAGCTGCCCATTGCCATTCTCACTGTTGTCCCCCTGGCTTCTCGCCCTGTCGAGTCCCAACTCACTGCGATGATGTTTTATCAGTCTCCCTGGCTGGATTTAGTTTCTGGCTGAGAACAGGAGAAGGGTGGAAAGTGGGACCTGCGTGGTGGTGGCAGGTATCTAGCACTCCTAGGAAAAGCTATAAGGGTGCGTCAGGACACTTGGTAACACATGTGATCCAAGGACAGCCCTTACATCTCCAGCTGCAACCCGGTGCCGCCTGCTTTTCTCCCTGCGGCCAGCCAGCAGTACACCATGGGAATAAGTGGCCCAGCGATTCACAGGGGCAGTTTTACTATTACAGCGTTTACATTGGTAAGTGAAGAACACTTGCCATCCCCACACAATTTCCTTGTTGGGGAGGCAACATTTGGAGGAACCCAGTCCAAGATGTTGCAGGGGGAAGAACCAGGGTAGCTAGAACTGATGCAGGCCCCGCATCTTTTCATCCACACTGAGTGCCTGAGAGAGTTACTCTCACTTGGGAGTAGCTGTCCTGCTGTTCCTATGTAGATGTTGTGATACCCTGTAGTTTTGGGCTCCATGAGCCAGCAAAGCAAAATTGGAGTTTAGACTTCAACTTCCACTGTGGATGGTGAGTCCTGTGTGTTGTGACTGGATGTCTGCTTCCCTGCAGCTCCAGAGAGGCTAAGGAGCACACAGCACATAGGCCTCATGTACAGGTGGAAAATGAGGACCTGTACTTCATCAGTGTAGCTCCATTGGCAGAAGCAAAAGTGGAAACTGTAGTGTAGACAGGACTTTGGCATTGTTACCACTGTGTCATCAACCCCTAACCAGCAAGTGACTTATCTCTCTTTCCAAATACCAAAAAGCTCTGATGGAAGAAGGGGCTCTGAGAGCATCAGAGAAGATATGCAAGCTTCTGCTGAGAAATTTCAGCTCCTACTATGATCTGCCCATTCCTGGATGCACACCTTCAACACCGCTCTCTCTGGGTTGCTACCTCCATGCTTCCTCTCTGGACACTTCCCTGTCAATAGTGGGTGATCCTGGCTTTTAACTATTTAAAGGGCCTTGCAGATCTCTTCAAAACCTGATTGACTACACCTCGGTCTCCTGGGTTTGAAAAGCTACTAACCCCAATAAATACAATATACATAATAGTGTTCAGTAACCCTGCTACATCTCTGCAGGAGGGAAAGCCTAATCCGATAACAGCCCAGCCATGCTTCTCTTCCTGATTGCAATCTACCCCCTCTGCACGCCTGCTCCCTGTCTCTTTCAGAGCCACCCAACAATCTTCACATTAAGCCCCCAAAAGCTCCAAACAAACTGTCTAGAGTGGCCCTCCATGAGTCCCAGCTTCTATGTCTCTGGGCACCCAGTAGTCCATGTTCTTGGTACCACAACATACCTCATCACAGAGTTTCACTTAACAGTTATAACACCATCTCATATCTCACAATTTCACGTTAACATAGTCCCTTCTCCACAACTCCATTGAATATGGAGGGAGGAGAGGATGATCCAAGTGCAATACATCAAAGTTTGGCATCAAACATGGGAAAGTTGCATGGTCCAGCTCCTGCACTCCCATCACTGGAGCTCCTGAACCCCCATAAGGGGAGGACACTGAGGCTATGTCTTCACTGACAAAAAAGGTGGGGGGGGGTTAACAGTAGGATAATTGAGGTGTATTAGCTCTCATGCTGTACACACACAGTGGAGTTACTGTGAGGTAAACCAGGCAAAGTCAACCATGGGCAGGGGGCTTCATTCTGACCTCACCCATCTGCCTTTTGAACACTATAAGCAGCTTGTCTCCACTTAGGATTTTACAACACAATAATTATCCCCAATTGTTATCTTGCTGTTTAAAAAATGGGCACCACTGTAAAATACATTGTAAGCACAAGGCAATGCCTTGGGATTAGCCATGATAGGAAGAGGCATGCAGATAGATCTCATCCTCCCCTGAAAGGCACATAAAGTTCACACTGCATAGAAAAATGAGTGACTCTTAAGAAGCCATCCTGGCACAGCTCTAGGCAGGTGCTCAGATACTCCCTGGAGAGACTCTATGTGAACCTAAGACTGGCCACACTGGATCAGACCAATGGTCCACCTGTTTTCCCATAGTAGCCAATTCCAGGTGCTTCAGAGGGAATGAGCGGAACAAGCAATCCTTGAGTGATCCATCCCCTGTTGTCCACTCCCAGCTTCTGGCAGTCAAAGGCTAGGGACACCCAGATCATGGGATTGCATCCCTGTCTGTCTTGGCTAATAGCCATTGATGGACCTGTCCTCCATGAGACCAACTATAAACTGAAGTGACTGTCAGATGCTGGTTTCTGCCATATCTGAGGAGCAAGGAAGAGGGTGTGAAGTCATCTCACTGGGACAATAGCTTTGCAAACAGACCAGAGGTTGAAACAGCAAGCTCGGCAGAGCAGCACATGGGTGCTCGCCTAGCCCCCCAGGTCCTGGCAGGGGTGGGAATGTAACACCAAAAGCTAGCAAGGGGGCTCTGGGAAGATGGTAAAACTGTCAGGAAAACCTTGGAACACCAAGGGCTAGAGGCACCAGGTGCATTATTGTTGCTATGGGCCTTGGCTCTTGTAGTGCCCAAACTTTAGATGGGGCTAGGTAGACCCTGGACTTATACATCAGAAGGGACTTGACTCAGACTGATAAAGGCTTAAAGTTTTGCTGGTCCTGGATGTAGGTTACATGGGATGGGAGGGAAACCCTGTAACCACCACCATCAGGAAAAGGGAGAAAAATTATGTGCAGGTTCCTGTGTTAGAACCAGAGATGGGCTATTGGGCAAATGGGAGGTTCCAGGGGACAGCAGGGACCCCAGGCCTCAGCCCCAAAATCCCCCATCCAACCAGCAGTGGCAGCAGCTGGAGAAAAGGTGGAGGGGACACTGCTGTGAGATGACCAGTATATTCTGGAGACAACACCCTCTGCCTGGAAGATTCACGGAAAAGGCTGGCTGTACCCCAGAATAATTGTTAGAGCATCTGTTTGCAACAGACTATTAATAGTAATTACAGCTACCACAACCTCTCTGCTGGTGAGATTATCAGGCCGCAAGTGCCCTAACGCCTTTCTCTACTGGACAGAAGAGAGGTGATCACCTGTAGGGCCAATCCCAAACATTCAACAATCATGAAAGTGGCTTAATGATCATGAGATTTTTTTTAAAATCAGAATTTTTCTTCTGGTTTCTTTACATAGAACAATAGTTTAGTTATATATTATAGACTTATAGAAAGACTTTCTAAAAATGTTAAAATGTATTACTGGCACACAAAACCTTAAATCAGAGTGAATAAATGAAAACTCAGCATACCACTTCTGAAAGGTTGCTGACCCCTGCTCTAGTTCAAACAGGAATTAGTTCAGGGAAGTCCTATGCCCTGTGTTATGCAAGAGGTCAGACGAGAGGATCACAGTGGCTTCGGGCCTTATAATCAAAGACTCTGTGAACCTCCGGGTCAGCATCTCCAAGGGGGTCTCCCCAGGCCCCCTCCTAACCTCTGGCTTCAGTCCCATTGAAAACACTGGGAGATAGTGGCCATTTTGACTTATGGGCAGTCCCACTGCTGCATGCAAAGGCTGTAGGAAAAGTGTGGCCAGATTGACTGAGGGCAGTTTGTCTTCATCCCTGTTGAAAGTAGAGGGAGGTAGCCATTCTGCATAGTGTTAATCTCACACAGCAGCTGCCACGAATCACAAGAGTGTGAGGAAACACCAAATAACATCAGACTCGGGATAAAATGGGCAAGGTAACTCTGAAACAGTCTCACCCTCCTGGCTGATCATGAAGAAAAGGATGAGGGAGGAAAGGGGCTCCTACCAGGCCTTGGTCAGGGTGGGTGGGAAGCTCTGAGTGACAGAATCAGAACTGAAAGGGACCTCGAGAGGTCATCTAGTCCAGTCCCCTGCACTCAAGGCAGGACTAAGTATTATCTTGACCATCCGTGACAGGTGTTTGTCCAACCTGCTCTTAAAAATACCCAATGATGGAGATTCCACAGCCTCCCGAGGCAATTTATTCCAGTGCTTAATCACACTGACAGGAAGTTTTTCCTAACGTCCAACCAAAACTACCCTTGCTGCAATTTAAGCCCATTGCTTCTTGTCCTATCCTCAGCTGTTAAGAAGAACAATTTTTCTCCCTCCTCCTTGTAACAACCTTTTATGTACTTGAAAACTGTTAACATGTCCCCTCTCAGTCGTCTTTTCTCCAGACTGAACAAACCCAGTTTTTTCAATTTTCCATCATAGGTCATGTTTTCTAGACCTTTAATCATTTTTGTTGCTCTTCTCTGGACTTTCTCCAATTTGTCCACATCTTTCCTGAAATGTGGTGCCCAAGAACTGGACAAAATACTCCAGTTGAGGCCTAATCCGCACAGAGTAGAGTGATAGAATTACTTCTCGTGTTTTGTTTACAATACTCCTGCTAATACATCCCAGAATGATATTTGTTTTTTTTTTTTTGCAACAGCGTTACACTGTTGACTCATATTTAGCTTGTGATCCACTCTGACCCCCAGATCCCTTTCCGCAGTACTCCTTCCTAGACAGTTGTTCCCAGTTTTGTATGTGTGCAACTAAATGTTCCTTCCTAAGTGGAGTACTTTGCATTTGTCCTTATTGAATTTCATTCTATTTACTTCAGTTTGTCCAGATCATTTTGAATTTTAATCCTATCCTTTCATTTCCTATGGTGGGGGGGAAGCACTTACAACCCCTCCCAGCTTGGTATTGTCCACAAACTTTATACGTGGACTCTCTATGCCATTATCTAAATCATCGATGAAGATATTGAACAGAACCAGACCCAGAACCGATCCCTGCATGACCCCACTCATTATGCCCTTCCAGCATGACTGTGAACCACTGATAATTACTCTCTGGGAACAATGTTCCAACCAGTTATGCACCTACCTTATAGTAGCTCCACCTAGGTTGTATTTCCTGTTTGTTAATGAGAAGGTCATGTGAGGCAGTTTCAAAAGCCTCACTAAAGACAAGATATACCACATCTGCCACTTCCCACCTATCCACAAGGCTTGTTACCCTGATATGGGCCATGAGGATATGATACATGCTGGGTGAACAGCAGACACAGGAGGCGGCCTTACTGCAGGTGGCCAAGCCATCATTCACCTCCTATGCTCAGCCCCAGTCCTCCATGTGGGACACTGGCCTCCCATGAGACATCTGATTCAATCTGGGAGCTCCCCAGATAGATACACCCCCACCTCTTCTCAATCTCAGTGTGAGCACCCTCCATACAGCACAGTCACTTACACGACCACACACACACCAAGTGACCTGGTCATAAGCCAGTTATGTCACTGTGGAGCCAGAGCCTGAGAATTACAGAGGAGAGGTGTATCTACAAGGCACCACTGGCAAAGCAGTCCACCTACCCGCAGGCAGAGGAGCAAACTCTATCTAACATCTCTTATCACAGCGGGGTACTTGGACAAATCAGTGCAAGGAGGAAGAAGGCCGAGGCTCAGAGGAGAAGGCTCCATTACTGCCCTAATAGAATCTCGGAGACTCAGAAGCTCTTCTTCACTGAGGCCCAAGGCAGAGAGTTACAGCTCACTCCAAAGCCAGCTAACGCCTGTGATGGTTGGTGCAGGAGCCACAGAGGCCAGCCCACAGGATTTAGGCACTGTCCCTATGTAGCAGTCTATTAACTGTGATCAAGTCACCCCCTTAACCTTCTATTTGTTAAGCTAAATAAATTGAGCTCCTGAAGTCTTTGACTGTAAGGCAGGTTTTCTAACCCTTCAATCAGTCTCATGGCTCTTCTCTGAACCCTCCAGTTTATCAGCATCTTTCTTGAATTGAGGTCTGACACAGTATTCCAGCAGTGGTCATACCAGTGCCAAATACAAAGGTAACACAAACTGTACACCTACTTGATAGCCAAGGATCAAGCCCTTTTGGCCACAGCATTGCCCTGAAGCTCATGTTCAGCTGCTTATCCATCATGAGCCCCAAATCTTTTCAGAGTCACTGCTCCCAGGGTAGAGTCCCCTATTCTGTATGTGTGGCCTGCATTCTTTGCTCCTAGATGTACAGCTGGCTATATTAAAAAACATATTGATTTGTGCATCCAGCTCATAAAGCAATTCACTTGTAGGTGTAGAGAAGGGATCCCCCCGATGTATTATGGGAGGGTTTTGCTATCCCCTTCCTCTGAAGCATCCTCCATCATGGCTGGAGATGGGACACTAGGGTATTCTGTCTCTCAGGTGCTTGACTGGCTGGTTCTTGCCCACATGCTCAGAGTCTAACTGTTTGCCATATGTAATAATAATTGGAGATATACCAATCTCCTAGAACTGGAAGGGACCTTGAAAGGTCATTGAGTCCAGCCCCCTGCCTTCACTAGCAGGACCAATTTTTGCCCCAGATCCCTAAGTGGCCCCCTCAAGGATTGAACTCACAACCCTGGGTTTAGCAGGCCAATGCTCAAACCACTGAGCTATCCCTCCCCCTATCAGGAAGGAATTTTTCTCCAGGTCAGATTGGCAGTGACCAATGGCTTTTGTTTTTTTCCTTTGCCTTGGCCTTTGGCTTCCTCTGAGTGAGTCACATGCCAGGATTATTTGGATGTATCTCATGTAATCATTTCTCTGCCATTGTGGGGGCCTCAGGCCCTGGTGCACCTTGGTCCTTCCTAGTATCTCCCTGTGCAATGTAATAGTTGAGTCTCCTAAGGGCTGTCACACTTTGGCCTAATTTCAGGTAATGAGTTTAGTGTGTGGGTGCTGGGTGGTGCTGGTGGCCTGTGGTATAGAGGAAGTCAGACTAGATGATCTGGTGGTCAGTTCTGGCCTTGAGGCCTATGACTGCATGACCTCCTGTATAGCACAGGCCAGAGAAGTTTTCCCAAAATAATTCCTGGAGCAGATATTGCAGTAAAACAGCCAATCATGATTTAAAAAGTGTCAGGGATGCAGAATTCACCACAACTCTTGTTAAATTGTTCTAAAGGTTAATTCCTCACTGTTAGAAACGTGTATCTTATTTCCAGTGTGAATTTGTCTAGCTTCAACTTCCAGCCATTGGAGCGTGTTCTACCTTTCTCTGCTAGCTTGAAGAGCCCTTTGTCAAATCTGTGCTCCCCATGTAGGTACTTATAGCCTGTGAGCAAGTCCCCCCATAACCTTCTCTTGATTCAGCTAAATAGATTAAGCCCTTGAGTCTATCACTCTAAGGCAGGTTTTCTAATCCTTTAATCATTCCTGTGGATCTTTTCTGAATTGTCTACAATTTATGTACATCCTTCTCGAATTGTGCACACCAGAACTGGACATAGTATTCCAGCAGCAGCTGCATCAGAGCAAAACACAGAGGTGAAATAACCTCTCTATCCTACTCAAGATTCCCTTGTTTATGCGCCCAAGGATCACATTAGCCTTTTTTGCCACAGTGTCACACTGGGAGCTCATGTTCAACTGACTATCTCCCACAACCCCCAGGTATTTTTAGTACCACTGCTTCCCAGGACAGAGTCCGTTCCCCTCCCCTTGCCCGTAAGTCTGGCCTGCCTTCTTTGTTCCAAGATGGATACATTTACATGTAGCCATATTAAAATACATGTTTGATTGTGCCCAAGTTACCAAGCGATGAAGCTTGTGCTATACCAGTGACCTGTCCTCTTCATTATTTACCACTCCTCAATTTTTATGTCATCTGCAAACTTCATCAGTGATGATTTTGTTTTTTCCAAGTCATTAATAAAATGTTAAATAGTGTAGGCCAAGCACCAATGCCTGCAGGATCCCACTAGAAACACAACCATTCAATAATGATTCCATGTCTATAATTACATTTTGAGATCTATCAGACAGCTTTTAATCAATTTAATGTGGGCTAAATTTTATATTGTTCTAGAATTTTAATCAAAATGTTGTGTGGTACCAAGTCAAATATTTTACAGGAGTCTACATATATTACATCAACATTATTATCTTTATCAACCAAACTTGTAATCTCATAAAAAAAATCAAATTAGTTTGACAGGATCTATTTTCCATAAACCCATGTTGATTGGTATTTCTGTAATTATGTTAACTCATTTTAACTGTTTATTACTCAAGTCTCATATCAACCATTCTATTATCTTGCCTGGGATTGATGTCAGACTGACAGGCTTATAATTATCTGAGTCATCCCATTTACCCTTTTTAGATATTGGCACAACATTGGCTTTCTTTGTGTCTTCTGGAACTTCCCCAGTGTTCCAAGATTTACTGAAAATCAATATTAATGGTCCAGTGAGCTCCTCGGCCAGCTCTTTTATAACTCTTTGATGCAAGTCGTCTGGACCTGCTGATGTTAAAATGTCTAACTTTAGTAGCTGCTGTTTAACATCCTTGTCAGATACTAGTGGAATGGTATGATGACACATACAAACCCTAAACTGAAGAGCAAGGTGTTAAGGAAAAGCTCCGGGCCCAGGCAGCCCTCCCATAACCACACCTGCAAAGCCTGAACAACCTGGAGGAGGGGCTTGAAAGGGGAAGCAGAGCAGCTCAGAAGGAGGCAGGCAATGGAAGGGAGCAGATAGCTGCTCAAAATTCTTGGGAGAAGTACGGCCCAGGAGCTCATTGCCAGAGACTTGAGCAAACCTACAAAAAAAGAGGCAGAGGACTGATTGTGCAGGTCAGAGACTTTACCTGAGACTTTTTGATTTACGCTGTGGGGAAAAGGAGACTTGTGTCGGAAGTGGCTGGGGGAGGGGGCTGATTAGCACCCCAAGGTGCAGAGCGTAACTGCCCACCATTGGGCCCTGGATCACAGAGAGGTGGAGAGGGCCGTGCTTCCCTACCCATTCCAAGAAGACATGAGAACAATAGGAGTCTTCACCTTGGGGAAGAACCCAGCTGGGGAAGACCCTGACCGTTCGAGGACGCAGAACCCCCAAAGTCCCCAGACTAAAGGGAAGGACTGAAAACCCTTGAAGGACAGGATGATATTTGCAACTGAAAGGTGACCTGCCACACCCCTGCCTGCTCACTAAGCAGCACTGTTGGTAGTGTTCCATCTTGTACAAATCCAAAGAGTGTTATCACCTTATGATGAGACTATATCATCTGTTTTTTTCCAAATACAGAACAGAAATATTTATTAAATACTTTTGCCTTTTCTATATTGTTACTGATATTTCTACCATTTCCATCTGGGAAGGGACTGATACCACTGTCAGGATTCTTTTTGTTCCTACTATATTTTAAAAAACCTCCTCCTTATTTTCCTTAACTCTGCTAGTGACAGATTTCTCCCTTATCAATTTTCTACAGTTCCTAGCTTCTGATTTATAGTATCAACTTCTTCTTTCTTCCATGTGGGATCTATCATTTTTTGTTATTTATAGGTGCCTTCACTTCCCCTGTAAACCATGTTGGTTTTTTAAACAATATGGCCTTCTTCCTCGATTGTGGCTTTTCATGCATCCAGTAAAGTGTTTTTAAACAAGTCCCAATTATCATTCAGTTTTTCCGATTAAATTCTTCCTCCCAGCTGATTTGGCTCATAACTGTTTGCAGCTTTGTGAAACTGGCTCTTTTAAAGCATTATATATATTTACTGGTCTGGACTGTATTCTATTTGCACATTATAGAAGTGATCATACCATGACCACTTGTACCTAAGCTACCATTAACTAATAGTTCTGTGATCAGTTCCTCTTTATCTGTCAAGATGAGGTCTAATATATAATTCTACCATGTTGGATTCAACACTTTTTGACTTAGGAAATTGTCAGCTGTAATGGTCAGAATTTCCAGGAATGTTTTAGTACTGGCAGCATGAGACTTCCAGCTGTATGTTTCTCACATTAAAGTCCCCCACGATCACACAGTTTTTCTCTCTACTACACATTACAGATTGGTGCATGGCAGCTGGTGGCTCTGAGTAGCAGCCTGGGCAGGTCAGCCCCACTCAGTTCCATTTGTAGCCCTTTCCTCAAGGCTCTGTTTATTCTCCAACATACAAACAGAAGGGCAGTGTGGAGTAATAACAATAGCAATAGCCTCCTGTAGCTGAGGGAGGTCCTGCTCCTTTAATTCAGGGGGTTCACCCTCTCAAAGTCTTCGCATACAGACCCAAGAGAGCAGCAAAGAGTCTTGTGGCATCTTATAGACTAAGAGATGTTTTTGGAGCATGAGCTTTTGTGGGTGTATACCCACTTCGTCGGGTGCACTCTCAGCTCTCTCCTGGGCCCTGCCTCCCTCAGGTATCTAGGTCCTCATTTATAGCCTCAAGCTAGGAATCAGACCCAAGTGCTAGGTGCTGGTCAGCCGGTTAGTTGTTTCCCAGCACCTGCCTGATCAGCTTCCCTCCATAACAGCACTGATTGCTCCCTGTCCCCACCTCCAGGCTCTCAAAGGGGCAATCTGCCCTCTTATAGAGCATGAGGAGCTAGTCATCCAGTACCCTAGTGTGATTAGAGGGGCTGTAGCAGACACCAGCTAACACACATCTGGGGTGTTACCTGCTAGGACGTTGATCCATAAGCGTTGAAGATCATTTTCTTCCATGTTATCAATGATTCAGAAACAGACAATCCCATTCTGGACATAGAGTAACCCTCCCCCTCTGCCCACTCCATACTTCCCAGATAGGCTGTACCCATGGATTCAGCATTCCCACCCCAGGTGTCAGGAACACCAACTAGACAAGGTAGGCTCACACATGAGCCATTCCAATTCCTGTTTGTTGCCCAGGCACCTAGCACTAGTGGCTAGGCAATGAAAGCCTTTCTTCTCTGAATAGTCCTTCATTCATTCTGCCCTCAGCAGCTCCATTAGACAAAGCCCTGTAGCGGGTCATGGCGGGACACTGGGTCCTGCCGCGGAGGAAGGGGAGCTGGACTAAAGGGCCTCTCGAGGTCCCGTGCAGCCTGGGATGACTCCCCCTTTCCCGTTACACCCGCTGCAAGGGGCACAGGACGGGCAAATGGCAGCAGCGACAGGTCCCAGACCAGCGCCTGGTTTCCGCCCGCAGCCTCTTTCAGCAGCGTTCACACGAGCCCTCCAGCGGGCCGGGGATTGCAAATCCCATCCGGGAGCAGCCGGCAGCACCTGGCGCCGAGGACCGACCCCGGCCAAGCACCGCCCCGCTCTCCCGGCCAGATTCCCCCAGGCTGAGCTGCGCAGCCGGGCTCCGCCCTCCCCGCTCGCAGCGCGGTGCAGACGCCAGCTCCGGCCGTGGGGCCGCCGGGAAGCCGCCGAGGGGGCGCAGGGAAGGGTTAAGCCGCCTCTCCAGCTGAGTGACAGCGATGGTGGCCAGTCCGCGCCGTGCGGAGGGGGGATTAACCCTGCGTTCGCCGGGGGGAGTTCCTGTCTGCCTGTTCCTGCTGGGGAAGGAGCCGCTGCGTTTCTTTGTGTCGGGCGCCCCGCGCTCCCAGCCCCTGCGGAAACCGGGGGTAGGCGAGGGGCAGTGGAGGGGAGGTGGGGCAGTGGGGGCTGGGGGGAGCGCGGGGGGGAAGGGGCCAGTGGGTGTTTGGGGAAGTCGAGGCAGGGCTCTTTCCCTTTGTGTTGTGGGTCCTGCTCCTGTCACAGAGGAGAATCCCCATGAACTGTTGTGTTGCAGGTTCCCGGTGTTTCCAAGAGGGGCCCGAAGGAGGGAAGCAGGTTTGAGAAGCGGGGCGTAGACCCTAGCTGGGAAAAGGCCGAACCCCAAAGCAGAGAGCGGCTGCAGAGCAGGCGGCCCAACAGCCCCTGCACCTCCAGGTCCAGGCTCGGCTGCAGCAGGTGGGGCCCACGAAAGCGAAAATGGAAAAGCGAGATCCCGTGGAACCGGGACCGGGGAAGGAATCCGAGCGGGCTGCAAAAGATCCCATTGTGGCACCCCCCATAACAGTAACTCCCAGGTGGTCCCGGATTAGACTACACCAGGTCAGGACGGAGCCACAAGAAGGGATGTCCCAGCGACGGCAGGTGCTGCAGGCGCGACAGACCTCTCCTGAAATTGTGTCAGCTCCAGACCCTGCCTTGGGAAACCCTCAGCTGCCGGAGCTCGAGCCAGAGGATGACATTGAGGTTCATCTGGCTTCCTTCGAGCGAGTGGCTGAAGCCTGCCACTGGCCCAGAAGAGAGTGGGTGACCTGACTCCTGCCATCCCTCACTGGAAAAGCCCAACAGGCCATTAGCAGCCTGGATGCCCGAGAGGCCCGAGACTACGGGAAGGTGAAGGCAGCCATCCTGCGAGGCTGCAACATCAGCACAGAGATGCAGCGCCTTCACTTCAGGCAGTTCCGCTACCAGGAGGCCAAAGGGCCCCGAGAGGTCTGCAGCCGCCTGCGGGAACTCTCCCATCGATGGCTGAAGCCGGAGATCCGCACCAAGGAGCAGATCATGGAGCTGCTGATCCTGGAGCAGTTCCTGACCATCCTGCCTGAGGAAATCCAGAGCTGGGTCTGGGTACGTCACCCGGAAACTTGCGCCCAGGCTGTTTCCCTGGCAGAGGATTTCCAGCTGGGACAGCGAGAGGCTGGAGTGTGGGAGCAACAGGTGAGAGCAGGTGCAGGGGAATGTCCATTGGGCTCTGCAGGGAATTTGACGGGGCAGGTTTGGGCACTGGGTGAACATAGAAATTCTCAAGGCGGGACATGAGTGGGGCTTATTCTGCGTAATCCTGCTCTCAGCACTGGGGTCTGGGCTGTCTGGGGCTTAGGGCTCAGCTGGGTCCCCAGCTGCAGGGATTTCCAGAGCTCCCTGCTGTGTATGCTCTGCTCTGCAGGTCCTGGTGTCCTCTGGTTTGTAAATGGCACTGCTTCTTTAGTATGCAAGGTCCCTCATTACCCTTCAGCAGCCCTTCTTGGGGATGATGGTGACAGGATGACGACCTCCTCAGCACTTGGCCTGGTAGAGATGCCTCAGCAGCACACTGCAAGCAGAGTTGGTCACTGGTTTGAAATGTGCTATTAGAGAAGCATTTGTTGCTTGGGGCTAGATGCTGCACACTTGGCATGTGAGCCAGGGAAGGGGCAGTTTCAAATCACACTAAATGACCCCATCTGAAGCCTAAGGGCAGGTACCCAGCTTTGCCCAGACAAAGGTTCAGTGGACGTTTGTGCCCTGGGAATTTTCAAAGTTGGTCTTGACTGAGCCCAAGTTGACCAAATGCCCAGGAACGTTGAATGGGGGGGCTCAGGACTGAGTGGACTTGGCCACTAAGTATACATCACCATATGCACTTGCCATGTACTAATGACAGCTAAATGCCAATTTTCAATCAGCATACAAGCATGCTGTAATCAGACCCTGATGGCGAGGTCGAGGGTGCAGGACTCTCACTTGGACCAGACCCCAGAACTTCTGCCCTCATTGTACCCCCCGGAGGAAGGGGTGTGGTACCTCCCTCTGGGGCCCTCCCCCAAGCCATTGGTGGTGTCCGCAGGGCCCAGCACTGAGGGAAATTCTCCACTGCTGAGAATTCCTGCACACCATGGTGTCCCTCAGGATAGTTGTGGGTCTGTCACCCTGCAGATCACACCCAACTGGAAGCCCCCTAGGCTCGCAGGCCGTGGAACGTTACGTGTCTGTCGCGTCCCCAGTGGCAGGGATGTACAGTACTGGGCAGCGTTCAGTACCTACCCTGACTGGCAGGGATCCTCTTGGTCAGCCTCATTGGCTCATCACTTTGGGGGTGAGCCTTCCCATGTGTATGCCTGTACTTTGGTGTGGAAGACCCTCCAAGTCCTATTGACCCTGGTAGGGGTTGGGGGAGCCTTCACCCTGGGGGTGGACCTCTTTGCTAATGGGGCCTTTTAGATATGACTCCTCCTCCCGTAATTCTCAGGCCCTGGTTCCACAGTGACCCATGTGGTTCCTTCTCAGGTCACAGTGCGTGTGAAGGTCGAGGAAGTGACCCCAGAGGAGGTGGAGACCCCTGAAGCATTATGGGAATCTCAGAGTTCCCAGCTGGAGCCACCACAGCCCAATACCACGTGGGGATCCCAGGAGGAGGTAGGACGGAGCAAGTACAAGTTGCCACGTGCCCCTGAAGAGGAGACGGAAGCTCTACAGGAAACTGGTAATAAGCCATGTAGGCTGGTTAGGTGTGCCTTTCTGAGGAAAGGGTGTGTGGAGGGGACGACGTGGAGGGGAGATTTGGGGGAACCGAGTGTCTCAGAGAATTTATAGTGAGGTGTGGACCCATCAATCTGTAGGTTAATGCGCAGCAAGATTGGCGTCTGCGGAACAGGCCAGATAATGGTGGTAGGTCAATCTTGGTGGCAATTGTGGGCTTCATAGCTAACAGGAACCTTAGAGACCTTGGAAGGTGGGGAACTATGCGAGGTGTTCACAGGTGGGATCAGAGTTTCAGAGGAAGAGTCTATGTGGAGGCTGATGTCTCGTGTAACATGGCGTTATGGCTACAATGTGGATTGCACTCTGACTGCTCCCTAATCAAGTGGCTGCCTCCTTCTGCCATCTGTTGTCTCCTGTTCAGGATCCTACCAAGGAAGTGCCTTCTCCTCCTGACCTACATCCCTAGGCCTTCCCGTGCATCCTGACTGATTCCTAAAAGGAGCCTCTTCCTCCCATCCATCCTCTAGGTGCTAATATGGGGAGTGAGGGCAGAATTGGCACCTCCTAAATTGCTCCCCAGAATGTAAAGGGGATTCATATCCCTGATGGTCTCCTCAACAGAGGCACCGTGGTTATTTTCTTACTCTTCCAGCAGATAAATGAGAATGAGGAGAATCCTCAGCAGAAAGGGCCTGAGATAGTGAGTTCATGGGATGTTATCCCAGAGGGAGCCTGGTGTCCATCCCTGGAGCAGCCTCTCTGGGGGTAGCAAGGGTGGGGCTGTAGTACAGAGAGGGCTCAGGCATGTTTCTCACTGTCTAACTTGACCTAGGGGCTCTGTGCAGATACTTTTGGGTGGGACTGTTCACCTCTACAGAAAAGTTCTGTCCAGCAGGTGGGTGCTCCCTGGCTTGGCTTATAACAGTTGTGGACCCTTTCCCAGCCTTTCTTATAGCCTCTTCTGCTGACTTGCCTCCTGTGCATCAAGTCAGGTGGTAGGTTTCCCTCCTCTGGTGGTGGTATCTTCTCTGTTCACCTTCCCCTCCACCTGTGTCTCTCCCACTCAAGGCATCCTTTGAGGAGCAGTTACTCCTTCTGGGCAAGATGACAGGGCAGTTTTCTGGGCTCCTTCCGGGTTTTCTTCAGCAGATGTGTTCAGCTGTTCCTCCACAATCTAGCAAAGGTGTTAAGTCCCACCCAAGAGATCCCTATTAGTAGGAGGGGTCCCACCCCCAGCTATCCCTGACAGTTCTCGGGCAGCTCTAGGACTGTCCTGCTCACTCTCATGCACCCAGCGTAAACTCCTGTGATGCACTAACTGTTGTAAGGGTTGATCTGCAGAGCTGTTCTAATCATGGCTTGGGCAGTGCCATATCCAGCAAGGCTGGTAACAGCCAAGTGGCTAACAGAGAAGATGGTCCCACTGATTCCTGCTGTGCCAGGCTTTTCCATTCCCACCCTGGCTGGCCCGTAGGGGCTGGGGGAACAATCTGATGCTTCTCTGCCAGCCTCACTGCTTCTTGTCTACTGGGAGGCTGATTCCCTTTGCTGGTCTCAGCATGTGCAGCCATCGTTCTAGTCAGATGCCTCCCCAGCCTTTCCCTTGTGTCATTCACCTGGCTGCATTCAGTATCTCTACAGCCACGTCTGTCTATTATCTGTCTCACACAGACTGTCAACAGGGACCCATGCCCCTGCACGTAGTTTCCTTTGGACACAGCTTCCTGGGACTGATGGCTGCTGTACTAGTGTTCTCAGAGGCAATCAGTCCATCACCTCTGGTAGTGCTAGGTTCCAGGGCCTTAGCAGAGAGGGCTGAGTCCAGGCTGCATGGCTGTTCCTCATGGCCAGTGCTGAGTCCTTGCCATCCATTCACCCAGTGTCCTCTCCTCCCTGGAATTTTGGGATGTTTTGGCACAGGGAGTGTAGGAACCACAATTCACCCCCTCTCTGGGCTTAGTGCTACATTGGAAATGTCTCTTGAGACACTGATGTAAGCGACACAATAGTGAAGTACTGTCTGGAGCATGTGATCCAGGATGGCACAGAGCATTACTGTACTGATGGGATGGGGCATCCTGGGCACTTGCTGCCAGGATAAAAGTGATTCCTCCTGACAACAGCAGGATCTGAAATAAATTCTCTTCTCCAACCAGCAGGTGCCAGGATCCTGAGCAGAGCGGAGGAGCGGCCCAATTTGGGAGAGCAAGAAAACTTGGATCTGGCCCGAACATCGCAAGGCGGATCAGGAGAGAGTGTTGGCAGACTTGAGCAGGAAGAAGCCTGCAAGAGGCAGAAGAGAAACTCAGCTGGGAATGAGCGAATTCCGCCAAGGGTGTTCCCACAGCTCCCTACTCAAGGGACACCTGGGGCCATAAGAGACTTTAAAAGCCAGGAGAGCAGCGTTCACATGATGGAGAAACCCCACAGATGTCGAGATTGTGGGGAAAGGTTCTGGGAGAAGCAGGACCTCATGGCCCATGGGAGAGTCCATGAGAAGGACAGACCCTATCCCTGTCCTGAATGTGGGAAGAGCTTCAACAGACTGACCCATCTCCGAACCCACCAGAGAACCCACACGGGAGTGAAACCTTACTCCTGTGGGGAGTGTGGGAAAAGCTCGCCACCTCTCCACACTGACCACGCACCAGAGACTGCACACAGGGGAGAGACCCTACTCCTGTGCTGAGTGCGGGAAAACCTTCACCAACCCCTCGGACCTCAACAAGCACCAGCGCTCTCACACGGGCGAGCGGCCCTACCCCTGCGCCGAGTGCGGAAAGCGCTTCAGCCAGCAATCCAATCTGACAATGCACCAAAGAAGCCACACCGAGGACAGACTGCACTCCTGCACTGAGTGCGGGAAGAGCTTCAAGTACCTTGCTGATCTCACTGTGCATGAGCGCTCCCACACGGGCGAGAGGCCCTTCCCCTGCCCTGAGTGCGGGAAAAGCTTCAGTAACAAATCCTCTCTGGCTCGTCACCAGAGAATCCACGCTAGAGCCGCAGCCAGAAACAAGTGAGACCTGCTGGCCAAGAGCACCACTCCAGCTGTGTGTGTATAATAACGTGAAGTAGAGGAATGGAAACAGTTAGTGAAGGAACTTGGAGAAATCAGCCCCCTTCTCCCAGTACCAATTCCATCCCTCCCTCACAGACCCCATGAGGTGGATTAAGAACCATGAGAACAGAGGGTGGCTTCACCTTAGGCTCTGAGGAGTCCCAGCCCCTGAAATGAGCAGGAACTGCTCCCTTACCTACTCTACTTAGCAATTGAGCAGCCTGTCTCTCATGTCCACATGAACATCAGTTAATCTGCTCTGGTTTCCTGTAGCTTCTCTAAGGGCTGGGCTGGGGCCTGTTACAGGCTCTGTATTTCTGCTGTTTTGGGGTGGGTGTTTGCAATACCTAGGGATTTGCCCAGGCTGTGAGCAGGTCACTCGAGATAGGGAAGGGATTTCTCCCAGGGGTTGGGAGGCCCACGATCTCTCAGCTTCATGAGGAAAAAGAACCAAAGAATTCCTCAAGGGCTGCTGCTTATGTCAAACTCACGAGGTGACATCAGACCCAGCACTGCTGGGAACTGTGGATCCAGGGGGAGGTGTTTGGCCACATCTGTGTCAACCAGCTTTGCCGCTGTGGCCTGCACAACCACCCTCTTCACACTCCAGACTTTCCAAGCCCTTCAGTGTCCCTCTGTAACTATGCCCAAAGTCTGCCGCATCATCCCATCTCCTGAGAGGAGCTTCCTGCTATTTCCTGTCCCAAACTAAGCATTTATGTTTGCTATGTAATTAATTGTGTGTGTTTATTCATTGCCTCATTAGTTTGCTGCTCCTGCCTTGCTCGCTGCCATGTTAACTCTTTATTTACTGCTCTGTCGCTGCAATGTGGGGGTTTTTTTTTTTGGTCCATACTGTGTGACTGTTCAGCTGCCCATCAGTACAACTGTTGCTTTCACTGTTTCTTCTGAGAGTTTGAGCATGTAGCCTTGATCCTGCAATGAGCTCTCCACAAGCAAGATCAGGGCCTTTATTTTTATTGACTGACCTACCTCGTCTGCTGCTTTTCTGAATTGCTGGTATTTTTTAGTTGAATTGTGTGAACAGTCATTGTAATTAAGTGAATAGTGTTCATTAGCGGTTATTGCTCTTACATACTTAATTCTTATTAGTCACTTGACATGGTCTAACTGCATTATGTCCCTTAATTAGCTATCCTGTGTCATTTGCCCTTTTGTCATTTTTATTTCTTGTTATCTGCAGTCCTGACTTCCCAATCACTATAATGAGGGGTTTATCAGACCCCTGGGGGGTTTCAGTTTGTCGAATGGTAAGGGAGAGAGGCAGAAATTGGGAGGACTGGGGAGGGGAGAACTCAGACACTTATAGGGGAGACTGAGATGTGCATTGGGACACTGGGCACCATGGGGATCAGGCGTGCAGCCTGATCTGGATCCTATGTGCTGAACTGGGTCACCCTATTGCAAACAAGATATTGCAGAACTAGAGGAGGTTCAGAGAACAATGAAGGGAATAATCAAGGCCTGGAAGAACTCTCCTATGAAGAGAGATGGATAAGACGGGGGTTGTTTCCCTTAGCAAGGAGATGAATAAGAGGAGGCAAGATAATAGCATATAAAATAACAGGAATAAAGAAGATAGATCAGGACATTCTCTGTTCTCCTTGTCTCATAACACATAAACCTGGGGATCCTGAATGAAACTAAAGGGGGGCAAATTAGCCTAATAGACTTTAAGGCTAATAGGGACTATCATCGAGTCTGTCCTACTGCCCATCACAGGCCACAGAACCTCACCCAACCACTCCTGTAATAGGCCCCTAACCTCTGGCTGAGTTACTGAAGTCCTCAGAGCTTGACTCAAAGACTTCAAGTTACAGGGAAGCCACCGTTTACTCTAGTTTATACCCCCAAGTGACCCATGCTGTAGAGGAAGATGAAAAACCACCAGGGACTCTGATAATATTCCTTCCCTACCCCAGATATGGAGATCAGTTGGATCCTGTGAATGTAGGTGAGACCCACCAGCCGGACACCTGAGAAAGAATTCTCTGTACTAATAAAGAACCCTCCCCATCTAGTTTCCCATCTCTGGCCATTTGATATATTTGCTGCTAGCAGTCTCAGATGGGCAACCTCATAATACCATCTCCTCCAAAAACTTAACAAGCTCAGTCTTGAAACCAGTTAGGTTTTTTACCCCCACTCCTCCCTTTGGAAGGCTGTTCCAGAACTTCACTCCTCTGATGGTTAGAAACCTTCATCTAATTTGAAGCCTAAACTTGCTGAGGGCCAATACATCCATTTGTTCTTGTGTCAGCATTGGCCCTTAACTTAAATATCTCCTCTCCCTCACTGGTGTTTATCCCTCTGATGCATTTATAGAGAGCAATCATATGTCCCCTCAGCCTTTGTCTGGTTAGGCTAAACAAGCTAAGATCATTAAAACAACAAGGTATCCAGTGGCACCTTAAAGATTAAAATTTATTTGGGCATAGCTTTAGTGGGTAAAAAAACCTCACTTCTTCAGATGCATGGAGTGAAAGTTACAGATAATGCCTGCATCTGTAACTTTCACTCATGCATCTGAAAAAATGAGGTTTTTTACCCATGAAAGCTTCTGCCCAAATAAATCTGTTAGTCTTTAAGGTGCCACTGGATGCCTTGTTGTTTTTGTGGATACAGGCTAACACAGCTACGCCCTGATACTTAAGATCATTAAGTTTCCTCTCCTAAGGTTGGTTCTTCTTTCTTCTGATCATCCTAATAGCCTGTTCCAGTTTGAATTCATCTTAAACGTGGGAGACCAGAACTGCACACAGTATTCCAGCTGAGGTCTCACCAGTGCCTTGTATAATAGTAATAACACTTCCATAGCTCTATTGGAAATACCTCATCTGATGCATCCTAGGATTGCATTAGCCTTTTTCACAGTTTTATCACATTGATGGCTCATAGGCATTCTGTGATCAACCAACACACTCAGGTCTTTCTCTTCTTCTGTCACTTCCAATGGATAAGGTGCCCACTTCATAGCAAAAATTCTTATTAGTATCTAAGTGCATGACTGCACTATTAAATTTCATCCCATTTCTATTACTCCAGTGTTCAAGGTCATTCAGATCTTCATGTATGATATTCTTCCTCCATACCGGCAATACCTCCCAACTTTGTGTCATCTGCAACTGTTATTAGCACACTCTCACACTGAAAAATAATAAAAGGAAATACTTTTTCACACAGCATGTAATTTAGATGGAGGAACTCATTGCCACAGGAAGTCCATGAGGTCAAAAACTTTGCAAGATTAAAAAAGGATTGGATACGTATGTGGATATTCTTATATCCAGTTACAATAATTATTACATACAAAATTATGGTGATGATATTACACCTCATGCTTCTGGGTTTAAACCAGTCTCTATTTGTAGGCAATCAGGATAAGACTTTATGTGGGAGTGGATTGTCCTATATTTGCTACTGCAGGGGGTTCTTACTGCAGGGGGTTCTCTGAAGCATTTGATGCTAGCCACAGTTAGACAGGATACAGGACTAGATGGACCTTGGGTCTGATCCAGTCTGGCAAGTCCTATATTCCTACGATTTCCATATCATGGGATAAAGGGACAGCTTCTCCACCCCCAGCCATCTATCTCCTACCTTTGTCTGCAGTCCAGGTGGAACTACACGGTGGGGAAAAGGGACCTAACACTCCAGAAAAGACATTACAGTATTTGAGAATTTACAGTAAGAAGGAGGCAATTGGTGTTGCTTGCCTTAAAATGTTACCGGTGTAAGAACCAGGGTAGCCAGAATGGATGCTAGCCCAGCATCTTTGCATCTGCACGGAGTGCCTGGAAGAGATAGTTACCCTTTGGAGCAGGCATCTTGCTGTTCCCATGCAGACATCACATGTCCTGGAGTGTTGGGCTCCCTGAACCAGCAAAGTAAAACCAGACTTGGAACTTCAAGGTAGTTAGTGAGTCTTGTGCATTGTGACTGGATGCCTGGCTTCCTGCAGCCCAGCTGTTCTCAGTGTGGATGAATGTGTGACTTGGCAAGTTAGGTCATAACTCACTCCTGGTGCACCTGCTCTCTGGGAAGGAACAGGGGTAGCTGTAATGGAGACAAGACTCAGGAATTGCCACTGCCATCGACCCCTGACTAACAGGCTAGCCAGTGGCCAAATCCTCAGAAAGGACTCTGACAGCTGCTGCTGAGGAGTCGGTGTTGGAAACATGCATGTTGCAGGAAAGCAGCCCTGAGATGTCAAAATGGAATGGCAGACTGTCCTTTCCAAGGACTTTGTGAGTTGCCAAAAGAAGAGCAAAAGGGCCATGAATAAGGACTGGAGGGGGACAAGACCTGCTTTGTAGACTTCATAGGAGGAGTGAGAGAGACTCCAGTGAAAGTGGAGGAAGAGGAGCCAGGTCTAGGTCAGTTTTTGCCATCTCCAATAACTCATAAATATTCCTAATCCCAGTGTGGCTCTGAGCCAAGATGGGCTGGATCCCAAGTCCTACACTCCCACTGCCCAGGGAACAGCTGACACCGAGGCCTGTCTGACATAGGGTATATCTACACTTCACCTGGGATGTAACTCGCAGCTCGAGGAGATGCTCTGAGCCAGCATACTAAAAATAGAGTGTAGTTGGAGTGGCAGGAGGGATTAGCTGCCCACATATACCGGTCCAACAAGATGCCTGGCACGTTTTCAGGACAGCTAGCCCCCACACCGCCATGGCTACACTCTATTTTAGCACACCAGCTCAATCAGAGCTAATGTGGCTAGGGCTCCTTGACTGGGAAATTACACCCTCTGCTCAAAACGTAGATGGACATAAAGTGCAAGCAGGTGGCAAGGACGGGCACATGGGGCTGGCCACGGGGAGCTCACCGCTCCCTGGAAAGGCCCTGGAGCCTTACACTACTGGGGAAGATATCAGAAGGAAGTAGGAGGGTCCAGGGAACAGCAGAGATCCCAGGCCTCAGCCTCAGCTCTAGAAATCCCCCTTCCAAACCGCTGTGGCAGCCTGCCTGCTGGCTGCTCAGAGAGGCTCTGCCCCTAGTTTAGGGGTTCTCAAACGGGGGGTTGTGACCCCTCAGGGGGTTGCAAGGTTATTACGTGGGTGGTCGCAGCTGTCAGCCTCCACTCCCAAACCCTGCTTTGCCTCCAGCATTTATAATAGTGTTAAATATTTTAAAGGTGTTTTTAATTTATAAAGGGCAGTTGCACACAGGCTTGCTGTGTGAAAGAGGTCACTAATGCAAAAGTTTGCGAACCACCACCTTAGCGCTTCTTCCTCCCTTTTCTTCGTTTCCCGCTCAGCCCTCTGACCACTGAGCCACAGCCATCTTTCCTGAGAAGTTTGGCTTCAGTCTCCTTGAAAACAATGGGAGTTGGCACGGGCAGTCACCTATACCAGGGGCAGCCTCACTGCCGCACACAAAGGCTGCAGGAAAATGGGGGCTATCTTGACTGAGGCCAACTTGGCTTTAGATCAGCTGGAAATAATGGGAGACGATGGCTATTTTGAATAGGGGAATAGTCACAGACTTGATGCCAAGAACTACATGATGGTGAGAAACTCAAAAAATCCCCCACCAAATACTGCCTGGCAACTCTGCCTGCCCCTCCTGCAGGGCTGTGAAAACAGGGCACTTGGGGATGGCAAAAAGACGTGGCTGTTTCACTGTGGGATGCCAAGCTACCACAACCCCAGACCCACAGGTCCTGCCCCATATGCCCCAAAGGCTCATCCCTGTGAGACACCTGATTCTTCCTGAGAAATCTCCAATGAGATGCAACACCCAGCATGAGCTTTCTCTATATTCGAGCCCCAAGCATCTGCTCCCCTCTTGAAACACCTGTCAGCTGAGACCTCTATTATCTCCCAATCTTCTTGGTGAGGCCCCCACTACCACTGTGCAATCTCTGTTATCCAATCAAGTGCACAATGCTTTAGCAATAAAGGATTCCATGCCTCAATTTAATTCCCTCAGCCAACCTGTCCCTCCATATTCTCAACCAGGAAACTGATAATTCGCATCTATAGGGATCAGGGGCTGCCCCTCCAGTGTGTAAGGTATGGGGGGCACTGAGGGACTTCCCTCCCCACTATCCCCTCAGTGCCCCCCATACCTTACACATTGGAGGAGCAGCCCCTGATCCCTATAGATACAAATTATCAGTTTCCTGGAGCGCTCACAGCTCCTTTTAAGGACACTGGGCAGTTAGTACTATGGTCCTAGGGTGACCAGATGTCCCAGTTTTATAGGGATATTTCCTATTTTTGGGTCTTTTTCTTATATAGGCTCCTATTACCTCCCACCCCCTGTCCTGATTTTTCACATTTGCTGTCTGGTCACCCTATGTGGTCCCAGGAGTCTGGGACATATACTCAGGACTGGGCTGCAATCACTGAGGCTGGGAGCTCTGAGACTGCCATAATGCTCCAGGAGGTGCTATCTCCTCTAAGGTCAATTCCTTGCCCTTCAACCACACTGGGAACAAATATGGCCACAGACCCAGGTCTTGAGAACTACCAGAGGAGAACAACATCTAAATGGCAAAGAGAAAGGATGAATTTCAGCCTAGCTATGCCAGGTCTACACACAATGGAACAACTCTGTGAAAGGAGGCAGAAGAAAAGGCCCTGGCTTGATGGAGGCTGGGTAATGGGAAAGGAAGAACTGCAATAAACGTAAGATACACTCAGCTCCCAAATCACCTACATATTGCCCAGACCAGTAACCCCCTCTACTGCCCCGTACAGAACCCCACCCCCAGGCCCTGTATGAGCCTCCTATACATCCCACCCACCTGGCCTGTAACTTCAGCTACTCAGAAGACCAAGGCCCTGTTCTGCCCCCCCTGCCCCACATACCCTCCCCGATGGGGGTGGATTTTTACCCTGTTGCTTTTGTTCAGTGTGTCTCATCCCAGTGAGGAGGGTGTGAGGACTCAGGGGAGCTGAGGAAGGGGCTCGAGAGGCCAGAGGGCCTGAGATGGGTTCACACCGGCAGGTTCCTGAGAACTAAGGGGTGTGCGGGGCAGGGTGTCTGGCAGGGGGAGGGCAGCCCGAGGAAGATGCTGGGGGGAAGTGGCCCCTCTGGATCCCTTGACTGGTGATCCTGGAAGGCAGCTGGCCCTGGGCGGGGGTCTCCGCTCTCTGCGGGCAGCCCCTGCCCGGGACCCCCAGCCCCAGCCCGCTGCAGAGGGGCAGCCCCGGATGGGGGGCGGGCAGCTCTGGCCCGTTGCCCCCTGCCCGGCTTTAGGGACTGAGCCCCCGAGGCGGCCGAGCAGGGGCCGGGGCCGGGGCCGGGCTGTGAGTGACTGACAGCGATCGCGGCCAATCCTCGCGCTGGGGATTAACCCTGCGCAGGCCGGGGCGGAAGCTCTTTGTCTGGGGAACCGGCCCGGCCTCCCCCTGCGTCCGGGCGGGGCGGCGAGGTGAGGCGGGGGACGGCCGGGACCGGGGGTTCCGGGTGGGGGCGGGGCAGTGGGGTGAGGGAGGGGCCCGTCTGCGCTGAGGGGCAGGGAGCTGGGGATATGGGCGGGGAGGTGTCTGGCTGTGCTGGGGGCAGGGAGCTGGAGGGGGCAGGGACCTGGGGATATGGGATCTGGCTGTGCTGAGGGGCAGGGACTGGGGGAGGGGTCTGGCTGTGCTGGGGGGGCAGGGACCTGGGGATATGGGCGGGGGGGAGGGTGTGGCTGTGCTGGGGGGGCAGGGACCTGGGGATATGGGTCAGGCTGGATGGGGGTTAGGGACTCAGGGAGGGGCCTTCCTGTGCTGGGAGCGGGGCAGGGAGCTGAAATGACCATTATTGCGAGTTCTCAGGAGCTTATCACAAGACCCTGGATATGTGATGATGTTCTTAGAGCTTCAGCTCAGTCCCTGCATTGGTTAAAATGAAGTAGTAAGTTCCTAGCTCTCAAGGCTGCAGAGAAAAGCTTGGAAACCTGAATCCTACAGGGTGCAAAACAGAACCCAACATTTATCATTGTAAATCTTATGGTGATAAAGCTAAACTTGTGAATTTTGAGTGCTTAGTTATCAGTACCGGATTAGGGGTCAGCAGGGGACTAGTCTGTGCTGAAGGGGACCAGGCTGTTTGGGTGAATCAGGCCTGGGTGTCTCTTTTCCTTCTGTTTACTGGGGTCCTTGTTACACAGTGAAATCCTAGTCAGTGTTTTGCTGCAGGAGCCTGGACCATTCCAGCAGGAACAAGGGAGAGATGCAGGTTTGAAAACTAAAGCACTTACCTCAGCTGGGATAAGGCTGTTTTCACAAGACACAAAATGGCTGCAAAGCACCATGGTCGGAAGCCCCTGGGGCTGCAGATCCAGGGTCCACTACAACAAGTGGTGCTAACGCATGTCAAAGTGGAAACAGAAAATCCAGCAGGGCCCAAACCAGGGAAGGAATCGGAGAGAGAAGGGAAAGACGCTGCTGTGATGCCACCCATCTCAGCATGTCCCCCATTGTCCCAGACAGGACGACAAAAATCCAGCTCTGAGCAACAGGAGAAGATCCCCCAGCATTGGGAAAATCAAAATCAGGACATGCTGCGAGCCCCCTGGACCTCTCCTGAGGCTGTACCGGCATCAGCCTGGGCCTGGGGAAACCCAGAACTGCCTGAGCTCACACCAGAGGATGACATTGAGGTCTATCTAGCTTCCTTCGAGCGAGTGGCTGAAGCCTGCCACTGGCCCAGAAGAGAGTGGGTGACCCGACTCCTGCCATCTCTCACTGGAAAAGCCCAACAGGCCATTAGCAGCCTGAATGCCAGAGACGCCCAAGACTACAGGAAGGTGAAGACAGCCATCCTGCGAGGCTGCAACATCAGCACGAGATGCAGCGCCTTCACTTCAGGCAGTTCCGCTACCAGGAGGCCAAAGGGCCCCAGGAGGTCTGCAGCCGCCTGCGGGAACTCTCCCATCGATGGCTGAAGCCGGAGATCCGCACCAAGGAGCAGATCATGGAGCTGCTGATCCTGGAGCAGTTCCTGACCATCCTGCCTGAGGAAATCCAGAGCTGGATCTGGGTACGTCACCCGGAAACTTGCGCCCAGGCTGTTTCCCTGGCAGAGGATTTCCAGCTGGGACAGCGAGAGGCTGGAGTGTGGGAGCAGCAGGTGAGAGCAGGTTCAGGGGAATGTCCAGGGGGCTGCCTCCTTTGGGCTCTGCAAGGAATTTGACGGGGCAGGTTTGGGTGCTGAATGAACACAGGGAATTCTCAAGGCGGGACGTGAGTTGGGCTTGTTCTGTGTAATCCTGCTCTCAGCACTGGGGTCTGGGCTGTCCAGGACGCAGGACTCAGCTGGGTCCCCAGTTGCAGAGATTTCCAGAGCTCCCTGCTCTGTGACGCTCTGCTCTGCAGATCCTGGTGTTCTCTCTTTGTAAATGTTGCCATCTCCCACCTGTCCCCTTCACTCAGTACCTCTCAGCAGGCCCATTGTGAGCAACTGTGGCTGCTGTTACAGTGCACTCAGTGCCTCACCAAGGCTTGGATCAGTAGTGAAGCCCCAGTCAGATTGGGGAAGGTGAGAGGGAGAATTGGTTACTGTATTTGAACATGCTGGTCAGTGGGTTATTTTGGATGTTGCAGCTGTGGAAAGGGGGCAAGGAAGAAGCCATTTTTACTCAATAAGAGCAACATTATTAAAAGCCTGAGTGGGTATAAATATGCATCCACGTGCACCTGGGAGCTCTAGTGAGAGCTGGATGCCCTGGGATTTTCAAAGTGAGGGTAGGACTCTGCCTGAATGCCCAGGAAACGTGTGTGGGTGTGCAAGGCTGAGAAGAAAAGCTTGTGGTGTTCTAGTTGGTAACAAAGCCTGAAATGTAGATTTAAAAAAAACAGGAGTACTTGTGGCACCTTAAAGACTAACAAGATGTGATCTACAAGATTCAGAGTAGCAGCCGTGTTAGTCTGTATCCTCAAAAAGAACAGGAGTACTTGTGGCACCTTAGAGACTAACAAATTATGCTCAAATAAATTTGTTAGTCTCTAAGGTGCCACAAGAACTCCTGTTCTTTTTGCGGATCTACAAGCCCCTACTGCAGGGTGGCCAGATCCACAGGACGGGTGATTCAGACAGCAGTCAAGGGGGCAAGGTGGGACCCTGCCAATTTGAATGCTTTGGAAGCCCTCCAGGCACATTGACAGTGGAGTGCCTGATGCCTATAATGTCCTGCTCAGTCCTTTACAAGGCTGCAGTTGCATTGCTGGCCCTGACTGGCTGGGACAGGACATAGCTCCAATAAATTAACCTCTGTGGCTTCCCCTTCAGCTCATCAGAGGGATAAGTCTGTACTTTAGTGAGGCAGGTCCTCCAAGTCCCCTTGACCCTGTTAGGGGCTAGGAGCCTCTGGGCATTGCTTTGCCAGCATGGCCTTTTAGATACAGTACAGCTCTTCCCCGTGATTCTCAGGCCCTGGCTTCAAAGTGATGTGCCTGTATGGGGTTCATTCCTAGGTCACAGTGCACGTAAAGGTTGAGGAAATGGAGACCCCTGAAGCATTATGGGAATCTCAGAACTCCCAGCTGGAGCAACTGCAGCCCAGTCACAAGTGCGTCTCCCCAGAGGAGGTTGGACAAGACAAGTCCAAGTTGCCCTGTGCCGAGGAGAATCAAGCACTACAGGAAACTGGTAATGAGCCACATACAGGGAATAAGGGGTGTTCTTCTCACCAAGGGGGGTGGGGGGCAAGGGAAGGGGGCACAAATGATAGTAACAAGGGAACCTCTAAGTCAGAGGGTCCGTGGAGGGTAACTCAGTGGCTTTGGAGAACTGTAATGATGTACAGAGCCTTCCATCTACAGGTAAGCAAGAGTGATGCCTGAAAAAGAGAGGGGGCTGCATAGTGGCAGTAGGTGCTCATTAAGGGAATTTGGGGTAGGTATTGTGGGTCACAGTTCATCATCCCTGGGCCAGGAAAGCTCCAGTGCCTTAGCAGTGAGTGAGGTGTGGGGTTGGCCATGAAAGGAACACCTGTGCAGACCCTAGTCCTTGCCACCCGTTCCCACGATGTTGAACTGTCCTCTGCGTCCTTCCTGGCATTCTGGGAGCTGTAGCAGTGGGAATGCAGGAGCCCTCTGAATTCACTGCCAAACTCAGGGACAAGAATATCTGCATGTGCTGGTGTAGTGTATGATATAGTAAAAATAAAGCCTGGAGAATGAGCCCCAGCATTATAGTGCAAATAGGCTGAGAAATCCTGAGAGGAAGAAACTGTCCTGGGCAGCAGCAGGTTTGGCAGTGGATTCTGACACGGTTTAGCAAAAGGGCACGTACACAGGATAGCTAATCCTTTAAGTGGATTTCTGTAAAATGCCGAGCATGATTGTCACCCTCTGATCACCTTAGGAAGAGCAGGAAAAGCAGTTGCCTGGAATGGAGGGGTGTACCAAATAGATTAGCTAGTCCTGCTTCTGTGGGGACTGATCTGCAGAGAAACAGACTACTTGAGGCGAGCTGAAGGGAGCGAGAGAAGCCAGGAGCAGAGAGCCGGCTAAAAGGGAAGGGGACAGAAAGATTTAAGGGGATATTCAGCTAGGAGAAGAGGTAAAGAGACAAGCACAGGAGAGGCACAGAGTGAAGGTAAAGGAGGTGAGCCGAGAGGGCAGGAGTGAGAGAAGGGAGGCTGCCGGCAAAGAAGCCTGTATTGAGTGGCTGGTATGGGTCTTAGCAAGGTGATGGGGGCTGAATGGGGGGAGGTGGAGGCTGTAAAAACCTTCTGGTGGGGTCTGAGGGGAAAAAGGAAGGGAATGAAGAATGGGATGTGGGCCTTTCTGACTTTTCCCCCTCCACAGCTCCCTTCAGCCCTGTTTCTGTGTGGCTGACTCGGGATCCTCTTGGGGTATCTCCAGTGGGGAGGATGTGAGACTGCCACAGTCATGGCCATGAGATGAGTGACTTTCCTTTACAACAGCAGCACATGAAATGGATTCTTCTTTCCATCCAGGTGCTGGGATCCTGAGCAGAACTGAGGAGCAGCCTTGTGACAAAGGCCCTGAAAACCTGCTGCTGCCCAGCGTACCAGAAAGGGGATCAGGAGAGAGTGTTACCCACAAATGTGAGCAGGGAGAAGCCTGCAAGAGGCAGAAGAGGAGCCCAGCACATGAGACAGATCCCCCAGGGGAACGTGAGAGCAGATTTAGGAGACTAACCCAGCTCCCTGCACCGGGGAGACCACGGACCATAGGAGACTATCACTGTCAAAGCAATTTTCTCAGGACAGAGAAACCCCACAGAGGTAGAGACTGTGGGGAAAGGTTCGGGGACAAGCAGAAGCTTACAGAGCATGGAAAAGTCCACAGGAGTGAGAGGCCCCATCCTTGTGCTGAATGTGGGAAGAGCTTCAACCGCCTAGCTCATCTCAAGACACACCAGAGAACCCACACAGGAGAGAAACCCTATTTCTGTGCAGATTGTGGGAAACGCTTCGGCCACCTCTCCACACTGACCACTCACCAGAGACTGCACACAGGGGAGAGACCTTACTCCTGTGCTGAGTGCGGGAAAACCTTCACTCACCCCTCAGACTTGAATAAGCACCAGCGCTCCCACACAGGTGAGCGGCCCTACCCCTGCGCCGAGTGCGGGAAGCGCTTCAGCCAGCTCTCCAACCTGACTAAACACCAAAGAAGCCACACCGAGGAGCGGCCTTACCCATGCACTGAGTGTGGGAAGAGCTTCAAATACCTCGCTGATCTCACTGTGCACGAGCGCTCCCACACGGGCGAGCGGCCCTTCCCATGCCCTGAGTGCGGGAAGAGCTTCAGTAACAAATCCTCTCTGGCCCGTCACCAGAGAATCCACGCCAGAGCCGCAGCCAGAAACAAGTGAGACCATGTTTAGACTATAGACTAAGCAAGAGCTCCCCTCCCATTAGCCTGTATATGTGATTGGAGCAGAACATGAGCCACTACTACACAGCCTGAGGGAAGTCAGCCCTCCACCCTCCCTTATGCCATCATCACCCCCTCACATCCTACAGGAGAATGAGGAGGCTTAAGTGGAGTCCCAGTGCCTGAAACCTCCAGAAGATATTCTGTTCTTACCTGCTTTTACTAATAGCACCTAGCTCTTGTATATCTCTCTCCATATGTTGAAGTGCTGCAGAAAGGCGGTAAGGTGATAAGAGAGCCCTGCTTTCCTTTCTGCTGCTCTGGGGCAGGTGTGTATTTGTAGTATCCATAAGCAAAGCAGGGCAGCCAGAGGAGAAAGGATTTTTGTTTTCCAAGGCCCCAACATCTGAGATCTATCAACTCCACAGGAGAAATGGTCCTGCTTCCCAACAGCACTCTGCTAGCAGCACCTCTCACTGCCTGGCCCCTGCAATGCCTGATTTGTAACTCAGGCCTGGTCTACACTATGCGTTTAAACCGAATTTAGCAGCGTTAAACCGATTTAACCCTGCACCCATCCACACAATGAGGCCCTTTATATCAATATAAAGGGCTCTTTAAACCGATTTCTGTACTCCCTGACGAGAGGAGTAGCGTTGAAATCAGTATTGCCATGTCAGATTAGGGTTAGTGTGGCTGCAAATCGACAGTATTGGCCTCCAGGCGGTATCCCACAGTGCACCACTGTGACCGCTCTGGAAAGCAATCTAAACTCGGATGCACTGGCCAGGTAGACAGGAAAAGCCCCGCGAAGTTTTGAATTTCATTTCCTGTTTGCTCAGCGTGGAGCTCTGATCAGCACGGGTGGCAATGCAGTCCCAAATCCAAAAAGAGCTCCAACATGGACCGTACGGGAGATACTGGAGCTGATCGCTGTATGGGGAGACAAATCTGTTCTATCAGAGCTCCGTTACAGAAGACGAAATGACAAAGCATTTGAAAAAATCTCCAGGCTATGATAGACAGAGGCCACAGCAGGGATTCAGCACAGTGCTGCGTGAGAAGCGTAATGGAAAGCCAAAGAATCAAATGGATGCTTATGGAGGGAGGGAGGGGGTACTGAGGACTCCAGCTATCCCACAGTCCCTGCAATCTCCGGAAACCATTTGCATTCTTGGCTGGGCTCCAAATGCCTGAAGGGTCAAAAACATCTTCCTGGGTGTTTCAGGGTGTATGTCATCAATTTACACCCTTCCCCCCGCCCCCCGAAGGAAAAGGGAAAAAAAACGTTTCTCGCCTTTTTTCAATGTCACCCTATGTCTATTGCATGCTGCTGGTAGACGGGGTGCTGCAGCGCTAAAATGCAGCATCCTCTCCCCTCCCCTCCCTGGTGGCAGATGGTACAGTACAGAAGGACTGATAGCCGTCCTCGTCATCATCCTGTGAGTGCTCCTGGCTGGCCTCGGTGAGGTTGGTCGGGGGCGCCTGGGTAAAAATAGGAATGACTCCTGGTCATTCCCAGCAGATGGTATAGAACGGCTGGTAACCGTCCTCATCATAGCAACTGGGGGCTGAGCTCCATCAGCCCCCCCCTTTCATGTCTAAAGAAAAGATTCTGTACTGCCTGGACTATCATAGCAGCTGGGGCTGGGCTCCTCTCCCCCTCCCCCTTTAATGTCCTGCCTGGACTATCATAGCAGCTGGAGGCTGCCTCTCCCTCATTTTATCTCACTAAAAACTCAGTGTTTCTTATTCCTGCATTCTTTATTACTTCATTACACAAATAGGGGGACACTGCCACAGTAGCCCAGGAGGGCTGGGGGAGGAGGGAAGCAACAGGTGGGGTTGTTGCAGATGCACCCCCTAGAATGGCATGCAGCTCATCATATCTGTGGGATCTCTGGGGCTCTGACACGGAGCAGCTGTGCTCTCTGGTTCTCTAGTACACTTGCCCCATATTCTAGGCAGGACTGACTCTGTTTTTAGACAAAACATAGGAAGGGAATGACCCGGGGAGTCATTCCCATTTTTGCCTATGCGCCCCCGGTCGACCTCAGCGAGGCCAGCCAGGAGCACCCATGATAGCAGCAGACGGTACAGAACGACTGATAACCGTCATCTCATCACCAATTTACAGTGGCACGGCAGACGGTGCAATATGACTGGTAACTGTCTCTGCTACCTTGCAAAGGCAAATGAATGCTGCTGTGTAGCAGTGCAGTACCGCGTCTGTCAGCAGCATCCAGTACACATACGGTGACAGTGACAAAAGGCAAAACAGGCTCCATGATTGCTATGCTATGGCGTCTGCCAAGGCAATCCAGGGAAAAAGGCAATCCACGAAATGATTGTCTGCCATTGCTTTCCCAGAGGAAGGATTGAGTGATGACATTTACCCAGAATCACCCGCGACACTGTTTTTCCATTGCGATCTCAACCCAGAATTCCAATGGGCAGGGGAGACTGCGGGAACTATGGGATAGCTACGGGATAGCTACCCACAGTGCAACGCTCCGGAAATCGACGCTAGCCTCAGTACATGGACGCACACCGCCGAATTAATGTGCTTAGTGTGGCCGCGTGCACTCGACTTTATACAATCTGTTTTACAAAACCGGTTTATGTAAAATCAGAATAATCCCGTAGTGTAGACATATCCTCAGTAGGAGGCACCAGGGACTGTGCCTCTGTGACAGGCAATCTAGCCCCTCTGTGCCCACCACTGACCAGCTATGTGGCTGCTGTCTTCCCTGCTCTGCCTCACTGGCCCTAGCTGCATCCCAGTCCTTTTGTCCCTCCCCAGCTGCACCCAGTAAATATGTCCAACGTCTGCCATGGTGCATTATTAAATCCCCTTCACCTGGCTGACTTCCTGCTCCCTTGTCTCAACTAACACCACTGATGATGCATTTACTGCTTACTACTTAATTAATTGGGCACCTTCCTTGAATAGCCAGCTATTTATTCATCTCCCACCTTTGTCTTCTGCTCCTGCCCTGATCACTACTCTGATATCACTTCTATTTACTCCCATTTCAGAAGCTGTCTTGTTGCTCAGCTGTCTTTGATCACAACTACCAATTCAGTTGTACTTATGGGAGGTTTTGATCACACTACATACACCCTGATCCTGCGAAGGAGCTCCATGTGAACAGGCTCCTTTGGAGTTCAGTGCCGGAATGGAGCCTCAGTATTTAACTCACTGACATACCTCATTTGCTGCTGTTCTGATTTATTTATATGATTTCCTATTTACCTGATTATGAATTTAGCAGCACTCCCTGTCAGTTCAGTCATTAGCACTGTGTACTTAACTCCTTCCCTAGTCACTTGTCTTACCTACAGAACTGTCCCTTAATTGGTAATCATAGACTTCAAGGTCAGAAGCAGGGGCGGCTCTAGAGCCCAGCGGGGCAAGCACCCGCCTGGGGCGGCCCTTTCCCAGGGGGGCGGCAGGCTGGTCCGGTGGACCTGGCGCAGTCATGCTCGGGGAGGTCCACGGAGCCGGGACGGCGGACCTGCCGCAGTCATGACTGCGCGGTTCGCTGGTCGCGGCTCGGCTGGACCTCCCGCATGACTGACCGCGCAGCTCAACCGGAGCCGCCGCACCAGCGAACCGTCCGCAGCTGCGGGAGGTCCAGCTGAGCCGCGCGACCAGCGGACCCTCCGCAGTCATGCCCGCGGCAGCTCCGCTGCTCCCGCGGTTCGGGGGCGCCTCCCGGGCATGATTGCTTGGGGCGGCCAAATTTGTAGAGCCGCCCCTGGTCAGAAGGGACCATTATGATCACCCCGATCGAATTGGCCCTATCAGCACTGGTTCTCCACTTGTGAGGTAACTCCCTTCCCTTCATGTGTCATTATATAATGCCTGCATTTGTAATTTTCACTCCATGCATCTGAAGAAGTGGTGTTTTACCCCCGAAAGCTTATGCCCAAATAAATCTGTTAGTCTTTAAGGTGCCACCAGACTCCTTGTTGTTTTTGAGGATACAGACTAACATGGCTACCCTCTGATAAATCAAGATTGGATGTCTTTCTGAAAGACACATTTTAACCAGGCTTGATGGAGGAATTCACTGGGTGAATGCTATAGCCTGCATTATGGAAGAGGTCAGACTAGGTGATCATAAAAGTCCTTTCTGGTCTTAAAGAACTGTGTCATTCACACTCTGTTGCAGCTTCCTTTGCCTGAGTGTTGTGACTTGCACTATTCCCATGCTATATGGATGAATACAGGAATATCTATGAGACTGGGTAAGTCATTAACCTGCAGGGTGTGCCTGACCTCTCCTTCTCAATGGTCATTATGGAGTAAAAGCAACCACCAAAGCTCCTATAGATGCTGCTTATTTTCCTAACTTCTTCTCTAAGGCTTTGTCTAGACTGGACTTTCATCAGTAAAACTTTTGTTGTTCGGGGAGTGGAACACACCAAAACGACAAAAGTTTTACCAGTGAAAATGAATAGTGCTTTGTTGGCGGGAGAGCGACTACACTGTGCACCTTTTAACAGTATGGCTGGAGCAGCACAGCTGTACCACCAAAAGGTGTGTAGTGTAGACATAGCCCAAAGCTACTGTGAGGCATGTAATCCATCATCTTGTTACTTAGTGCTCCTGACGCTGTGTAGACAGACCCTTTTCCACGGGATCTGCATTTGAGTGCCAACACCACAAGAAATCAGTAGATGAAAACATACAAGGAGAGGATTGGAGCTGAGGAAACATCATTTATTTTGAATCCTGAACAACTTTTTCCTAGGCTGGTTCCAATAAAGCCAGAGTTTGCAAACATTTCAAGTCACTGAAAGTGGGAAAATTCAGGGTCTCACCTAATCTTCGATTGTAATTAATTTTTCCGTTAACTGAAAAATTTGTAAAAGTTTTAAATGAATCTGGGAAGGAAGCACTGGGCCTAATGATACCAAATAATCAAACCCACATTAAAACACAGGCTGTAACTGGTTCAGGATCAAGTATTTGGGGAGAGGGTGCAGTAAGAGACGGGATTGTGGTCATGTTCAGCACAACATGAATTGCCAAAAAATATGCTCTGAAAATAAAGGCCAAAGGAACGAGGTAGCTTTTCTGTCTGGGCCAATGAGCTGCAGGAAGCCTGAAAGCACCTCCCATGCAAGTTACAGCATTGCTTCCTTTGCAGAAATATGGTCCACAATCCTAGAAGTGTAGGATTAAAATACCATGCAGAACTACTAAATGGCTCCCATGAGAAGAGTCTATGGGAGGAGCAACTCCACCAAGGAGAGATCCTAAATCTGCTGGGAAGTTCCAAACAGTCCTCAGACACCAGTCTGATCCTACCCAAAGGCCACATCTATACCTCAAATCACTTAGGCAGGGGATTCTGAGAATCCTGACAGGAATAAAATCT
Organism: Mauremys reevesii; assembly: GCF_016161935.1. Classification (NCBI taxonomy): domain Eukaryota; kingdom Metazoa; phylum Chordata; order Testudines; family Geoemydidae; genus Mauremys; species Mauremys reevesii. Next base: position 14,702,087 of record NC_052644.1, read on the forward strand.
ATTCTCAGCTTCCAGGGGAGGTTGGTTCTGGTCCTCCTCTGACTCCCACTGGTGTAAGTCAGGAGTAACTCCACTGAAGTCAAGAGAGTGACAGTGTAAAACTGCTGTAAGAGGACAATCAGGTCTGGAATCTAAAGATTTTTAACTGACTCTGTTGTGCAAGGTTCTGTAGCCATCTCTCAGGTGGATGCTGGGGCCTCCTCAACCCATGGGACAAACCCTTTCTCTACCTCCTCCTGCTCACAGCCCTAGCAAGTCCCAGGGGAATCCCAAACACCTAAAGAAACCTCCCTTACCCAAAGGCAGAGAGCCCTAAGTAGGCTCCATCCCAGCCACAGAGGAAGCCAGAGCAGGGAACAAAATGAGTTCACACAGATGCAGAGAAGACACAAGCTACCCCTGACTGGTAAAACACAAGTAAGGGACTAATTGCTGCTGGGGGATTTCTGGCACTGGACAACTCTTCAGAGAAAGCCCTTCCTCATTTCCCAGTGGTGGTTTAAACCCCTGGTTCTGGGAGGGGATGGTGGGAGTCAGGGGCAAGGGTCGATGTCTCTTAAACTCTGTAGTAGTGGTTCCTGTTCCTCAGTTCCACATTATTATACACATACGTCTGGAGCAAAGTCCATATCTGGCAAGGTCTCACTTGTCTAGATGAATTCTCTGGTAGGCTCTAGCTAGAAATCAGTCTGGGTGGCACTCGATCTGCAAGGGGGCTCTGTCCCTTGGGATCTGCCATCATCATGCTGCTGATTCTCTGGCAGCACATCAGAGGTGCTCTCTCCCCAAAGCCTTCCCCAGGGTCACTCCCCCATGTGGATTTTCTTGTGTTTAATGAGGTTTGATGGATGCGTGTACCCTTTTTCACACACGTCGCAGACGTAGGGTCTTTCTCCAGTGTGGGTTCTCTGGTGTAGGGTGAGTGCGGAGACCTGGCTAAAGCTCCTCCCACACTCAGTGCAGGGATAGGGCCGCTCGCCCGTGTGCACCCGCAGGTGCTTGTTCAGATCTGACCTATTGCTGAACCTTTTCCCGCACTCAGCACAGGGAAAGGGCCGCTCGCCCGTGTGTACCCGCAGGTGTTTGTTGAGATCTGAGCTCTGGCTGAACCCCTTCCCACACTCAGGGCAGGTGAAGGGGCGCTCACCCGTGTGCATTCGCAGGTGCCTGCTCAGTTCGCAGGGGTGATTGAATCCTTTCCTGCATTCAGGGCAGGAATAGCGCCTCTCGGCAGCATGCAACCTCTGGTGATCGCTGAGATCTGAGGGGCAGCTGAACCTCTTCCCACACTCACCACAGGGATGGTGTCTCTCCCCCATGTGGATTTGGCGATGCGCAGCAAGTGTGGCCAGATGCCGGAAGCTCTTCCCGCATTCCCCACAGGAATGGGGGCTTTCCCCGGTGTGGGATCTTTGGTGTTTAGAAAGCTCTGACCGATGCTTGAACCTCTCCCCACATTCAGCGCAGGGATGGGATCTTTCCCTCCTGTGGACTCTCCCATGGGCCAAGAGTTCCTGCTTTTCATGGAAGCTTTCCTTACAGTCTATACATTTATGGGGTTTCTCTTGGCTATTAAGATCTCCCATGGTCCCAGGTCTGCCCTGTGAAAGTGGCTGCGGAAGTCTGAATCTGTTCTCACACTCCCCTAAGGGGTCTGACCCATTCCTGACTTGGTTCCTCTTCTGCTTCTCGCAGGCTTCTTCCTGCTCAGGACTCTGGCAAGCAGTCTCTCCTGATCCCCCTTGTAACATGTCAGGAGGCTCCAGGTTTTCAGGCCCTTCCTCATGAAGCTGTATCTCGGCTTTGCTCAGGATCCTGGCACCTGCTGAGTGGAAAGAGAATCCAGGGATGATTTAATCTCTCACATTTCCAGCAGAGGGTGTGCCCTGGCAGGCTCACATCCATGATAACTGGAGATACGTCCAGAAAGAGCCCCACACTCACCCAGGAAAAAAATGGAGACCAAGAGGAGCTACAGAGAGGCACAATCCATAGCCCCAAAATCTGATCACCTTCTCCCCGGCTTCATAATTTTCTCACAACTGTGAGGGGTTCAGCTCCCGCTCGGCTCTCAACTGTGTCAGGCCGGAAATCTCTTCCTTTCCTCCCAGTTCCCTCCTTTTCTTGGCTCATGTCCCTTTGTCTCTTCTCTCATGCAGAAATCCCCTCACCTCTCTCCCTCTCCCTCATTTCTGGCACACGTGTGCACTCTCCCCACTTGTTCCCTACTTCGCTCACCTGCCACCAGTACATTTGGTCGGCACATTAATTCTTCTGGAAATCCCCGCTTTGGTCATGAGTCTGACCTCCCCCCAAAAATCATAAGTTTAAAAAAAAAAGAAAAGAAAAACCTCTAATGATCTGTAAGCCCGTGTGAGGTTCTGAACTGCATTCTGGTTTTGCATTCTTTAGCGGGAGCTGCCTGGCCCCACTGTGAGTGAGATCATTTCAGGGTCAAAATTGAAAGTGAAGCACACAATCAGAATGCAGCCTCACCACTGAGGGCTCCCAGGGGGACTCCACCTAACCCCTTAACCCCTAGAATGGTGGAGTCGCTGGCCAATGCCTCTCCACTCTCCTCCCTTATCCTTGACCTATTTATCTCCCGTCAACACCTCCTTATCAACCCCACCAAGTCTCCTCTTCCCACTCACATTATCCCCCTCTGCCTCCAACACTCCTGTCCCCAGTTTCCCTCCCTATCACTTTATAGCATCTTACCCCTCACATTTTCCCTTGCACTTGAAAGATGTTCCCAAGCCCTCTCTTCAGTTTCCTCCTGCACCTCATTCTCCTGCCCCACCTTCCTCCATCTCCTTCTGCACCCCATATACCCTACATCCCTGTCTCTCTCCCTGTACCCCCATTCATCCCTCCTGTCCCTCATATCTACTTGCACATCTTCAGCCTCCCTTCTGTTCCCTGTATTCCCCTGTCACCTAATGGCTTCCAGTTCAGCCTCCGAACAGAGGCAGCCATCTTCCCTGAGAACAGTCTGGCTTCAGTCTCCATGTCCACTAGGGGCAACTCACTTCCATGTGCAAAAGCTATAGGGAAATGGCCAGCTTGACGGAGGCCATCTTGTCCTCAGCTCACTGAAAGTAATGAGAGAGGACACATAGCCCTGTGAGAAAATGTGGGAGTTTGCTGGGAGATCATGGGCACATCCCCCCGACCGACCTGTGTAGCTCCCTAAATACCCCAATAGACAGGCCGCTCCTGCACATCCCCATCTCCCTAAGCCCCCATAGAAATATCCCTCCTGCACATCCCCAGCTGTAACCCCACCTCCCTAAGCCCCCACAGACAGCTCCTCCCTGCACATCCCCACATCCCTAACCCCCTCCCGACAGATCTCTCCCTGCACATCCCCCAACCTGTAATCCCGTCCCCATAAACTCCCCAATAGACAGGCCTCTCCCTGGCACATTTCCTCACCTCCACCTGTAACCCCAGCCACCCCAACTCACTCACCCACATGTCCCAAAGATATTGAGACGGGCTCGCCTGCAGTACACAGCAGCGGTTTCCCACAACACACCTACTAATCAGCGCACACGTGCTTCCTGCTTGCAAACTGCAGCCTCCATCCAGCGCAGGGCTCATCCCACCTCTGCGTGACAGAGACTGGCCGCGATCGCTGTCAGTCAAGGGAGGAGGGGGGGCTGCTTTATCCCACCCCTGAGCTCCCCCCTTGTAGCTACCCACTGCTGCTTCGGGGCTGAGCCGCTATCTGTGCAGGGAGGGTAAAGGTGGAGGGAGAGACCTGTTCTCCCTGCCCCCTTCGGGAGGCGCGCGGCACTCAGCGGGGATCCCGGAGCAGGGACTGTGGGAGCGGAAGACAGTAAAATCTCATTCCCGGTCACGTGAGTAATGGAAACAGAAGGGAGGTAAAACCTACAGAATCATAAATTCAGTGACGTCTCTCTCTGAAGCACCCTTAGGGGGGCCTGGTTTTGACCCAGGCTTTCACTCAAGCGCTCCTACATCAGGCTGTGAGATAAAGCAGCAGCCGTGTACTCCGCTTGCTTACTGGCCTACTTGCTGGTGCTGAAGTCAGGGCAATCACTGCCCAGATAAATTCGTTAGTCTCTAGGGTCTACAAGGACTCCTTGTTGTTTTTCTGATACAGACTAACACAGCTACCACTCTGAAACCTGCACCCCGTAAGAAAATGTACAGGTCACATGGCATTATTTTTTCAGGTTTGGGCTCAGCCCTAAAACTCCCATGTACTTCAGGACAAAATGCTTTTCTGTTTAAAAAAAAAACACAAACAAACATTTAGCAGCTGCAAACAGCATCTTCATGTTACTGTTGCTGTCAGCCCTTTCTTCTGCATTTGGTAGAGCCAGATCTTGTGCAGCTTCTAAGGAAGTGCACTGATTCATTTCTGTGGCTAGGATTGCTAAAAACTATGTTTGTAGTATGGATTCAATAAGTGCTTTAAAAACCTTTCCTGCTGCATTTGTTCTGCTGTAGTCTCATTCAAAGCACATATTTCTCTCTACTTCTGCATTGGCCATGGCCATCACTTTCCCATCCATTAGAGTCTCTACTAGATGATTTATGAGTCTCACAAGTCGGAGTAATAAAATCAGTATTTGTTTCTGTTGCTTTTACCTTTCTACCCAATGCATTATATACATTCACTGTGATACTCAACGCTGTATGCGTGGGCATCTTTTGAGTTACTGCACCCACTTAATTATACTTTCCATGCACATTTTTTTCTAAGTGTGACTCTTTATACAGTGTCTGACCTGCCTCATGCTGACACTATGCTTAATGGGTGCCTTTGGGCTTTGGATTGCCCTCAGAAGAACCAAGGGTTCTTCTCAAAACATGCTCTGCGACCTAGTAGAAGGTGAGTCTTACCCACAGCTGGCATAGCCCAGCATCTTCAAGGTTTGTCTTAAGCCTGATTTACTTCCCCTTCAGCCTTGCCAAATTCAGTTTATGGATGCATTTCTGTACTCCTTGGGGAATTCTGCACCAAAAATTAAAAATTCTGCACAAAATATTTTAGAATTCTGCAAATTTTTATTTGTCAAAGTATCACAATATAATCACACCAGTTTCAATTATTTTGGTAATTTATTTCCAAGTACCCATCAGCAATAATCTGTAATAATGACAATGAAAAAGATTCAGGAGATGTTTTCAGACAAATTGATTCCTTACTAGATATATAAATACAGAACGTTGAGCAATTCATTTAAACTACAATACAGAGTTGTATTTCACACCCGCCTCAGAAGCAGTGCAAAGGCTTGGGGAGTCAGGGATAATGGAGGAGCTGAGGGAGAGGGAAGGAGCCTAGGAATGAACCTGGAGGGTTATTGGGTGTGGGTGGGAGAAATATGGAATGGACTTTTTTGGGGGGAGGGGGGAATTGTTAGGGAGCCTCAGCCATGCACAGAATCATAGAATATTGGGGTTGGAAGGGACCTCAGGAGGTCATCTAGTCCAACCCCCTGCTCAAAGCAGGACCAATTCCCAATTAAATCCTCCCAGCCAGGGCTTTGTCAAGCCTGACCTTAAAAACCTCTAAGGAAGGAGATTCCACCACCTCCCTAGGTAACCCATTCCAGTGCTTCACCACCCTCCTATTGAAAAAGTTTTTCCTAAAATCCAACCTAAACCTCCCCCACTGCAACTTGAGACTCCTTGTTCTGTCATCTGGTACCACTGAGAACAGTCTAGATCCATCCTCTTTGGAACCCCCTTTCAGGTAGTTGAAAGCAGCTATAAAATCCCTCCTCATTCTTTTCTTCTGCAGACTAAACAATCCCAGTTCCCTCAGCCTCTCCTCATAAGTCATGTGCTCCAGCCCCCTAATCATTTTTGTTGCCCTCTGCTGGACTCTTTTGAATTTTTCCACATCCTCCTTTTAGTGTGGGGCCCAAAGCTGGACACAGAACTCCAGATGACGCCTCACCAATGTTGAATATAGGGGAATGATCACGTCCCTCGATCCGCTGGCAATGCCCCTACTTATACAGCCCAAAATGCCATTAGCCTTCTTGGCAACAAGGGCACACTGCCGACTCATATCCACCTTCTCATCCACTGTAACCCCTAGGTCCTTTTCTGCAGAACTGCTTCCTAGCCATTCAGTCCTTAGTCTGTAACAGTGAATGGGATTCTTCCATCCTAAGTGCAGGACTCTGCACTAGTCCTTGTTGAACCTCATCAGGTTTCTTTTGGCCCAGTCCTCTAATTTGTCTAGGTCCCTCTGTATCCTATCTCTACCCTCCAGCGTATCTACCACTCCTCCCAGTTTAGTACCATCAGCAAACTTGCTGAGGGTGAATTCCACACCATCCTCCAGATCATTAATGAAGATATTGAACAAAACCAGCCCCAGGACGACCCTTGGGGCACTCCACTTGAAACCGGCTGCCAACTAGACATGGAGCCGTTGATCACTACCCGTTGAGCCCGATGATCTAGCCAGCTTTCTATCCACCTTATAATCCATTCATCCAGCCCATGCAGACCCTGACTGACCCCTAGCTTTTCTAATTCAGTCAGTCACATCTGCCCAGTCTCCATGTATCCCACCACTCCCACTCAGACCCCCACTCCCCCATCCCCATGTGTCTCTGTGCCTCCACTCAGCCACCACCCTTCCCCAATGTGTTCTGCACCCCCTTCCCCTGTCCCCATGTGGCCCTGTGCCTCCATCCCCATTCAGCCCCTGCCCCAATCTGTCCTCCACCACTAGCCCTTATGAACCCCAGTCTGTGACTTCCTCTAGCAGCCCTATGTGCCCCACACTGCCTGTTCCCACATATCCCTTCTGTTCTGGCCGCACCAGCAGGGCACTGCTGTCAGGAAGGCAGCCGCTTTCCTATCACAGCTGGAGAGGGCCTCAGAACAACTGCTCTGTTCTGACACCACGGCAGCCTCTGGTGGGCTAAAGGTGTAACTGCAGTAACTTTCTGGCTGAAGTTATTTTCTGCAGGGGGAAAAAAAAATTGTGTGGCATATCACACATAGAGTGGCACAGATTTCCCCCAGGAGTAACTTACAGCATGTACGGTGCCACTGAGTAATGTGTTTAACCGGGTCCTCCACAGTGGTACTGTCCAAATATTCAGCTATTAGCTGGTACTCTTTGTCTCCCCATTGATGCCTAAAAATGATCAAGACCAAAGTAAAAAACAAGGATTTTGTAATAAATTACTTTGGGATTGTAATTTATGTTTGGTAATGTATGTTATGTAACTATGTGCATACCCAGTTTGCGGATTGATTTTAGTATTTTTGGCTGGATGCTGACATAGAATATCAGGGTTGGACGTTATAAATTCTGAGTGTGACCCTCACCCTTTTCCAGCCCAAGATCCCCTTTTCAGCTCCTTCTGAGATCTCAAACATCTATCACTGTGATGAGAGATACTAAACAAAGGTTCAAATTAGCCCCCGGGACAGTGCACAACTTCATCCCACAGAAAGGGATGCCTGGATGAGCTGGGGATGATTCATTACAGTACTGGAAGATCTTGACACAGGGGCGGAATTGAAGAAGAAAGGGAAAAAAAGCCTATTGTGGTCTCACTCATCTCAGTAGCTACCCAGCAATCTTGGACTGAATGACAACAGGCCACATCTGAGCAATGTGAGGGGATTGCTGGGAAACATTCCCCTTGGATCCTCTGATAATGTCCCTTTGATTCTCAGGAAGGGTCTGAGAGTGGAAATTCTTCTCCTCATTCTCATTCACCATCGCCTGGAACAGGAAGAGAAACCAAACCCAACCAGCCTCTCTGCCGAGAAGACTGCCAGAGTCTGAGTCCCCTAAACCCTTCCCCCAAAAGGAGGAGGGGCCCATTCTGCCTCAGCGATCCACTCATACCGTGTTGGATAGTTTTCAACACCCTCTCCTCTCTGGGATTTTGCAATCTCAGGCAGGAAACAAGTTCAGGAAGTGGAAACCCATGCTCAGTTAACTCAATACTACAATCTGAGATAGGGAATATTTACTTCACAGGGGATGGCAGGGGTTACAGACTGCCAGGTGGTTAGATACTATATAATTATTGTTTATTATTTAGCACCAAGGAGTCCCAGTCATGGATCAGGTGCCCATTGTGATGGGTGCTCTATAAACACAGAGCAAAAAGACAGTCCCTGCCCCAGAGAATTTACAATCTACTGATCTAGCTACATTGTTCAGGAGTGTGAAAAATCCACACCCCTGAGTGACATAGTTAAGCCAACCTAACCCACAGTGTAGACAGTGCTAGGTTGATGGAAGAATTCTTCCAGGGAGCTAGCTACTACCTTTCATAAAGGGCCAGAATAAATAGAAGCTGGAGTAAGGGGTCTGTAGCTGGGAGAGGACAAAGAGACATGAGCATAGGTGCATGCAGAGAAGGGAGATGGGCTGAGATGGCAAGCTGTTTTTATTATTATTTCAGTGCCTAGAGGATTCAGTCAGGGCTCTACTGTGACAGACACTGTACCAACAAGTGATGCAAATGTAGTTCCCACCTCAGTTCAGAATCTAGGATCATGAAAAGATGCAAACGGATAAACAGGGATGGGGAGCTAGGTAACAATAAGGATGGGTGTGTTTGCAAAAATTAGTCAACCTGATCATAGTAATTATAGATGGCCATCAGTCAAGTGGTAGTGATTGGCATAGGCAAAGTTAGGTTTTAAGGGGGGATTTACAATAAGATACTGTGGGTGTCTTTATGAAATTTAATGTGACATTTTCCCCATTCATTGGGGTCAGCTTGGGAAAAAGTGTGAAGGTGCTTGTGGGAAAAGCAGACAACATGGTAGGGTCTAAGGAAAAGATTTGAAGGCAAAAAGGAAGGGTCTGCAAAAGGGGAAAGGAATATGGGGCTTCCACGTTGATCCCTCCACAGCTCTCCTGGGACCCATAATTTTGCTTGGTTGACTGTTGAGCTCCTGCTGGGGGTATTTCCAGTGGGGAGGGATTGGAAGCTGCCTCAATCACACTCACTGCTGGGAAATAGGAGTGCTTTCCTCTTGCAACAACACATTAAATAACCCTCGATTCTCTTTTCCACCCAGTAGTGATATTATTCGGAGTGCAATGGAGTAACAACCTGATGAGGAAGGGCCTGAAAAATTGGAGCCATGCAGAAAGATAGGAGGATTGTGAGAACATGTTTCCCAGGGTCTTGAAAAGAGAGATGCCTGCAAGCGAGTGAAGGTCATTGAGGCAGAAGAGAACCCCCCCCAGGAATGGGTAAGGTAACCCTAGGGAATGTGAGAGAGGACTGAGGAATCTGCCAGAGCTCCGTGCACTGGGGAAGCCTTGGACCATAGGGGTATGTCTGCACTGCAAGCAGACACCTGCTGCTGGCCCGTGCCAGCTGACCAGGGCTCCCAGGGTTTAGGCTAAGAAGCTGTTTAATTGCAGTGTAGTTGTTTGGGCTCAGGCTGGAGCCTGAAATCTGGGACCCTCCCATCTCGCAGGGTCCTAGAACTACTTTTTTTGTGTCAGGAAAGACAAAGCCAGAGAGAGAGAAACTATCCATGTTGTGCAGAAAAAGAGTGGAAAACGCCTCATCCCCTCACACTGCACCCACACAAGAGAGAAATCCTATTCCTGGTCTGACTGTGGAAGAAGTTTTAGCCAGCTACTAGTCCATTTTACTAAGCACCAGTGAACCCACACAGGAGAGAGACCCCATCCCTGTGGTAAATGCAGGAAAAGCTTCAATCTGAAATCATCTATTGTAGGGCACCAGAGAATCTGCCCTCCTCCAAAACCATAGAAAAGGAGAAACTCTTCTTTCTGTAGAGTTCACTCCAATCATGTACATATAATTAATTACATATAACTCCTCCCACACCTCTAGGTGTGGGAGGAGTTATTCTGCATCCGAAGAAGTGGGTATTCACCCACGAAAGCTCATGCTGCAAAACATCTGTTAGTCTATAAGGTGCCACAGGATTCTTTGTTGCTCCCACACCTCTGACATTACAATAAGGTTATTTAGATTGCACAGTCAAGCATTCAAAGGTTAGGAAATGCCAGCATTTAGACTGCTCGTGTAACATTAATTTTGCCTCCTTCTGTCTATGTGTTAGGGGGAAAAGAACATTTTTTCAAAGGCACATTAGGAGTTGGTCATACCATCAACCTGTGCAAGTCCAGCCACACTGTCAACCCACAGCACCCCATGCGACTCTGGCCACACTATACACCAATAGCACTTTCCAGGAAGAGTATTCCTGACTCTCACCATTGTCAGTGAGAAGAGACCCGGGCCCAGACTCTTGGGGTCCGATACCAGGCCTGAGAGTCGGGAACAGTTTTCTTCCTGTCAGAATTCCCAGATTCCCAACATTAGAGTGTGGACTCCAAGGAGTAAACATGGCCTTTCCTCCATTGCTATGATGACTTCAGGTTAGGAGCCATCTAACCAAGATCAGAAAAAACTAAAATCCAAACCCTTCACACCATGATATAAAATGGTTGTATTGCAAATATAAGAAGTTTAAACCATTACAAATATAATAAGCTTACACCATTACACATGGGCCTCCTTCAGGAATCCAAATCAGAACTTCTCTGCAATGGCATCTAGTTGAGTTGCACGTTAGAACTCAGCTGCCAGCATTTCACAGTAACTGTTACAGTCCTGTACCAGACAGCAAAATCCTGATTGCTTACACTGTTTATATCAAAACCCCGACATTTATCCAAAATAAAGTCAGAGCCCTTAACTTGCATAATTCTATATTCAAATCATACTTGCTTTACCCACCCTTCCATGAATTAATTTAATGTCTGCTATTCTATTTGAATAATTGGATCTCTACTATATACCACACATTGTCTTCAGATTTACCTCTCTGTCTGACTCTCAATTTTTTTTTTCATCTGCCTTTCCATCTTTCTAAAGAACTGGGCACAAGACTGTGGAGTCAGGACTCCTGGGTTCTAATCCAAGCTAACACTGTCTCATTCTGTGGCCCAGAAAGTCACATCACCACATTAAGCCTTAGCTCCTACTCCTGTAAAATGAAAGTAGTATTTGTGCACGCGCGCACACACACACACACACACACACACACACACACACACACACACACACACACACACACACACACACACACACACACACACACACACACACACACACACACACTCTCTCTTCCTACAGCAGATCTCTCTGTCTCTCTTTCTCAACCTCGCTTTTCCTTTAGATGCATTTTTTTGCCTCTCTTGGTCTTTTTGTTTGTTTCTCTTGATTCATGCTTTTCCAAAACCCCTCATTTCAATCACTTTCTTTTAACATACCTTCTCTCTATATTTTTACCTCTGTATCAGACTTCTAGACTATTTTCTCTCCCTGTCACCACCGGGACTTAGCCCTAGGGCAGCGATCTCAGCAGAAAGACCATGGACTGCACAGACCATGAAGACTGAATTTCTCTCTCCCTTGCCAATGGAGTCTCTCATCAAAACAAGGCTGAGAGCCTGAGACATATTGGCATGGGTAGGGCAGTGGTGTGGGTCAGTCACTGCTGTAACGGTTTTGGGGTTAAAAAGAAGGGATTCAATCACCATGACTCAGTGTAACACTTTTCACTACCATAATGTCAAAGCCAAATGAAAACTAAGCCTTTACTTCTAGTCAGAATTACAGCACGAGGTGCCTATGGACAGGGCAGAGGTTTGTGGTAAAGGGCATGGAAGGGGTGAAGTATTACAGAGCTATAGGCCAATAGCCAGAAGTCACAGTTCATGAGTCATGCTCAATGCCCAGCAAGGATCAAAAAGGCTAGCAATATGTTAGGAACCATTAGAACAGGGTTACAACATAAGACACAAAATATCATAATGCCACTATATAAATCCATAGTGCACCCACCCCTTGAATTCTGTCCAGGTCTGGTTGCCCCAGCTCAAAAAAGTGGAACTGGAAAAGGTCCAGAGAAGGGCAACAAGGATGAACAAGAGTATGGAAAAGCTTCCGTATGAGGAGAAACTAAAGATATTAGGGCTATTCATCTCAAAAAAGAGAGGAATAAGGGAGGGGGGATATGATAGAGGTCAATAAAATCATGAATGGTGTGGAAAAGTGAATATAGAAGTGTATATATAGAATATAGAATATATCTGCTGGGAGAGCAGCAGTGTATATATAGAATATATCTGCTGGGAGAGCAATACAGCAGTGCACAGACAATCTAGGAAGTTTCTGGAAAGTGTAAGGGACAATTTCCTGGTGCAAGTGCTGGAAGAACCAACTAGGGGAAAAGCTCTTCTTGACCTGCTGCTCACAAAGAGGGAAGAAATAGTAGAGGAAGCAATAGTGGATGGGAACCTGGGAGGCAGTGACCATGAGATGGTCGAGTTCAGGATCCTGACACAAGGAAAAAGGGAAAGCAGTAGAACAGAGACCCTGGACTTCAGAAAAGCAGACTTCGACTCCCTCAGGGAACTGATGGGCAAGGTCCCCTGGGAGAATAACATGACGGGGAAAGGAGTCGAGGAAAGCTGGCTGTATTTCAAAGAAACCTTATTGAGGTTGCAGGAACAAACCATCCCGATGTGTAGGAAGAAAAGTAAATATGGCAGGCGACCAGCTTGGCTTAACAGTGAAATCCTTGCTTGTCTTAAACACAAAAGAACAGCTTACAAGAAGTGGAAGATTGGACAAATAACCAGGGTGGAGTATAAAAGTATTGTTCAGGCATGCAGGTGTGAAATCAGGAAGGCCAAATCCCACTTGGAGTTGCAGCTAGCCGGAGATGTTAGGAGTAACAAGAAGGGTTTCTTTAGGTATGTTAGCAACAGGAAGAAAGTCAAGGAAAGTGTGGGCCCCTTGCTGAATGAGGGAGGGAACCTAGTGACAGAGGATGTGGAGAAAGCTAGTGTACTCAATGCTTTTTTTGCCTCTGTCTTCACAGACAAAGTCAGCTCCCAGACAGCTGCACTCTGCAGCATGGTATGGGGAGGAGGTGACCAGCTCTCTGTGGAGAAAGAAGTAGTTCGGGGCTATTTAGGAAAGCTGGACGAGCACAAGTCCATGGGGCCGGATGCGCTGCATCCGAGGGTGCTAAAGGAGTTGGCCGATGAGATTGCAGAGACATTGGCCGTTATCTTTGAAAAATCATGGCGATTGGGGGAGGTCCCTCCCAGATGACTGGAAAAAAGCTAATGTAGTGCCAATCTTTAAAAAAGGGAAGAAGGAAGATCCAGGGAACTACAGGCCAGTCAGTCTCACCTCAGTCCCTGGAAAAATCATGGAACAGGTCCTCAAGGAATCAATCCTGAACCATTTAAAGGAGGGGAAAGTGATCAGGAACAGTCAGCATGGATTCACCAAGGGCAAGTCATGCCTGACTAACCTAATTGCCTTCTATGACGAGATAACCGGCTCTGTGGATGAGGGGAAAGCAGTGGATGTACTATTTCTGGACTTTAGCAAAGCTTTTGATACAGTCTCCAACAGTATTCTTGCCAGCAAGTTAAAGAAGTCTGGGCTGGATGAATGGATGGTAAGGTGGATAGAAAACTGGCTAGATGGTCGGGCTCAACGGGTAGTGATCAATGGTTCCATGTCTAGTTGGCAGCCGGTATCAAGTGGAGTGCCCCAAGGGTCGGTGCTGGGGCCAGTTTTGTTCAATATCTTCATTAACGATCTGGAGGATGGTGTGGACTGCACCCTTAGCAAGTTTGCAGATGACACTAAACTGGGAGGAGTGGTTGATATGCTGGAGGGTAGGGATAGGATACAGAGGGACCTAGACAAATTAGAGGATTGGGCCAGAAGAAACCTGATGAGGTTAAACAAGGACAAGTGCAGAGTCCTGCACTTAGGACGGAAGAATCCCATGCACTGCTACAGACTAGGGACCGAATGGCTGGGCAGCAGTTCTGCAGAAAGGGACCTAGGGGTTATGGTGGACGAAAAGCTGAATATGAGTCAACAGTGTGCCCTTGTTGCCAAGAAGGCTAATGGCATTTTGGGTTGTATAAGTAGGCGCATTTCCAGCAGATCAAGGGATGTGATCATTCCCCTCTACTCAGCACTGGTTGGGCCTCATTTGGAGTACTGTGTCCAGTTTTGGGCCCCACACTACAAGAAGGATGTGGATAAATTGGAGAGAGCCCAGCGGAGGGCAACAAAAATGATTAGGGGGCTGGAGCACATGACTTATGAGGAGAGGCTGAGGGAACTGGGATTGTTTAGTCTGCAGAAGAGAAGAATGAGGGGGGATTTGATAGTTGCTTTGAACTACCTGAAAGGGGGTTCCAAAGAGGATGGATCTAGACTGTTCTCAGTGGTAGAAGATGACAGAACAAGGAGTAATGGTTTCAAGTTGCAGAGGGGGAGGTTTAAGTTGGATATTAGGAAAAACTTTTTCACTCGTAGGGTGGTGAAGCACTGGAATGGGTTACCTAGGGAGGTGGTGGAATCTCCTTCCTTAGAGGTTTTTAAGGTCAGGCTTGACAAAGCCCTGGCTGGGATGATTTAGTTGGGTTTGGTCCTGCTTTGAGCAGGGGGTTGGACTAGATGACCTCCTGAGGTCCCTTCCAACCCTGAGATTCTATGATTCTATGAAGTGTTGTCTACCCTTTCATTCAAGGAACAAAATCCAGGGGTCACCTGATTAAATGAATAGGCAGCAGGTTTAATACAAACAAACAGAAGTACTTTTTTCACACAATGCACAACTAACATGTGGAACTCATTGCCATGGGGTGATGTGATGGCCAAAAGTATAACTGGGATCAAAAAAGAACTAGATACATTCCTGGAGAACAGGTCCATCAATGGCTATTAGCCATTTTGCTCAGGGATGAAACTCCATACTTGGGGTGACCCTAAATCTCTGAGTACCAGAATGGGAGTGGAAGACAGCAGTCGATCCCTCCAAAATTGCTTTGTTCTATATACTTCCCCTGAAGTTCTGGTACAGGCCACCCTGTCAGAAACAGGGTACTGGGCAAGATAGACCTTTAGTCTGACCCAGGGTAGCAGCTCTTACATTCTTATGAGTAAGGCTAAGTTTATGTCACAGAGGTCATGGAAGTCACAGAAGCTGTGACTTCCAGAGACCTCTATGACATTTTCTGCTTCAGCCCCTTCAGCAGCAAAAGTCAGACAGGCCATAGCTTCCGGGATTTTTTGTTTGTTGCCCGTGACCTGTCCATGACTTTTACTAAAAATCACCATGGCAAAATCTTAGCCTTAGTGATAAGTAACAGCTTTCTTTGACAGGGTGTAAGTCTTGTGGATAGGGGGGAAACAATAGATGTCATATCTTGGCTTTAGTAAGGCTTTTGATACTGTTTTGCATGACCTCATAAACAAACTAGGAAAATACAATCAGGGGTTTTCACAAGAAACTTTTTGGTGGCCTCAGAGTGCGGCCACTAACTCTTGCTGGTGGCCACACTGACAATTTTTCCTAAAATACTTTAGGAAAAACTAATAAATATGCACATATACATGTCCAAATCATTGTATTCTATTTATGTCGGGTTTTTTTTTCAGACTCAGTAATAAAAATAATGTACAGTTGTCACTATTCATTACTGGACCTAAACGGAATAGAAACACAGTTAAGGCACTTTGCATGTTCTTGTCTTTTTGTTGTTGTTTCTTTTGCTTTTTTCATTGCTTTTTTTTAAGGACTTGCTAGCTAGTAAGTCTGCTTCTGTGAAAAGTGAGATTTGTATGTTTGTTAATATCACTTTTCACAGCAGATTTACTCAGCCCTGGCAACTCCTGGGACAAATTAAGCCTTGGATGGGAAATGAGGACAAATGCAAAGTACCCCACTTAAGGAACAATGAGTAGCCTTTAGAGGGCAGAGATAGCTCAGTGGTTTGAGCATTGGCCTGCGAAATCCAGTGTTGTGAGTTCAGTTATTGAGGGGGCCATTTAGGGATCTGTGGGGGAGATTGCAGCCTGCACTGTGCAGGAGGTTAGACTAGATGATTATAATGGTCCCTTCTGACCTGAAAAATATATGAGTTGCCCACAAAAAAATGGGGAAAAATTACTGCCTAGGAAGGATTATTGCAGAAAAGCTGCTGTGGATCACAAGATAAACATCAATCAACAGTGTAACACTTTTGCAAAAAAAGCTAATATAATTCTGGGATGTATTAGCAGGAGTATTGTAAGCAACACAAAAAAAGTAATTCTTCTGCTACTCTGCACTGATTAGGCTTCAACTGGAATATTGCGTCCTATTCTGGGAACCAGATTTCAGGAAATATGTGAAGAAATTCCAGAGAAGAGTAACAAAAAACGGTTTAGAAAACGTGACCTATGAGATAAGATTGAAAAAATTGGATTTGTTTAGTATGGAGAAGAGCGACTGAGAGGGGACATGATAGCAGTTTTCAAGTACATAAAAGGTACTTAGCAATTAGGAGGAGGAAGAAAAATTATTCTTCTTAGGACAAGAAGCAATGGGCTTAAATTGCACCAAGGGCAGTTTAGTTTGTACATTAGGAAAAACTTCCTGTCAGGGTGGTTAAGCACTGGGATAAATGGCCTAGGCAGGTTGTGGAATCTCCATTATTGGAGACTTTTAAAAGCAGATTAGATAAACGCTAGATGACCTTTCAAGGTTCCTTCCAGTTCTAGGATTCTCCCCATGGCTTTGGCTCCCTGCAGTGGGCTGTGGCCCAGGCATGTGGGTGGGGGGCTCTCCAGGGCCTGTGGGGCTGATATCATTAGCCCCATCCCACTAACATTGGGTGCCCCCCAGAAGTGTAATGAGGGGCCACCCCCAGGACAGGGAGCTGCAGCCACCTCAGTCCCCCCACCATGGCATGGCACTTGCCCTGACCCCACTCCAGCCAACCACCATGGAAGCTTTGAGCTCTGAAAGGGGCTGGCTCCTGTTTCTTGGGTTAGGGTCCGAAGTAACAGAAGAGGAGAAGGACCTCGGAGTCCTGGCTGATCGCAGGATGACTATGAGTCGGCAATGTGATGTGGCCGTTAAAAAAGCTAATGCGGTCTTTGGATGCATTAGGCGAGGTATTTCTAGTAGAGATAAGGAGGTGCTAGTCCCGTTATACAAGGCGTTGGTGAGACCTCATTTGGAGTACTGTGTGCAGTTTTGGTCTCCCATGTTTAAGAAGGATGAATTCAAACTGGAACGGGTACAAAGAAGGGCCACTAGAATGATCCGAGGAATGGGAAGCCTGTCGTATGAAAGGAGACTTGAGGAGCTCGGTTTGTTTTCCTTAACCAAAAGAAGGTTGAGAGGAGATATGATTGCTCTCTTTAAATATATCAGAGGGATAAATACCAGGGAGGGAGAGGAATTATTTCAGCTCAGTACTAATGTGGACACGAGAACAAATGGATATAAATTGGCAGTCGGGAAGTTTAGGCTTGAAATTAGACGAAGGTTTCTAACCATCAGAGGAGTGAAATTCTGGAACAGCCTACCAAGGGAAACAGTGGGGGGCAAAGGACCTCTCTGGCTTTAAGATTAAGCTTGATAAGTTTATGGAGGGAATGGTTTGATAGGATAAAGTGATTTAGTCAATAGGCCAATAATGTGCCATCACTGGTAATGAGTACCAAGGGTCAATGTTGGGATATTGAAAATCTTTTTCCTGAGTCTATGGCTGGAGAGTCTTGCCCGCATGCTCGGGGTTCAGCTGATCGCCATATTTGGGGTCGGGAAGGAATTTTCCTCCAGGGTAGATTGGCAGTGGCCCTGGAGATTTTTCACCTTCCTCCGCAGCATGGGGCAGGGGTCGCTTGCTGGAGGAGTATCTGCTACTTGAAGTCTTTAAATCAGGATTTGGGGACTTCAACAGCTGAGTCAAGGGAGAGAATTATTTCAGGAGTGGGTGGGTCAGCTTTTGTGGCCTGCATCTTGCGGGAGATGAGACTAGATGATCATAATGGTCCCTTCTGATCTTGAATTCTATGATTCTATGATGATCCTTCTGGGGCAGCGGCTCCTCACTGCCATGGGGCCTTGAGCTTTCCCAGGCTATTGCAGTCACTGTATTGTGTCTCCCCCAGCACACACCAGTGCAGTTGATTACCCTACAATTAAAAATACAGTGTGGTCACAGCTCAAGCACACACAAGCAGTCCTACAATAACAAACCAGAGTGACTGCAGCCCCAGCACTCACCAACAGCTCTCCAATAACAAAACAACAGGAGTGATGCCCCAGTGCTCATGAAGAGACCCTACAATACCAAATCATTATGCATGCAGGTCTAATATATGAGCAGTCCCACCACTTAAAAACAATCCTACAATAACAATTCAACACGTAAACTTTCCCAGCACTCATGGATGAACCTACACAATTGAATCACACAGTCACAACCCTACAACAACAAACTGGCTTGTCTATTCACAAATAACCCTACAATAACACACAAGTAAATGCAGCCCTGGGGGCTCATGAGTAACTTTGCAATAATACAGAAAGAGAAGCATCGAAAATGGACGAAACTCCAGACCTTGGGGCAGCCACTCTGGCTTCGAGATTCACCTTGCAGCCTGTAGGGCTCTCTGCCATCCCAGCCCCCACTGGCTTCCCCTGGTCTTGGTCACTCAGGGACCTGGCATGTCCCCTGTCCTATTGGGATCCAGGAAGTGGGTGGGCACAAGCCCGCCCACCGCTAAAGGACCCCCCCCCCAGCCTAAGGGGAGGTCCACAGGTCTGGGAAACCAAGTGATTCCAGGGGACAAATAAGGAAAGAACAGGGACGGGAGTGGGGTCAAAGGGTCAAACAGAGGGAACCTGATGAGGACACTGAGCAGAGAACCCTGGGCAGCGCCCACTGCTCCTCAAAGGCGTCAAGGGAGCCAGCAGACGCTGCCCAGAGGAACTCTGCCCGGATGTGTGAACAGACGGAGGAGCGGCAGTAAGCCCCACAGCCAAAGGAGACCCCAACCTCCTCTCCCTGGTTTTATAGACGTCCAGTTTGGCCAGGGGCTAGGAGGAGGTTGACTAGGAGGTCCCATGACTTTGTGGGGCCACGGATAGGGAGTGCATAAAGGAACAAGTGAGGTGAAAAGTGCAACCACAAATGCAAAAGTATCTCTGAAAGGAGCCGGAATAGGGGCTGCAACCTGGCGCACTCCAGGTAAACGTGCGCCAGGGTCTCCCTCATGCCACAGAAGGGGTAAGGTGCCCAGGATGGAGGTGAAGCATGCCAAGTACATGTCCCTGCTCACGGCCCCATGAAGTAGCCACCAGCTGATGTTCCTGGTGGGTCTCGGGACCAGGGTGGAATATGGGCTGGCCCACCGGGGCTCCTCACCCTCTAGAGGTGGTAGGAGGTCCTGCCACTTTGTATGGGGGCAGGATGTGAGGGTGAGGAAGTGATATGATACTGGAAATATTAAAAATCAGTTTTCCAAAGAAGACCTCATGACCTACATTTAGTGCTCAGTCCTGATAACGCTGCTGACATTGGTGGAGTAGAATTGTATGGTGAATTAATAGCTTTATCTGAGCCAATAAGTTCTAAAATGTCTCTAAAAGTATTAGAATTTATAGCAAGTGTTTTTCACTCCAAACACTGCTATAGCATTATGCATTCTTTTAATATTACCAGTATCAGTGGATTCTGGTGAGCGCAGTTTCTCAAAACTGAAATTACTAAAAAATTATTTGAGGTCCACCATGTCTCAAAATCGTTTGTCAGGACGCTCATTAATTTCAATTGAAAGTACTATTGCAAAAAATTTAGAGTTCACAGAATTATTAAAAGACCATGCAAGTATAAAAACCAGAAAAAATCAGTTCATATAAATTCTTTTAATTTATGAGAAACTGGGTGCACTGGAAGACACTAACGTTTTTCATTACAGTGTATAGCTGAACCCAAATTGTTTGTAATTGTGATTTTATTAAAATTAAATGAATACACTAGTAGGACATTGTTTTATTTCACTAACTACAAATTCTCTGTTTTCATTTTTAAAATTTTTTTAGTCAAAGACAAAAACAAAAAAAAAACCAAAAAAAAATTGCAAAGTGCAAATGTGTAAAAGCCAAAAAAAAAAAAAAAAGAGGGGGAGGGGGAAAATGTTTTTTGCTTGGGGTTGCAAAAACCTAGAGTTGGCCTTGAGTGTTAAATAGCAGTTAAGTAGTTGTTTAGTGTTAGTTAGTTAGTAGTTAGGCTCCCACAGGGACTTTGCCCCAGGCAGGGCATGCCCCAGTTTCCCGGGTTTATGGCCTGCTCAGACTGCAACAGGCCTATGCCTATGAGTGACCTCCATAGCAGCTGCCTTAAGTGCTTGGGGGAATGACACGTTAAGGATCGGTGCTGGATCGCCAAACACTTTGGCCCTGCATCCCAAAGGAGCAGGATATCTGCCTCAGGACTCTCCTGATGGAGTCTGCCCTCTGCCCGGTTTCCAAGCCATCCAAGCAGGTTGCACTGAGCACTGTGGTCTCTGTGCACAGCATACCACATGCACCGGTTCCTCTTGGCACTGATTGCTATCTCTGATGCTGAAGAAAAAGGCCAAGAAGGGCTCCCCAGCACTTAGCAAGAAGGCCGAGGGGGTCACCTACTAAGGGACCCGGTCCTGGCTGCAAGGCTACTCCAGAACCACACAATTGTGCCTCCCCAGGGGGCTCCCAGCCCCCTTAAAGGTCCACCACCGACTCCTGGCAGCATATGGGACCCACACCCCTGCCTGCACCATCATCATCCCAGGCCCCCCAGGCGCAGAGAGAGCACGGGTCTCCACCTGCTCCACTGACAACCTCGGTGCCACAGATCCCGGCTAAGGCTCCCCAAGAGGAGAAGCCTGCCATTCAGACCCCTCAGGAGACGGGGGAACACCGCCAGTCACTGGACAGAAGACGACGATCTACTCTGCCGCGTCAAGAATCCTGGGGCAGGTCCAAGATACATTGTCAGTTGGCCAGGCTGATGTCTAGATCCCCGTGGAGTTACTCACCAGCATGGGGTCGACACTCCTGTTACTATTTCCAGCACTGCTCATCCTCTCGCCGGTCATTCTCCAGGCGTCGGTTCCGATTGCTGGCGCAATGGGAATATTCCTCATCTCGGCACCGGTCACCTCTCCCTGGTCCCGTCACTGTCAATTATGCCTGGTCAACAGTTGCCAGCAGCCATGACCAGTAAGCAAATGCAGGTGTTGACGGCTCTTCCCTGGTCGCCGGAAAGTGATTCCTCTGGCACAGAGGGCCAGTTCAGCCCATCTCCCAAGTCCCATTGGCATGATTGGGCACTGGATCCCACTCCCTCATTTGCAGCACCACAGTGGCAGCATGGGCAATGGCCAGGACAGTGGCCCTATTGGAGCGCATGGAACGTACCTGTCATGACGATGCCCCCTTCACAGCACCTGGGTGGCCGCATCTGAGCATCAGTCGGCAGCCCCACCGGCACTGGACCTGGTACCGGAAAGCCGTTCCGAGGTTGGGGTGGAGGAATCTGTGCCCACCCCCAAGCCTCCTTCTTTGACAGTGGCCGAGACCCTGGCAACTCCACCAGCAATCCAGTCGTCCTCGTCATCCCTGGATGAGGCGGTTGTGGGACCTTGGAGAGCTAGCCTGCTGGATGACTTCAGGGAGCTTCAAGCCCTTCTCTGGCGTGTGGCCAAGAACTTGGGGCTCAAGGTGCAGGAGATGGCAGAATAGGAGAACACCCTATTCAGTGTCCTCTCAGCCTGTGTGCCCACCCGGGTCTCCCTGCCTGTGTATGAGGGGGTTCTCAAAATAGCCAAGGCCCTGTGGGAGACCCCTTCCTCCATCCCTCCCACCTCGAAACAGGCTGAGAAAATGTATTTTGTGCTGGCAAAAGGTTTCAAATACCTTTATACCCATCCCCGGGCTCGCTGGTTGTTTCTGCGACCAATGAGAAGGACAAGCAGGTTCACACGTCCTTGTCTCCCAAACACAAAGAGGCCAAGAAACTATTTATTTGGGAGAAAAGTTTACTCAACAACCAGCCTCCAATTCCAGGTGGTGAAGTATCATTCCTTGTTGGGCCAGTACAATTTTAAACTCTGCGATGGTCTCAAAAAGTTCCAGGACTCCCTCCCTCAGGGTCTGGCCCAAGAGTTTGGCACCCTGGTAGATGAGGGTACTACAGCGTCCAGATGTTCCCTCCCGATGGAATGAGATGTGGTGGATGTGGCAGAAAGGATGGTCACATCGGCAGTGATCATGTGATGCAACTCCTGGCTCCAGACGGTGGGCCTCTCCCAGGAGATGCAGACCTCAGTTCAGGACCTCCCTGTTGATGGAGTTGGACTGTTCTCTGATCAAACAGATGCCAGGCTGCATGGGTTGAAGACACTAGAGCTACCCTTCACTCGTTGGGCATGCACATGCCATAATTAGCCAGAAAGCCCTTCCGTCCACTGCCGTCTTCAAGACCCTGGCAACCCCGTCAAAGCTCTACAAGGAGAAAGGCCACTAGTTTTAGTCGCTCTTGCCTTTCTTCCTTCTGCTTGCTCACCCAGCCTGGTCCTGCCTAACACCTTGGGGGCCAGAAGCGATCATTTTGAGGGTGTGCGGAGAGCATCACCCCAGTCAGTCTACCAGATCCTACCCATCTTTTCTTCAACTACCTCTCTCTTCCGTTCGGCCTGGTCACAGGTTACATCAGACCACTGGGTCCTGGACATAGTAGCTCTGGGCTATACCCTGCAATTCTTGGCCATCCCCCTATCCGCTCCCCCCCACACCAATCTCCCCATCTCTCTTCAGGGATCCTTCTGAAGAGCAACTCCTCATTCAGGAGGTTGAGAAGCTCCTGGGCTTAGGGGCTGTGGAGGAGGTTCCTCAGGACATGGAAGGAAGAGGATTCTATTCCCACTACTTCCTAATCCCAAAGGCCAAAGTGGGCCTCAGACCCATCCTGGACCTGCATGGCCTCAACAAGTCTCTCAGGAAGTTGAAATTCCATATGGTCTCCCTGGACTCCATCATCCTTTCCCTGGATCCGGGGGAGTGGTATGCCACTCTCAACTTAAAGGCCACTTACTTTCATGTCTCCATATTCCCAGGGCACAGGTGTTTCCTGCACTTCATAGTGTCTGGGTGTCACTTCCAGTTCACGGCACTACCCTTTGGCCTGTCCTTAGCCCCCAGGGTGTTAACGAAATGCATGGCACTGGTAGTAGCTTATCTGAGATGTCGAGAGGTCCACATCTTCCCATATCTCGACAACTGGCTCATCAAGGGCAGATCTCTGTAGCAGGTGCAAAGAAGCCTCGATCTGATGCAGACCACCTGCAACAACTTGGGCCTGTTAATAAACACATAAAAGTCAGCCATGCCCGACTTCATCTGCCGCCTCTGCTGGGAAGGGCCAGCATTACCTTGAGGGATGCTGCTGCCCAGGCTGGAAATCCAGTTCCGTCAGGCCATGGGAAGAGCATCTGAGCCTGGCCCTCCTTCATACCAACAACCCTGGCTCCTGCTGGCTGGGCAGAGACTGACTCCAGCCCCAGGTGGGTGGGTGTGGACCCAGGATCCTGGTGAAGGAAGAGGGGATGTTGTACCCTCCTCTTGCGGAAGCAGTGCACCTTGGAGGGCAAAGAGCCTAGCAAAGCAAGAGAAGCTGAGTGCCCTCCCCCCAATCCTCCATGGGGTGTTAGCCGAAAAAGTCTTTGGTGGAAAATTGCAAGATGTCATCCAAGCACTCATTGTCGTCTAGGGTCCCATTGCATCTCATGCAGCTGGCAGGAGGGTCAAAGTAGCAGCGGAAAAGGGGCATGGGGATCCGGCGCCAGGCCTCCCACACCTGAGTTTTGCCCTTGTTTAAATCCTCCTCGTAAGCATACTTGAAAGCAAAGGCTTGGAAACGGGGATCGAAGCCTTGCAAGCTGTGCTGCAGGGCTGGCAAGATGTATGTGCTGCTGTCGGGGTTCAGGCAATAGTCTAGGCAGGGTGAGATCAGGGAGAAGAAGATGAAGCAGTTGTTGTCGGGTGGATACCTCTGTCTGTTGCTGGCCAGGAACCCTTCCAGTGGATGCTGAGGCATGTCCATTGTGCCCAGCAGCACAGCCTCCGCGTGCCAGGTCGTATACTCATTCCTCTGCAAAACGGCCACCATGAAGTTGACCTGGTTGACGTAGAAGTCTCGATCCAGTTGTCCCTTGGCCTGGACATCGCTCAGCCTCTTCTGGATGGCGACACCTTCCTGCTCTGCAAAGTCTAGTTGCTGGCAGGCCGCGCGGGGCAGCAGCGTGGCTACTGCATACTGGGGGGCATCATCCATGCCCCTAGAGCCAAAGCCAGACAAAATTGGGAGCGGGGAGAGGGCAGCACCAGCTAACCAGCCCCACTGCTACTCTGACAGCCCCCACTGCCTGGGACATGTACCAACCAAGTTTACCCCAGGGCACATGCCAACCAATCCCTCTCCCCCTCCCTGTGGCACCTAACAGCCAACCCCTCCCCTGGATGCCTGAGAGCCAGCCCCTTCCAGGGCACCTGCCAGCTAACCCTCCTACCCCCATGGGGCACCCTGGGAGCTGTGAAGGCAGCAGATGTGGAGCCAGGGATGGGTTGGGGAGTGGATGGAGACAACAGTCCCAGGGAATTCAGAGTGAAGGCTGCACCTCCCCGTGCATGACTCTGCCCCGCCATGGTCCACAGGGGCCAGCTGGTCCAGCAGCACCCCAGACTGCTGGCCCCTTTTCCTCTGCACACCCAGCTGCCCTGTTCCCTGCTGGCTCTGGTGCATAGCTCAGCTTGTGAGCCCTGCCCAGGAGCATCCTGGCTCATTTGACTGCCCAGCACCTGGCACCGTGTGCATGGGATGTTCTCTCTGACAGCCCCTGTGGAGGGGTTCAGAAGGGCCCCCTAACCTGTCAGAACCAGCCTGGCCCAGCCAGTCACTCACCTCTTGACATGTATGAGGAACTTAGTCAGCGCTTCTTCATTGATGCCCGTGGGCAGCAGGCTGTTCTCCTCAATGCCCCAGACTGGCTGGGTGCCCAGGCCCAACAGGACAGCAGTACCTAGCACCAACAGCCACAGGCTGGCTCTGGGGTGCTGCAGAGACAAGGCAGAGCAGGGTCAGGGGGACACACGGGGTTCACCCCCCCCTTCCCCCTGAGATGGGATCAGCTGCTGCAGCTCATGGGCTGAACCAGAGACCGTCCGAGACAGAGACCCCCCCAACCCCAGACGGCTGGACTGGGGTGAGAGGGGCTGCCCTGGGCAGATGGAAGTCCCATGGGGCCAGTGGTGGGGGGGGGCAGAGGGAATTTCCCTGGGGCTCCAGGGAGAGATGGGGGAAGACAGAGGGAACTTCTATGGGGCAGGAAGAGGTGGAAGGCCGAGGTATGTAATGTTGTATGGTTGAAACGTGAGCATATTAGCAAACGTGAAATGTGAGCATGTAGGAGAGAAGTCAGGAAAGCGAAATTACAGTTGGAGTTGCACCTAGCAAGAGATGTTAAGAGTAACAAGAAGGGTTTCTTCAAGTATGTTAGCAACAAGAAGAAAATCAAGGAAAGTGTGCGCCACTTACTGAGGCAACCTAGTGACAGAGGATGTGGAAAAACCTAATGTACTCAATGCTTTCTTCACCTCTATCTTCAAGAACAAGGTCAGCTCCCAGACTACTGCACTGGGAGCACAGTATGCGGAGGAGGTGACCAGCCCTTTGTGAAGAAAGAAATGGTTCAGGAATATTTAGAAAAGCTGGACGAGCACAAGTCCATGGGCCGGATGTGCTGCATCTGAGGGTGCTAAAAGAGTTGGCGGATATGATTGCAGAGCCATTGGCCATTATCTTTGAAAACTCATGGTGATCAGGGGAGGTCTCAGATGACTGGAAAAAGGCTAATGTAGTGCCCATCTTTTAAAAAGGGAAGAAGGAGGATCCGGGGAACTACAGGCCAGTAAGCTTCACCTCAGTTCCTGGAATAATCATGGAGCAGGTCCTCAAGAAATCAATTTTGAAACACTTAGAGGAGAGGAAAGTGATCAGGAACAGTCAGCATGGATTTACCGAGGGCCAATCATGCCTGACTAACCTAATTACCTTCTATGAGGAGATAACTAGGTCTGTGCATGAGGGGAAAACAGTAGACGTGTTATTCCTTGACTTTAGCAAAGCTTTTGATATGGTCTCATACAGTATTCTTGCCAGCAAGCTAAAGAAGTAAGGACTGGATGAATGGACTATAAGGTGGATAGAAAGCTGGCTAGATCATCGGGCTCAACCGGTAGTGATCAATGGCTCCATGTCTAGTTGGCAGATGGTATCAAGTAGAGTGCCCCAAGGGTTGGTCCTGGGGCCAGTTTTGTTCAATATCTTCATTAATGATCTGCAGGATGGTGTGGACTGCACTCTCAGCAAGTTTGCAGATGACATTAAACTGGGAGGAGTGGTAGATATGCTGGAGAGTAGGGATAGGATACAGAGGGACCTAGCCAAATTGGAGGATTGGGCCAAAAGAAACCTGATGAGGTTCAACAAGGACAAGTGCAGAGTCCTGCACTTAGGACGGAAGAATCCCATGCACTGCTACAGACTAGGGACCGAATGGCTAGGAAGCAGTTCCGCAGAAAAGGACCTAGGGGTTACAGTGGACGAGAAGCTGGATATGAGTCAACAGTGTGCCCTTGTTGCCAAGAGCACTAACAGCATTTTGGGCTGTATAAGTAGGAGCATTGCCAGCAGATCGAGGGATGTGATCATTCCCCTCTATTCGACATTGGTGAGGCCTTATCTGGAGTACTGTGTCCAGTTTTGGGCCCCACACTACAAGAAGGATGTGGAAATATTGGAAAGAGTCCAGTGGAGAGCAACAAAAATAATCAGGGGCCTGGAGCACATGAGTTATGCCGCTGCAGAGAGGCTGAGGGAACTGGGATTGTTTAGCCTCCAGAAGAGAATAATGAGGGGGGATTTGATAGCTGCTTTCAACTACCTGAAAGGGGGTTCCAAAGAGGATGAGTGGTACCAGATGATAGGATAAGGAGTAATGGTCTCAAGTTGCAGTGGGGGAGATTTAGGTTGGATATTAGGAAAAACCTGTTCACTAGGAGGGTGATGAAGCACTGGAATGGGTTACTTAGGGAGGTGGTGGAATCTCCTTCCTTAGAGGTTTTTAAGGTCAGGCTTGACAAAGCCCTGGCTGGGATGATTTAGTTGGGGATTGGTCCTGCTTTGAGCAGGGGGTTGGACTAGATGACCTCCTGTGGTCCCTTCCAACCCTGATATTCTAGGATTCTGTGATTGTATGTCGCTGATTTTCTTGACATCAGAAGAACCCTTTGTTTACTAAAATTGGTTTTCAATAACCACTCATCAGTATGCCTAAAGAGACTGAAATTTTGACTTCTTGTCTATTAATGTGGTGAGACAGAAGGTTACTTTTGTTATTGGCTTGGTATAACCCAGGGGTTGGCAACCTTTCAGAAGTGGTGTGCCGAGTCTTCATTTATTCACTTTAATTTAAGGTTTCACGTGCCAGCAATACATTTTAATGTTTTTTAGAAGGTCTCTCACTATAAGTCTATATATTATATAACTAAACTAGTGTTATATTGTAAAATAAACAAGGTTTTCAAAATGTTTAAGAAGTTTCTTTTAAAATTAAATTAAAATGTATATCTTATGCCTCCAGCCCGGTCAGCCCGCTGCTGGTCTGGGGTTCTGTTCACCTAGGCCAGCAGCGGGCTGAGCGGGGCCTGCGGCTGGGACCCCGGTTGGCAAGGGTCAGGCAGCCAGAACCACAGACTGGCAGCGAGCTGTGTGGGACCAGTGGCTGGGATTCCAGCCCACTGCTGCTCAGGGGTTCCATCTGCCAGCTCCTGCCATCCGGGATCCTGGGTGCCGGACCCGCTCACCCCGCTGCCGGTCTGGGGTCCCGGCCCTGCCCACATACAGTGGCTACCTATCTTCTCCCTGGTTCTGGCCCATTCTCTTCCTCTCTCTGCACTGAGCTGATGGTGGGAGTGCACTGAGCACAGGGCTGGGGGTGAAGCGTCTGGCCAGGAGCTAGAATGAGGGAGGGGGCTCAGGGTTGGGGCAGGAGGTTTGGGTATGGGGCACTTACCTGGGCAGCTCTCAATTGGTGCTAAGGGTGCAAGTGGGAATGTGGAGGGGTGCAAGAGCTCCCATTTGGTGCTCAGAGTGGGGATGTGGGGGGTGGGGGAGCTGGGTATGTGTGGGGGTGCCAGAGTCAGGGCTGGGGTCATGGGTGGGGGTGTGAAGGAGTCAAGCAGAGGGCTGAGTGTGTGTGAGGGGGTACAGGGCTTAGGGCAGGGGCCTGGGGTGTGTGCAGGCCTCGGGGCACAGGCCTGGGGTATGTGCAGGGCTGCAGGTGTCAGGGCAGAGGGCTCTGTGGGGGGGTGTCAGGGCAGAGCCCCGCCCCCACTCCTGAGGCCCCCAGCTGGCTCACCCACTTGGGACCCCACAACACACTGCATGAGTGCCACTAGTGCCCCCCGGCGAGAGAGTCCCCTCTGGCTGAGTCTGGAGGAGCCGCTCCGGGCGGCACATGACCCTGCGGTATGCGAGCTCCTTGCCCCAGGGCTCTCTGGCCACCACCAATTCCCGCTCGCCCGCACCTGCTACGGGCTCAGTGCCGCCAGGTCGCGTGGCTCTCCATTCCTCCCAGCTCATGAACAGCAGGTACCGGTCCCTGGCCGCGGCCGGGTGCCTCCTCCTGGGGACGCCCAGCAGCCAGTGCTGCTGCCGCCGCTGGCCTCTCCCACCTCCACCGCCCCCGCATCCTGCTGCTGGGAGTCGGGACCAGGTCCCGCAGCGAACCCACTCCCCCCGGTGCGCTGCCAATCCGCCATGGCCAGTTATACCAAGGTGGCGCAGATGAGTGGGCCCCTCCGTGCCCCCGGGCAAGGCTCCTCGCTGGGTGAGGGGACGCGGGAGCCCATGGGCAGGCTCCTCTCTCGGGGGGCGCCGGCTTTGCCCGTCACTGACTGTGTGTTCTCGGGACTCCGGAAGGCAGCAGTATACCATTAAAAATTGGCTCGCATGTCATCTTTGGCACGTGTGCCATAGGTTGCCAACCCTGGTATAATCAGTACTGGGTTTACAATGGCACAGGGCCCACACATCAGCACCCCGACTGTGGCTTCACCTGTTCCCTGAATCCCCACTCACTTCTCTCTGCCCCCTCCTAACACTGTTGCTCACCCTTAAATTAGGGAAAAAGTGATGGCTTCATGCCCCCCTCCAGTGCCTCCCTGTTGCCAGGTGTCCAGTTTCTGACCGGAAAGTCTGGTTGAAAAGCGAACCTGGCAGTGTCCAGTCAACACTGCTGACCAGATAATGAAAATCCAGTTACAGGATACTACAATAGATGACCTCCTGAGGTCCCTTACAACCCTGATATTCTATGAATACTTCTAAGAATACTATCAGCCTCTCCGCCAGGAGGGTGGGAAGTGCAACTGCTGCAGCCTGGAGGAGCTGTAGCTCAGCTGGAGAGAGAGAGAACGGGCTCCCAAGGATCCGGCTCTGGTGGAGAAAGGTAGGTCTTAGCTCTGCGCTGTCCCTGGCGGGATCTTGTCCACCCCCTCACTCCCACCCCGCTGTGCTTGTTTCTGGCCCCTGCCTCACTCTGGGGACCAAGCTGGGCAAACCCCTGCCAGTCCAGAAATTAAGGAATAGTGATAGATGAAGGAAAAACAAAACAAAAAACAACAAAAAAAATCCCCAAACCACCCTCTTCAGTGCAGTGAGAAGAGCATTAGATATCCCTTTTCTATTGCTGTTACCGGAAGTTGTGCATTTTATCCTCTGTGCAGATATTGAAATCTCAAGGATTTTCATTCTAATCCTGCTCTGGTATGTACACAATATAAGGCTTTGTTTTATAATGTTACTGTTATGTAGAGTTTGTTACCATGTCCAGAAATCTGATTTCTGGATCCCAAAGAGATTAAACACGATCTTATTTATCAGATTAAGACATTATTTAGTAATAACTGTAATTAAGATCTGGCTTTAGAAAGTGCCATGCTCTGAGCGGTCAAAACTTGCTTGGAATTATGAAGGACCAAACAAGGCTCATTTATGGGGAAAAGTTTCATGCACATTTATGCCTGCATTTCTTGGAAGTGGATAGTTGGTCCACATGATTAAGTTTTCTTGATTGTCAGAAAAGAAGTGTATGGACATATAATAGAATACCAGGGTTCAAAGGGACCTCAGGAGGTCATTAAAATACTTTCTGGGAGCCCTTTTCATAAGCCCCCATCAGAATTAATATATTTTCAAAAATGAAAACATTTAACATTGTTTTTTTAGTTGAAATGCTGATGCAGTCATTGGTTTGGTGTTTTCTTTTCTTTGGGATCTTAAATATCATGTCAATATAGTATCATTGATCTGTTCAACAGAATCTGTTCAAGCAGGACCAATCCCCAATATAAAGGCAAAGCATACAGTGACTTTGTTCACTTTGCTTAAACCCTTGCGGGAGAAGGGAGGGAGAGCAGTGAGTGGCAGGACCTGGGGGTGGGGGGAAGAGGTGTGGTGGGGGGAGGTTACAGTGCTCCTCCTGTGTCCCATGGGGGCCCACAAATATGTTTGGTGCCAGGCCCACAAAAGGTTAATCTGGCTCTGGCTATAGTCTAACAATAGAATAACCACCAGTTAGGGGTGACTCTGCCCTGTTTCTCAGCAGTTTGTCCTTAATTTGGTATTCTCAGCTGTTACCCACTGAGGCAGGGTGACAGGGAGACTCACCAGGATTTACTTGTGGTAGGAGGAGATATGAGGCAGGGGAACTCACCAAGTTTCCATGGGGCAGGGGCAGGTTAGGAATCAGGGGAGACTCATCAGGGTTTCTGTGGGGCAGGAGGAAGTGGCAGGTAGGGGGACTCCACTGCAGCATGATGGGGAAGGAGAGAGGCTGGGGAGAGGGACTCACCAGGGTTTCTATGGGGCAGGAGGAGGTGGGGAAAGGGGGGACTCACCAGGGAATACTTATGGTAGGAGGTGATGTGGGGCAGGGGGATTCACCAGGGTTTCCATGGGAGGAGAAATGGGAGACTGACTAGGGTTTCCATGGGGTAGGAGGAGGTGAGGGGCTCGGGGTCTCACCAGAGTTTCTGTGGAACACGAGGAGGTGGGGGGCAGTGTGGGACAGTGGAAGGGTGGGGACAGTGGCTATGGGACAGTGGAAGGGCTGGGGAGGGCAACTCACCAGGGTTTCTATGGGGCAGGAGTAGTTGGGGGGCAGGGAGGAGTCACCTGGGTTTCTATGGGGCAGGAGGAGGTGGGGGTCAGGGAGGACTCACCAGTGTTTTCATGGGGCAGGAGCAGGGGGTGCTGTCACTCACTGACAGATGCTCACACCGGATTCCCAATGATGGGATCTCAGCTCCCAGCCCCTCTCTTTATAGCCCCATTCCCCTCCCTCTCTCACTGAGGGAGGGGGGCGGTGTCTGCTCCTTCTGTTCCCATGCCCAGCCCAGGGGAGGTGGCACCAGGGACCACTCAGCTGCTTTATTCAATATTGACTTTAAAGGAAACTCCATGGCTGAGCCAGATGGGGTGGAGGAGACAGCAGCAGGGATGCCCCCTCCCCCAGCGTGGCAGGGGTTGCCCCAGCACCATCCCCAGCTCCCAGGCTATAGCTGCTGGGGTGCGGCTGGCAAAGCCCTGCCCCCAGGCAGTGGGTTGGGAAACAGTGCTCCACTTAAATACAGGGGGCAGCTCCCCCTCTGCCTGCAATGGGCTCAGGCTCTCAGCAGACTCAGGCAGTGTTGCTGTGTTGGTCACACCCTGGGGAGTACCCAGTCTGAGAATGACTGGCTCAGGAAAGCTCTATTTCATATGGCTCACTAGGGGCTAACACTGGCTCACTAGGGGATTGTGACAGACGTTGGGCCCTGTGCGCTGACTGATTAGAAGCGCTGGGGAGAAGCATCAGCGCTCAACAGGGGGCACCATGTGGTGCTGGCTGCCACCATCCCATCCTGGCTCTGTACACTGCTTGTACACTGACCCCTCTTTGGGGCAGCTGAGCCTCTCCCCCTGTGGGACAGACCCCAGCCTGCCTGAGGACAGGGTGCAGGGGTTGAGGGGAGCGGTCCCGCAGCAGACAAATCATCTGTTTCTGGAAAGTGTAGGGGACAATTTCCTGGTGCAAGTGCTGGAGGAACCAACTAGGGGAAAAGCTCTTCTTGACCTGCTGCTCACAAACAGGGAAGAAATAGTAGAGGAAGCAATAGTGGATGGGAACCTGGGAGACAGTGACCATGAGATGGTCGAGTTCAGGATCCTGATACAAGAAAGAAAGGAGAGTAGTAGAACAGAGACCCTGGACTTCAGAAAAGCAGACTTCGACTCCCTCAGGGAACTGATGGGCAAGGTCCCCTGTGAGAATAACATGACGGGGAAAGGAGTCGAGGAAAGCTGGCTGTATTTTAAAGAATCCTTATTGAGGTTGCAGGAACAAACCATCCCGATGTGTAGGAAGAAAAGTAAATATGGCAGGCGACCAGCTTGGCTTAACAGTGAAATCCTTGCTCGTCTTAAACATAAAAAAACAGTTTACAAGAAGTGGAAGATTGGACAAATAACCAGGGAGGAGTATAAAAGTATTGCTCAGGCATGCAGGAGTGAAATTAGGAAGGCCAAATCACACTTGGAGTTGCAGCTAACCGGAGATGTTAGGAGTAACAAGAAGGGTTTCTTCAGGTATGTTAGCAACAAGAAGAAAGTCAAGGAAAGTGTGGGCCCCTTGCTGAATGAGGGAGGGACCTAGTGACAGAGGATGTGGAGAAAGCTAGTGTACTCAATGCTTTTTTTGCCTCTGTCTTCACAGACAAGGTCAGCTCCCAGACAGCTGCACTCTGCAGCACGGTATGGGGAGGAGGTGACCAGCTCTCTGTGGAGAAAGAAGTAGTTCGGGACTATTTAGAAAAGCTGGATGAGCACAAGTCCATGGGGCCGGATGCGCTGCATCCGAGGGTGCTAAAGGAGTTGGCCGATGAGATTGCAGAGCCATTGGCCATTATCTTTGAAAAATCATGGCGATCGGGGGAGGTCCCTCCCAGATTACTGAAAAAAAGCTAATGTAGTGCCCATCTTTAAAAAAGGGAAGAAGGAAGATCCAGGGAACTACAGGCCAGTCAGTCTCACCTCAGTCCCTGGAAAAATCATGGAACAGGTCCTCAAGGAATCAATTCTGAACCACTTAAAGGAGGGAAAAGCGATCAGGAACAGTCAGCATGGATTCACCAAGGGCAAGTCATGCCTGACTAACCTAATTGCCTTCTATGATGAGATAACCGGCTCTGTGGATGAGGGGAAAGCAGTGGATGTGCTATTTCTGGACTTTAGCAAAGCTTTTGATACAGTATCCCACAGTATTCTTGCCAGCAAGTTAAAGAAGTCTGGGCTGGATGAATGGACGGTAAGGTGGATAGAAAACTGGCTAGATGGTCGGGCTCAACGGGTAGTGATCAATGGTTCCATGTCTAGTTGGCAGCCAGTATCAAGTGGAGTGCCCCAAGGGTTGGTGCTGGGGCCGGTTTTGTTCAATATCTTCATTAACGATCTGGAGGATGGTGTGGACTGCACCCTTAGCAAGTTTGCAGATGACACTAAACTGGGAGGAGTGGTTGATACGCTGGAGGGTAGGGATAGGATACAGAGGGACCTAGACAAATGAGAGGATTGGGCCAAAAGAAATATGATGAGGTTCAACAAGGACAAGTGCAGAGTCCTGCATTTAGGACGGAAGAATCCCATGCACTGCTATAGACTAGGGACCGAATGGCTGGGCAGTAGTTCTGCAGAAAGGGACCTAGGGGTTACAGTGGACGAAAAGCTGAATATGAGTCAACAGTGTGCCCTTGTTGCCAAGAAGGCTAATGGCATTTTGGGTTGTATAAGTAGGGGCATTTCCAGCAGATCGAAGGATGTGATCATTCCACTCTATTCAGCACTGGTGAGGCCTCATTTGGAGTACTGTGTCCAGTTTTGGGCCCCACACTACAAGAAGGATGTGGATAAATTGGAGAGAGTCCAGCGGAGGGCCACAAAAATGATTAGGGGGCTGGAGCACATGACTTACTAGGAGAGGCTGAGGGAACTGAGATTGTTTAGCCTGCAGAAGAGAAGAATGAGGGGGGATTTGATAGCTGCTTTCAGCTACCTGAAAGGGGGTTCCAAAGAGGATGGATCTAGACTGTTCTCAGTGGTAGAAGATGACAGAACAAGGAGTAATGGTCTCAAGTTGCAGAGGGGGAGGTTTAGGTTGGACATTAGGAAAAACTTTTTCACTAGTATGGTGGTGAAGCACTGGAATGGGTTACCTAGGGAGGTGGTGGAATCTCCTTCCTTAGAGGTTTTTAAGGTCAGGCTTTACAAAGCCCTGGCTGGGATGATTTAGTTGGGTTTGGTTCTGCTTTGAGCAGGGGATTGGACTAGATACCTCCTGAGGTCCCTTCCAACCCTGAGATTCTACGATTCTATGATTAAAAGGCCAGGTGTCACCACAGCCACCTGATCTATGGCGGGGGGTGCTTGGAGTGGTAGATTTAAGCCTCATATTAGCACTCTAGCACCTTTCTATAACTAAACCCGGAGCTAGGCTATTTATAAGAAGTCAATTAAAACCACAAACTAGGAATAAACTCTGACAAGTTCAATAACCAGCATTGTTGTTGAAATCAATAATATTACATTCACACTGGTTCACTGTATATTAACTGAGGAGATATGAATGAAGAGCAAAGTTAAGCAGCGAGAGCTGAATTAAAACCATGGGTGAGACCCTCATTCCTGCTCTGGCTTCTTGCACAGCCGAAAACTGGAGTTCTGCAGTGGGGAAGCAGAGGCAGCAAGTGAGTTTGGAAAAGCTTCCACCTCCAAAGGAAAGGACCCCAATGAATACTAAGTAAAACATCTCCCTCTCTCCTGTGCTCACATGCAGTATCTTATCATCCTGTACAACCTACAGCTACAAACCTCTATAATTTACCGTGAGTGAGTGGAGACAGTGGGAGGACCAGCCTGTCCTTCTCAGAAGATAGTTCTTTAGCAGAGTCATAAAGCAGCTTCCTAGAGAATACCCACTGATCTCTACCTAAAGGGCCACAATGAATTGCAGGTCAAACAGCATCAAGAAAGATGGTTCCTTTGGAAGCTAGGTGGGTCCAGAAGTTCCTGTTCCTTCTCCCGCTTCAAACTAAGAAGAAAACTCAACTATGCAAGAGAGATTTCATTCCACTGTCGGTGTGTATCCACCCCGAACCCATGAGAGCTTCCATGGGGGCAGAGAATGGTGCACTGGGGAAGCCCATTCCATACTGTACTGTCTTTTTTCACAATCTTCTCTCTCCAGAGCTGTCGACTGGGAATATTTCACCAGCACAAAACCCGCTCTGGGAAATTTTAAATGAAAATGTTTGATATTCAAATAAATGAAACACATTTTTAGGGGGAAAAAAGAAAAAAACCTCCATTAAACAAGATTCTTTGAAACCAAGAAGTAATTTTAAACAGATGATTTTCATCTTGATTTGCACAGCATATGAAATCTTTTAACTCAGTACAGCACAATGGACCAGACACTCGGTTGGTATAAATCACCGTCGTTCTGCTGATGCTGATGGATCCGTGACAACTGACACCAGGTGATGATCGATCCTGATATTCCCAATCTCTGACATGCAGCGATCAGGATAGTTTAGGCAGTTGGTCCCATTTCATGCAAGTTATTTTGTGAGAGAAAATGAAGACAACATTTTGGGGTCAAAAGCATCAGCACTTTGAGAGCAGAAAAACAATCTTTTCTCTTGGTAGACAGAATGGATTTTGGAGATCTCCTTCAGTATTAGAACTGAAAGAAAAATAGACCACTCACCTTAGTCTTTTCCCTGTAATGTTGAAACTTGTTGCAAGATAGAGATGTCTTTCTTGAAATCAAATGGATTGTGTAATGGGAGGTGGGGTTTATTTGTTCTGCCAACATGAGAAAACAGAATTCATAGAATATTAGTGTTGGAAGAGACCTCAAGAGGTCATCTGGTCCAACCTACTAGTCAAAGCAGGACCAATCCCCAGACAGAATTTTGCCCCAAACAGCCACCTCAAGGATTGAGCTCACAACATGGGGTTTAACAGGCTAATGCTTAAACCACTAAGCTATGCCTCCTGAATTTTAGGTCAGGCACAGGCAGGGTGAGTGTGTCGTTAAAATACCAGTTGCGTGTCCCGGCAGCAGGAGGTCGTTAGACACCAATATATGGTCTTCAAATATTGTTCGGTTTCTTAGACATGTTGATGCTTCTCTTTGTCTTTCCCTCTGTTTTATGCAGTTCATCTGTCTGAAAATCCCCCCTAGCAAGAAGCACGTCCAATCACAAATACACTTACAGGAGCAGGGGAAGATTTTAATCAGTATCTGCCAGGATTAGAGCTGTGAAGACGGTTTCTTTCAGAGCAGCAGGACTAGACATCTGGATGTCGCACAGCCAAAGGGCAAGGAGCATTCTGCTGCTCGGTGCTGAGCGAGAAGGAACATTTGCAGCAGCAGCATGAGAGGGTCCAGGAGTCCAGTAAAAAGTCAGGAAATGCACCTGCACGTGCCCGTCCGATTCAGATCTCGATTGAGCGCTGTCAAGGGCCCTCAGCAAAGCGCCTGTCCTGCCACATGCCATTTAGCTGAGCCCTGGCGGGATCCTTATCAGGCAGGATAACGAGGGTGATGCTGCAGCTGGGAACAGGGAAGATCCTGCCAATGTCCCTAAAGGCCAGGATGTGACTCACATTAGATCAGGAGGACCAGTTTGGAGACGATAGCAGTGAAAACTCTGGAGAGGGGGATGTGCCTGGCCAGAGACCGGAAGTCCAGGTGGTTACTGCAACTCCCTAACCCCTCCCTCCCATTGTTTTCTAGAGAAATTGGACTTTCAACACTGAGGATTTGGTAGGTTATGGCCAAATAATTTACTGTCCTGGATATTACGCCCTGCATTGCTGTGTGTGTCTGGGGGGTAGTGCAGACGCCACAACATTTGCATGGCCTCCTCTCCCTTCCCCTCCCCTCCACCAGCCTCTGCTGGGCACAATCCCAAGTGGATGCAGGGCACTGGGGGGAAAGGTTTCGGAAAAGCCAGCTTTGCTGTTTATCCAAGAGTTCAGAGTATGGGCTGTACGGCTTGTGCTGAAGCCCACGGTCGGTAGCAAGTTCACGAATGGAAATCAGTGCCCCTCTGGCCGTTTCACCGCAGGCAGGCAGGTGGGGGTGGAGGGGTTCAAACACGGCTTGGATAAATGCTCTCCATCCTAGCTCAGGCTTTGGTTGGTTTCCTTCATTTCCTCCCAGTCCTGGTAGCTTATTCTGGGAAGTTTCTCAGGCAGCAGGAATTCTCCACGGCCTTTCAGGAGAACTGGGAGTGCAAACCTGCTCGGGCCTCCATAACAGCCAGGTCCCTACCACATTCAGGGCTCACTTTGACTAGTTTACAAACCTCTGGCCTTGAAATTGACCATCGTCACCATTTCGATATTTCCATCTGACATTTCCTGGTATTGTAACCATGGGGGTCCTGACCAAACTGGGAGAATGAGAGTGTTCAGAGGTTGTTGTGGGGGGGTCACAGAATTGTTCAGGTGGGTCCCTGCTGTTGGCAGCACCTCAGCTCCTACCGACTACTTGGGAGCACCTCGGCTCCTACCATTTTCGGGACATCGAGAGAAATGGACCCCTGAGCCCCAGAAGGACCTGCAAGGGAAGCCTCGAGCTCTTGCTCCAGATGCTGGGCAGAAGCCCCGAGCCCAGGCACCCAGAGCACCAGCAGGAGTTGGGAGGGGCATGAAAGTCCTGAGCCCAGTGCCCCAGCACTGGCTGCAGCCACAGGGGGCCAGAGGCTCTGAGTCCAGGCACCCAGAGACGTGACTGGAGCAGAACTGCCAAGGTCAAAGCCCTGAGCCCAACGCCGGGCTGATGCAGCACACTCACTTCTGCATTGCCTCTGCAGGTGCGTCTGATATCCCCACGGAGAGGAAGTCCTGTCCCCAGCCGGGCAGAGAAACAGCTAGGAGGCCCCTGCTGGATTCTCCTGGCTGGGGGGTCCAGCAGGACGGGGAGCATGGCCAGCTCCAGACCCCAGTGAGCCAAGCGCGCGCTTGGGGCGGCGTCCCGTGGGAGGGCGTCAGGCGGCTCTGGTGGACCTCCCGCAGACGTGCCTGCGGAGGGGCCGCTGGTCCCGCGGCTCTGGTGGAGCATCCGCAGGCATGCCTGCGGGAGGTCCACCTGAGCCGTGGGACCAGCGGCCCTCCGCAGGCACGTCTGCAGGAGGTCCACTGGAGCCGCGGGACCGGCGACCGCCAGAGCGCCCCCCCGCAGCGTGCTGCCCTGCTTGGGGCGGCGGAAATCCTAGAGCCGCCCCTGACGGGGAGATCGGATTTCATGGGGCAGGGCTAATTTGATCTAGCCAGAAAAGACATAACAAGAATCAACAGCTGCCAGCTGAAGCCAGAGAAATTCAGATGAGATGTAGGCACACATTTTTGACAGTGAGGGAGACTAGCCACTGGAACAAATTACCCAGGGGAGAGGTGGAGGTTCTGTTTCCTGGTGTCCTCACGTCACAACTGCCTGTCATTCTGGAAGGTGCCTTTTAGTGACTTACAAGCAATTGGGCTTCATATGGTGCAAAGTGTGTGAAATTTCATAGCCAGTGAAATAGAGGCCAGATTAGGAGATCGAATTGTTTCATAACCGCTATGAAAAGCTCAGTGTGGGGTGTGGAACAGACTCTGCTGTTTTACTGGGTGGCTTGCTTGCTCCCCAGAATCAATAATGAGCAAGTGGGGTGATCCGGGGTGCAGCTCAAACACCCAGCTGGGCTGGCCAGGGGCAGACATCAGGCCTGCCAGGGAAAGGTGGGTGTGGCAGTGACGTCACAAAGGCCTTTGGCAGGAACTCAGCCTATTGGGCAAAGATGATGAGGCGTCTGTGACCTCACAGAGCTCCCTTGCCAACAGCCAGGCAGGACAGGGATGCGGGGCAGAGGGAACCTCAGACAGCCCTGTAGCCTTGCTGCAGCAAGCCTCCAGCTCGCGGTCTCTCGCCGAGGACCAAGAGACATTGGTGTGCAGGAGATTCTGTGCGTGTGTTTGTCATTCCCGTATGGAATTTGTTTCAAAGACGTTGTCATCTGTGTAGAAGGTAAGAAAAAATATAGGCTCTAGATATAGATACAAGATAGGGGACTCTATCCTAGCAGACTCAAAGGCATCACCACCCTCCTAGGGAAAAAGTTTTTCCTAATATCCGAGCCTTCCACACTGCAGCTTGAGAGCATTGCTCCTTGTTCTGTCATCTGCCAGCTCTAAGATTTCATGAGAATCAATCTTTCTTTAGGAAAATAATTCAAAAATGCAAATACACAAAACTTTGAGTGAAATCAACCCATCCTGATCTTTAGTGTCTGGGGTGTGGGCCTAGGGGGCCAGACTGAGACCCTCATGGGCTAGTAACACCCAAGAAGCCAGTAAAATAATTCCAGTTCTCTTAGCATCCAAGCCTCCCTAATCCAAGGAACACCTGAGGGCTGCGGGAGACAGAGGGGTGCTGAGAATGTCTAACTCATGACTTTGGTTGGGGGACAAGTAACAAATCCGTCGGGATTCTTGCCCCAAACAACAATCGCCCATTGTCCTTTAGAGCACAAGGACCCTAACGCACCTGACTTGCTCAAATCTCTTTCCTGCTAGGACTGAGAGAACTTTCTCCATCCCCCAGGATACCGAGGGAAAGAGAAAAGAAGTGACCTCTCTTTGGTCACACAGCAAGGCCATGCCAGAGCTAGGAAGAGAAGCATAAGAAAGAAGTTGTATCAAAATGTTTTGCATTTCAAACTAACAGATTTCTTAAACAAAGGCAATTTGCTGTGCGGTTCGTGAACGGAAATGATACATTCTTGTCTCCACATGTTTCTAGATTGATGAACCAGTAGATCTATCCCCTAGTTTTTATCCATAGATTGAGGGAGGAAAACAAGTTTCCCTGTTTTGTGACTTCCCAATGGCTTTCTTGAATTTCAACAAACTAGTTGATTGAACTGAACAATTTGAATAAACTGAAAGGAAGACAATATTTTCTGCACCTTTCAAGGAAGCTACTGCTGCCCAAAGCTGGGTTAGCATTTCAGCTAGCTTTGCTTCCGGGGCCTTAGCTATCACATCAGTGGTGTGACTGTCTGAAAAGCTTGGCAGTGAACATGTTCTAATGAATGTTATTTTTTCGCTTCTATTTAAATTATTTAAAAGATTGTCATAAATTGGGCCCTTATCAGAGGTTGTCAATTTCCAATGTAATTATGACAGCGAGGGAGACTAGCCACTGGAAGAAATTACCCAGGGGAGAGGTGGAGTCTCT
Source organism: Mauremys reevesii (assembly GCF_016161935.1). Lineage (NCBI taxonomy): Eukaryota > Metazoa > Chordata > Testudines > Geoemydidae > Mauremys > Mauremys reevesii. Next base: position 14,742,421 of record NC_052644.1, read on the forward strand.
GTTTCCTGGTGTCCTACCATCATAACTGGTTGGGAAGGTGCCTTTTAGTGAATTATAAGCAATTGGGCCTAATTGGGTGCTAAGAGTGTGAAATTTCATAGCCCCTGAAATAGAGTCCACATTAGGAGAGTGAATTGTTTCACAACAATTGTTTCACAGCCTCTATGAAAAACTCAGTGTGGGGTGTGGAACAGACTCTGCTGTTTTACTGGGTAGCCTGCTTGCTCCCCAGAATCAATAATGAGCAAGTGGGGTGATCCGGGGTGCAGCTCAAACATCCAGCTGGGCTGGCCAGGGGCAGAGGTCAGGCCTGCCAGGGAAAGGTGGGTGTGGCAGTGACTTCACAAAAGCTTTTGGCAGGAACTCAGCCCATTGAGCAAAGACAATTAGTTGGGAAATGGTCCTGCTTTGAGCAGGAGGTTGGACTAGATACCTCCTGAGGTCCCTTCCAACCCTGATAGTCTCTGATTCTATGAGTGAGGCGTCTGTGACCTCACAGAGCTCCCTTGCCAACAGCCAGGCAGGACAGGGATGCGGGGCAGGGGGAACCTCGCGGAGCCCTGTAGCCTTGCTGCAGCAAGCCTCCATCTTCCCTTTACCAGATAAAGGTTATGAGGAGACAATGGCTGGAAGTTGAAGCTAGACCAATACACATTGGAAATAAGGTGAGGAGCATTTTTAACATCAGAGTTTGGAGCAATTCACTGAGGGTTGTGCTGGATTTTCCACAACTGGCCTCTTTTAAAATCAAACTTGGCTGTTTTACTAAAAAACCTGCTCTAATTCCTATGGGAATTATTTTGAGGCACATTCTATGGCCGAAGTGAAACAGAAAGTCAGACGACAGTGGTTTCCTCTGGGCTTGGAATTAATCTGTGACTCGCTGGGGGAGTTTGGAATGTGGCCATTTTGCTTCCCTCTTCCTCCTTCCCTCTTGTCCCTTCTTCTCAATTGGAAAACGGGCCACCAGAAAAGCCTGATTTCCACCCTGTGCCCCTTCCATTCGTGCTGTAAGCTGAAGGGCATTGTGACTTGAGAGTGAATTCAGCCAGTCAGTGCTAACTCTCCACAGGTGATTTGCATAAGTCAGTAAATGAGCCTGCAGGTTTCCGTGGGAGCGATGCCCAAGGCAGGGCTCAGGCTTCGGGTTTATGCTCAGGGTTAGTGGAGTCAGGGGGCGACAGGTGGCTGAGTTACCTCTGGTGTCACAATGTTACTGCTCAGGTTCCTCTGCCTGCTGCACCACCTGGGCAGTGACTGTCAAGGGGAAGGTTTTGTGGATTTGAAACTTAGAAACCAGGAAGCGCAGAAGAGGACTGGCTTAGAGAGTTTGGCAGTAAAATGTAGGTTTTGTGGCAATATCCTGTGCAATTGCTACTGGATCCGGGATGGAGACAGCATTCCTGCCCCTCCCACCACCTCTTAGCTGGGCCTACATAAAAGAGACTAGCTAGAGTTTTGCACACTTGTTTGTTTAAGACTGAGCAAATAAGGCCCAACAGATTACTGCTAGGATGAATTTTGCTGCCTCCTCTCCTTGACTAGAATACAAGCAGTTTCTGATTCTCTCAGATGAAGTAGTTCTTCTAAAATCAAGGGCAAGACCAATCAGTGGCTTTTTCACTACCCAACTCCCCTGCCCCCAAAAGAGATTTTATTTTTATTTAAACTGGGTTTTTTAAATTTATATTGAAAAAGTGTTTTTTTTTAAACTTATCCAGTATAAAATTTGAAATGATGACAAGTGATGTTAAGGCCTCTAGTTGCTCCAGCCTATTAAAGTAATTTAAATAACTGCATATATGAAGAAGTCCATGTTTGCTGCCAAGTGTCAGAGGAAGTCAAAGCACTGAACTGTTGGAAGTCATTGCCTAAGCACCTGGGAGTCCAGAAGTTATTGAAACACTCAGCCAGACTTTGGCAGCACTAGCCTCTTCTGCGGGTGCAGAAAGAATATTTTCTTCATTCCAGTTGATGCAGCTACTTCATTCAAATGTAAGAAACTGATTGGGAGTTGAAAAAGGATGAAGGCTTCTTTTCCCCTTGTAAAATATGAATAAAGGCTAGAGAGGAGGAGGTGTGAGCTACTACTTCTAAAATCTGGAAGGACGTTATGAGCAGGAACAATCAGTTCAGTGCACGAACTAGAGATACTTCTTTACCTCAGTTTGTTTGAAATGAAAACAAATGGTTCAGTCGACCTTTTTGTTTTTTTGTATCCTGCAAAACCAGCAAGTCAACATGTTTGAATGGATCCAAAGGTAATAACAAAATGTTCCAAAGGTAATAACAAAATGTTTTTTAAGTACATCAGAAGCAGGAAGCCTGCTAAACAACCAGTGGGGCCCCTTGACGATGAAAATACAAAAGGAGCGCTTAAAGATGATAAAGTCATTGCGGAGAAACTAAATGGATTCTTTGCTTCAGTCTTCACGGCTGAGGATGTTAGGGAGATTCCCAAACCTGAGCTGGCTTTTGTAGGTGACAAATCTGAGGAACTGTCACAGATTGAAGTGTCACTAGAGGAGGTTTTGGAATTAATTGATAAACTCAACATTAACAAGTCACCGGGACCAGATGGCATTCACCCAAGAGTTCTGAAAGAACTCAAATGTGAAGTTGCGGAACTATTAACCAAGGTTTGTAACCTGTCCTTTAAATCGGCTTCGGTACCCGATGACTGGAAGTTAGCCAATGTAACGCCAATATTTAAAAAGGGCTCTAGGGGTGATCCTGGCAATTACAGACCGGTAAGTCTAACGTCGGTACCGGGCAAATTATTTGAAACAATAGTAAAGAATAAAATTGTCAGACACATAGAAAAACATAAACTCTTGAGCAATATTCAACATTGTTTCTTTAAAGGTAAATAGTGTCTTACTAATCTATTAGAGTTCTTTGAAGAGGTCAACAAACATGTGGACAAGGGGATCCAGTAGACATAGTGTACTTAGATTTCAGAAAGCCTTTGACAAGGTCCCTCACCAAAGGCTCTTACGTAAATTAAGCTGTCATGGGATAAAAGGAAGGTCCTTTCATGGATCGAGAACTGGTTAAAGGACGGGGAACAAAGGGTAGGAATTAATGGTAAATTCTCAGAATGGAGAGGGGTAACTAGTGGTGTTCCCCAAGGGTCAGTCCTAGGACCAATCCTATTCAATTTATTCATACAGGATCTGGAGAAAGGGGTAAACAGTGAGGTGGCAAAGTTTGCAGATGACACTAAACTACTCAAGATAGTTAAGACCAAAGCAGATTGTGAAGAACTTCAAAAGAGCTCACAAAACTAAGTGATTGGGCAACAAAATGGCAAATGAAATTTAGTGTGGATAAATGTAAAGTAATGCACGTTGGAAAAAATAACCCCAACTATACATACAACATGATGGGGGCTAATTTAGCTACAACGAGTCAGGAAAAGATCTTGGAGTTATCGTGGATAGTTCTCTGAAGATGTCACGCAGTGTGCAGAGGCGGTCAAAAAGCAAACAGGATGTTAGGAATAATTAAAAAGGATAGAGAATAAGACTGAGAATATATTATTGCCCTTATATAAATCCATGGTACGCCCACATCTCGAATACTGTGTACAGATGTGGTCTCCTCACCTCAAAAAGATATTCTAGCACTAGAAAAGGTCAGAAAAGAGCAACTAAAATGATTAGGGGTTTAGAGAGGGTCCCATATGAGGAAAGATTAAAGAGGCTAGGACTCTTCAGTTTGGAAAAGAGGAGACTAAGGGGGGACATGATAGAGGTATATAAAATCATGAGTGATGTTGAGAAAGTGGATAAGGAAAAGTTATTTACTTATTCCCATAATACAAGAACTAGGGGTCACCAAATGAAATTAATAGGCAACAGATTTAAAACAAATAAAAGGAAGTTCTTCTTCACGCAGCGCACAGTCAACTTGTGGAACTCCTTACCTGAGGAGGTTGTGAAGGCTAGGACTATAACAATGTTTAAAAGGGGACTGGATAAATTCATGGTGCCTAAGTCCATAAATGGCTATTAGCCAGGATGGGTAAGAATGGTGTCCCTAGCCTCTGTTCGTCAGAGGATGGAGATGGATGGCAGGAGAGAGATCACTTGATCATTGCCTGTTAGGTTCACTCCCTCAGGGGCACCTGGCATTGGCCACTGTCGGTAGACAGATACTGGGCTAGATGGACCTTTGGTCTGACCCGGTACGGCCTTTCTTATGTTCTTATGTTCTTATGTTATGTAATGGATCCCTATTCCTAGCATCATAGAAGACTAGGGCTGGAACAGACCTCAGGAGGTATCTAGTCCAACCCCCTGCTGTAGGCAGGACCAAACCCAACTTCATCATCCCAGCCAGGGCTTTGTCAAGCTGACCTTTAAAAACTTGTAAGGATGGAGATTCCACCACCTCCATAGGGAACCCATTCCAGGGCTTCACCACCCTCCTAGTGAAGTAGTGTTTCCTAATAGCCAAGCTAAGCCTTCCACAGTGCAACTTGAGACCATTGCTCCGTGTTCTGTCATCGGCCACCACTAAGAATTTCATGAGAATCAATCCCTCATTAGGAAAATAACTCAAAAATACAACTACAAACCATTTGGAATGAAATCAATCCACCCTGACCTGTAGTGTCTCGGGGTGTGGGCCTCTGAGGCTAGACTGAGACCCTCATTGGCTAGAACCACCCAGTGAGCCAGTAACAATATCCACTCCTGTTACTGTCCAAGCCACCGCAATCCAAGGAACAGCTGAGGGCTGCGGGAGACAGAGGGGTGCTGAGAAGGTCTAACTCATGACTGCCAACCCAGAGATGTGTTATTGGCTTTGGATGGGGGACAAGGAGCAAATCCGTCAGTCACTACAACAGGTCCCACTCGGAGCCAGGGAGACTGGTAATTGAGTCCTGCTGGCACTGCCAGCTCTGGCTTTCTGGAGGAGGAGGAAGACCCCAGCTCCCCTAGCTGACCCTGAGGCACATTCTGGGCCCAAATGGAGGTGGCCCCAGGTACAGCTATGGAGTGTCCCAGGCAGGGCCGGCTTTAGCAAGTGCGGGGCCCGATTCAAACAGTTTCAACGGGGCCCCAGCAGGGATGACTGAAAAAAAACCCACACACATAAAAAAACACGTGGGGCTTGTGCTCACCAGGCGGCACTCCTAGTCTTCGGAGGCGGGTCCTTCACTCGCTCGGGGTCTTCGACGGCACTGAAGGACTTGCCGCTGAAGTGCTGCCGAAGACCTGGAGCGAGTGAAGGACCCGCCACCGAAGTGCTGCCAAAGACCCAGACCGCCGCCGGGTGAGTAAAAATTAAAAAAGAGCCTCTAGCCAGGGAAGGGATTCTCGGCCACTTGACCCCCTGGCGGCCCTGCCACTGGGCGCGGGGCCCTCTTAGGCACGGGGCCCGATTCGGGGGAATTGGTGGAATTGGCCTAAAGCCGGCCCTGGTCCCAGGAGCGTTCCGCTAGTGGCATTGTATTGTTTTCACAGCCAGTTTCAATCTCTGGACTCTACCCCTTGCCCTGCTGGCAGGGCATTGAGCGGCACCCGTTGCCGGCCACCTGGGTGCGGAGATCGAGGAGGGTGAAGGGAGGAGCAACCCTGAGCATCTGCCATCTTGCTCCATCTGATCTAGAGTAAGTAAGTGGAGTTCTCCAGAGCCATCCCCAGTGTGGTGGGAATATCCCACCATTAGGACTCCCAGCCCGTCCCTTGTCAGGGTTTGTTCCCCAGGTTGAGGGTTCCTGTGCCCTGCGGTGGGATGTGTCGGGAGGAGAAATTGCCTCAGCAGAGGGGAGGTGGGCAGGGGAGCAGGCAGGCTCCTTAATGAGAGGCTGCTTTGAAGCCAGACTCATGGCTGCTCCCCACTCAGTTCCAGGATGGAGCGAATCAGGCAGATGCTCAGGAGGAAGGCCGGGCAGGTGGCTCCACAGCCAGAAGAAGACATCAGCCAGCCTGCCCAGGCGGAGAGCGGACCCTCTGTTCCCGTGGGCGGGGAAGAGGCTCGTGGCCAGGGGAAAGAGAGGAGCTGCTTCGCCTGCTGGAGGAGGCGGAAGACAGCAGCTCCTCTAGCTGACCCTGCGGCACCTTCTGGGATGAAACGGAGGTGGCCCCATGTTCAGCTGTGGAGGAGAGAGCCAGGGGAGGGCAGGAGCCGGGGATGGCAGCTCTGGGGCTTCCTTTGCAGGAAGCCAAGGAGCCAGGAGCTGCGCCCCAGGGCCCAGCAGGAGCCGCCAACCACCATGGCAGCTGAGGAGCCCTGCGCCAGCACCATCCTGGCCCCAGAGGAGCCTCCCGCCAGCACCACCCTGGCCCCAGAGGAGCCTCCCACCAGCACCACCCTGGCGACTGCGGAGCCTCCCGCCAGCCCCACCCTGGCCATGGAGGAACCTCCTGCCTGCCCCACCCTGGCACCTGTGGCACCTCCTCCCAGCCCAGAGCAGGAGTTGAGCAACTGCGGGACAAACACCAGCAGCTCTGTATTCTCCTGCGGGGCCAGCAGCTCCTCCGTGGGGGCTGGCAGCCCTGTGTTGCTAGGCTCCCTCTTTGGAGGTGAGGGGAGACCCAGGGGAAACGGAGGAGGACTGGGGCAGTGGGGGACTAGTAACACCCTGTGCCCATCGGCTCGCCAAGGCGCCGGGACTGACCCACGTGAGCCCCACTAACACCAGTGGGGGTGGCACAGCCACGCCCCAAGGCAGGGGATGCTGGGTGGAGTCGGGGAGCTCCAGCCTCCCCTGATCATGTTGGGGGGGGGGGCTGACTGCTACGGGGCCCTGAGGCTGATGGGGCTGAGGGCGTCTCTGGGAGGGGCAGGGGGGGGCCCTCGCCGCCATGGGGTTCCTTACAGAGAAAGGGGAAACATGGAGCCTTCTCTGTCCACTGCATCCCCCCAGCAGCAGAAGGGATTAAACTTTCTCCTTCCCTCCCTGGTGCAGACACCCCCAGTGCCCAGGTGTCATGGCCTGAGGAGGAGGAGGAGCAGGAGGAGGAGGAAGAAGAAGAAGAAGAGGAGGAGGAGGATTTGTCCCCCATCACGGTGATCCAGCAGCACCTCCAGGGCAGAGCTGAGGTACAAAAATCCCCCAGCTGCGCTGCCACCGAGTCTGTCCTGCTCCTTGTTCCATCCCCACCCAGTCAGGGGGGTCTTGTCCCAGAGAATCCCTCACCCCCAATGGGGGGACACATCTCCTCTGTTATCTGGCACCCCAAAGTGGGGACATTTGTCCCACACAGGCCAAGGTTTCTGCTCCCCGCAGACACTGTCCCAGTTCCAACCCCATGTCTGTGCAGGGCGACACTGGTTTCGGGAAGGGGGCGGCTTTCTCTGTCCAACCCCATGGAGGTCCTGAGCCCTGGAGCTGGTTTGGGTTGGGCGGGGAGGTCCCTATGTAACAGGCTCTCTCTCTCTCCCACCACCCCACTCCTAGCTGGTGGCGGACAGGGCCAAACAGCTGCGCTTCCTCCACGCTGTGCCGCGTCTCTGCTTCTCGGCACAGAAGCAGGGGCGGGACACCCTGGAGCCCCCGGTCTCCAAAGCGGCCCTCGTGGAGAGCATTGCGGTGAGTGGGACCCCGTGCCCGGCCCTGGGGCGAGGGAGCCAGACATGGGAGGAAGCGTTAGTGGGGCCGGAGCGGGAAGCAGAAGACAGGGGTTCCTGGGGTGGAGGGCTGGGGAGCAGGGAAGGGGAGAATTGTGACACTGATGGGGAGCTGGCAGTGGGGGAGGGGAGGGCCGAGTTGTGGGGGGAGAGGACGGAAGTTTGATGGATGTGAGGAATGGGGGAGCCCAGCTGGTTGGGGGTGGGGGTGACACTGGCTGTTTCTGCAGAGCACTTGTGGCTCCTCCCGGGGAAGTGCCAGTGCGTCTGCAGGGCATGAGTCTCACATGCAGTTTTGTTTCCTTGGGGTCTCCCAGGAGCTGATTGAAAATCTCCCTTGTCCGTCAGAGCCAAGCTCCATCATGCCCAGCTCCATGGCCACAGTTTGCAGTCTCAGGTACCAGTATCCTCCCATCCAGCTGCCCTAACCCTGGTGCTGACCGGGCCCAGAGCCGGGAGTCATAGCTCCTCCCCCGCCTAGGTTCCACCCAGCTGTGGCTGTTCCCATCCCCCAGCAGAGGAGGCAGGAGCGTCCCCTCTTTCCTGTCTGGGGGGTTGATTTCACTCCAGGAACGTTACAGCGGCTGTAGGGAGGGGATCACTGCGGGGGAGGGGGCCATGTCCATGGCAGTGCCAGCGCCACGCTGGTGCTGCAAAGCGTAACATGGGCTCCTCTCTCCTGCCAGCAAACTGAAGCCACCGCTCGCCCTGGAGCTAGAATCTCGCCTCCTGCGGGCTCTTCTGAACAGGATGTAGATCCTGGGCACTGGGCAGGACACCACACTCTTCCGGGTAGGTCCTGATCCTACTTCTCTGGCCCAGGAGCAGGAGCAGGCTCTGGTCCCTGCTCCCTCGCTTTGATGGAGCTGCTGAGAATAGGGGAGGGGTGGGCAGAGCTGGGAACAGGCCCAGGACAAACCAGCAGCGGGGCCCCTTCCCTCCAGAGGGGATTGCGTTACCCCTCCGTGGCTGATCCCAGTCCTTCCCTCCTCTCCTCATTCTCCTACTTCCCACCCATTGCAGTTTGGCTGGCCCATACTCTGCTGGGTACCAGGCCCTGCACAGAGAACTGCTAAGAGCAAGGATTGACGAGGCAGCAGGCATCCGGCCGTGAACTCTTGCTAAGTGTCCCTGGAGTGATGTGAATGGGAGAGGCCAGGATGTGCCTTTTGAGTCTTGCCAGGGCTCCTGGAGAATCCTCCTAATTGTCCCCTGACTGGTGTAGCCCCATGTCCCATGACTGACGGGTGCTCCCTCTTCTTGCAGGCTCTGTACATCCACTATTCGCAGAGCCTGGACATCCTGCTCAGGGGCCTTCTGACAGAGACCCCCACCATGGAGAAGCTGCAGCACCTCTTGGAGGTGAATAGAATGGACGGTCTGGGGTGGAATTGCCGCTGAACCCCGTGGAAGGGCAGCAAAGGAGAGACTAGAAGAGCCACGTTTCCATTGCATCCTCCCAGCTTGGACCCAGCCGGCCACACTTTCCCAGAGCTGCCAGTGCAGGGGGAAGGAGCTGGGACTGTCAGCCACAGCTCTGCACGGTTGCATTGAGCACTAACAGGGAGCACCAGGGCTGGCTGGGGCCTGAGAGACTGAAACCTCTGTGAGATGCAGGACATGGGCCTCAGAGAAAAGTCACTGGCTTCTCAGTAGGGAGACCCTGAGATACAGGAGGAGCCTCAGGGAATCAGCTCTTGTGTCCTAGGGACACTGCAGTTCCCGGAGGGATTGTCCTCAGGGCTGTTCCATCCATCGTACCGAGGCCTTTGCAAGTTGGGTCTGGGGTCCAGGGCATGTGCCTTGATCCTGACGTGCTGTTCATGGATCAGGGGTTCAGAGCAAATAGACCAGCCCCAAGACTGACCGTTGTCCCAGCCTGGAGAGACAAGGAGCTTGTGCCCAGCAAGGCGTGGGCAGTGTCATGAACCCCCTTTTCAAGCTCTGCGACCAGGGCTCGGCTACTCCACCCTGAGCACAAAGTCTGAGCCCCTTGGGGAGGGGGAGAGGCTGGTTTGTAGAGCATGTACGCCTGCCCGCTGACCCTCCCCTGCCTCCTTCTCCCGCAGCACATCCATCTCTCTCTCCTGTCAAATAACACCCAGGAGAGAGCCATGGCCGTCCAGACCAGCGCGGCCCTGCTCCAGTTTGCCACCTCCCTGCCCGGATTTGACGTAAGTGACCTCTGACCCCAGCATCTTGCAGAGTCAAGTTCCTCATCCCCTGGCTAATTGGTCCCCCCTGGGTCCGTAAGGGACTGCGTTCCATAGGCCGCTGGCTGGCAGGGTCGTGTCTGGCCTCAGGGCCCTTGTTATTCTGGAGCAGCGAGGCAGCGACTCCTCAGTGAGGGCCCTTGCCCTGCTCCCTTTGCTCCAAGCTCCCTTGGGGGTAGAGAGGAAGAGGACTGTCGCTTCTCTCCCCCAGCGCCTCCTACAGAGGGGTGGGAGCAGAGCTCAGGTCCAGGGGCACTGCGGAGCTGAAGGGAGAATGTTGATAGATTCTCCTCTCCTTCTCCTTCCACCAGACCTCCTCCACCTTCTCCAAGGCAGGTGAATTAGTGCTGCAGCTGGGTCTCTGTGTATCCCACCCAGCCAGTGACATCAGTCGGCATGCCAGGGGTGGGATCTATTGGCTTTACTGGCTCCTGCTTCAGAAGAGGGGTAAGAAACCCAGCTGGGCAATGGGACCCCATGGAAACGAGCCTCTGGGAGACTAGCTCCAGCTGGCCATTGGTATGCCTGTAGAACTAAGGCCTCTCTGCTTAGACCTGCTGTAGCAGGAAAGAGGAACCCCAATAGAAACAAGGTCCCTCCTTTGAGACTCCCTCTGCTGGGCACTGGGACCCTACAGAAAGAAGCCCCCTCCTCTGAGGCCGACCCCAGCTTAGATGGTGACTCTTTCTCTCCCCCTTTCTCTGAATTAGGGAGATGAGTGTGAAAGTGCCAGGGAAATTGGCTGCTTTATCTCAGAGCCCGGCTCTGTCCCCCAGCCCAGGGAAATCAACCCACCCCCGTACGGGGCAGTCAGCTCATGAGGGGACAGGAACGGAGCTATTGAGACACATGGAGGGAAAGAGCCCATCATGAGGGCAGGGGCAGGAGCAGGCACCACAGGGGATGGACACAAAGCTTGTAGGGTGTCACCAGTCGGGTAGCCAGGGCCAGATCCTGACTTCAGTGGGTGTGGGGGGTTCTCAGTATTAGACACCCCAATGAACAGGCACCCACTCCCAGAGCACAATGACCGTAAGGGTCACATGATTACTGTGATGGCTGAAACAAATCCCCCTTCTGGTACTAACCCGCCTGGCATGGACCCTGCGATTCCATTGGGCCGTGGATGCCAGAAGGAGCCTGGCCAGTGTGCACCCAGAAGGAAACAGGCACTGAAAGCGGAAGGTCAAACCTCCCCAGTGGGTGTGTCTTTCTCCCCCAGGGCTCAACACCAGAGAGGCCCCAGACCTGTGGTGCTGGGACGAGCTCCATGACCCCGAGTGCCTGGGGTATAGAAACCTGGCCAGGGTGGGAGAGATAAGGACTCTCCGCCGGTGCATTGCAGCAGCTCAGGTGTGGAGCTGTCTCCCCCTGCAGTGAGTGTGTCATGGACACAGGGCAAGAGCCTGCTCCTTATTTCCACAGAGTATGTGAGGCTCCTGGGAATGTCCATGGGGTGAGGCGTGGGAATGAACCAGATCTAAAAGACCCCGAACCTCTAGCGGGTGAGCTGCAGGAGCTATCGCGGCTGGGAGCAGCAGGGGTCCTGTGTTGTCTGTGTGAGCTGGGTTCCAGCGCGCGCAGACACATTCCCAGCATCTCATGGCGCCTGTGGTGAATCCTGCTCCATAAGAGCTATTGGAGGCCTCAGTGCCTGCAGCCTCCTACTGAAGGGGGTTCCTGGTCCATGGGACCCCAAAGGTTGGCTGCCCAAGGACTCTTCTCCACCTTGTGAGACACTCGAGGGATTTGGAGCCTGGTTCTGGGCCATTGCAAGGGCTCTGGTTCTTTTGGTTTTAGGTCTTCGGAGAAATATTCAGCGAAGACCAGAAGAGCAGTTTCCTCCAGGCGGGCCTGCTGGCCATCCACCACCCCCTCCTCCGCGTCAGCCAGGCTGGCCTGGTGCTGACCTATTCAATCCTGGGGGAAGCTGGCCAGCTGCTAGAGGACGAGGTAACCAAAGAGGGGTCACCTGGAGAGAGACCCCCAGGGCCTTTCACCTCCAGGCCATTGAAAATCACTCCCATCCCATCCCCATGCGCTGACCAGGGAGCAAGGAGAGGGTGACCCCAGGCAGGTGCCATTGGTCGGTGCCAGCTTGTCCCCTGAGCAGCTCAAAGCAGGGCAGACCCAGCTCCCCAGCAAGGCTATTTCCTAACAGGCATCACATCAGCACGACACACTGCCATTGCTCATGCTAGGGGCTGCCAACTCTCCTAGCCACCTGTGTGAGTCTTTCATCCCCCTTGGGGCCTCATGCCGGTTCCTAGAGCTCTGGTATCATGTTATCCCAGCCCCCACCTGCTCTGGGAGAACTGGAGGAGTCAGTCAGCAGAGGCTGCATAAGTGCCCCATTCACCAGAGCCACTGCCCATGGCATCACGTTAAGGACATGGAGATCCCTTGGGGAAAGGTGTCCACTTCCTCTCACCCCCCGGCACTACTGCCCAAAGCCTCCCAGCCCCTCAGCTGGAGTGGGTGAGGGTGGCTGAGGGGACTCTGGGGAGCGGAGCTGGATTCCCGCTGGGTTGGGAGGTAGAACAGTTCTCACGCAGGGACTGAGAGGAGTGGAGGCAGGAGTTCATTCCACAATGGTGGGAGAGGGGATGGAAGTCATTAGAGAAGAGACAAGATTTCGTCTTGGGGTTGGGCGGGGGAATCCGTCCCTCAGACATGGGGAGGAAATGTTGCTGGCTCCCGGTGCCATTAATACCCTTCGTTCTCATGGGTGTCGGAGTCTCTGATTGATCCTTGTTCCCTTGCAACAGGGGGACATCACAGCCTACGTCATGGTCCAGCTGTTTAATATCAGGGTCTTGGGCCAGGTGCCTGAAGCCCTGCAGGGGCTGTGCTCCGTGGGGCAGCACTGAAGACCCCTCCCTCGCATGTCCAGCTCGGACCCCCTGCCGCAGGTACTTCATTAACGATCTGGAGGATGGTGTGGACTGCACCCTTAGCAAGTTTTGGGCCCCACACTACAAGAAGGATGTGGATAAATTGGAGAGAGTCCAGCGGAGGGCAACAAAAATGATTAGGGGGCTGGAGCACATGATTTATGAGGAGAGGCTGAGGGAACTGGGATTGTTTAGTCTGCAGAAGAGAAGAATGAGGGGGGGATTTGATAGCTGCTTTCAACTACCTGAAAGGGGGTTCCAAAGAGGATGGATCTAGACTGTTCTCAGTGGTACCAGATGACAGAACAAGGAGTCTCAAGTTGCAGTGGGGGAGGTTTAGGTTGGACATTAGGAAAAACTTTTTCACTAGTAGGGTGGTGAAGCACTGGAATGGGTTACCTAGGGAGGTGGTGGAATCTCCTTCCTTAGAGGTTTTTAAGGTCAGGCTTGACAAAGCCCTGGCTGGGATGATTTAGTTGGGTTTGGTCCTGCTTTGAGCAGGGGGCTGGACTAGATGACCTCCTGTGGTCCCTTCCAACCCTGAGATTCTATGATTCTATGATAATCATTCATTTACCTGTGTGACGTCTTTTCTGTTCACCTTCTCCACCGGTGACACCCCTGAGCCTCAATCGCATTCCACCTCTAAGGGGGTGGACAAAGAGAGGCCACCATGCTCATTGGGGTGTCTCACAAGCAGTTGGGTTTGGGGTTCCGGTTCTGGTTTATCCATCAATGGCTGGGCCGAAGGGCTCCCCTCAGTCACTCCCTCCTCCTCCTCGGCACTGTTGCTGATGTAGCGCTTTCTCCGCAGATGGTCACCCTCGGGATGAAGACAGTCTGAAGTTCTCATGGGGATGGTGAAGGAGTCCAGGTTGCCTCTCAGCAGCCTTCCCACGATTTCTAAACCATGTGTCCTTGGTAAGAGATGGCCTCATCTGTCCGGTGTTGGGACTTATGTGGTAATGGTGCTGTACTCTGATTGGCAGAGGGCCTTGGGAGGAGTTCTTCGTGGGGTGATACGGCCCACTTCCGGACGGGTCACCCTGTCCTGGAATTCTCCCTGATTGGTCAAAATCTCCTCTTAGGGCAGTCCTATTGGGTCAAACCCATCCTAATTGGTAGATGGCGGTTGGAGGAGTTCTTAGAGGGGTCACACGACCCACTTCTGGATGGGTCACCCCACCTCGGAACTCACCCTGATTGGTCAAATCTCCTCTCAGGGTGGTCCTTCTGGGATGAAACCCATCCTGATTGGTAGAGAGTGGTGGGAGGAGTTCTTAGCGGGGTCACATGACACACCTTGCTTCCAGTCATGTGGCCACCTTGACCGCGGAGTTAAAACCCCCCATGGGGCGGGACTTTTGGTGACAGGTGGGAGGGACTAAGGGGTCAATGGGTAGGGCTTGGGAGGGTCAAGGGGAGGGGTTAGGGTTTGATTAATGGTGGCATTCCTGATAAATACCAAGATTACATGGATAACGTGGAAAGAAATGTGGACTCGTTACCTCTGGACCGGGACTATGACTGCGCTGTTGACCTACCACCTTGGTTGAAAGTTGCTTTTCCCGGTATTTACGCATTGTTGGGACCAGAATTATTGGATCTCCCTGCGTACAGTCATGAAAACCAGTCCTAAGAGCAGGCCCTTTTGGGGATGAAGAAATGTGGGACTCTGCTATGCCTCTCTTTAGACAATCAGCTCCTGAACAAAGTGATCATTTGAAACCATTACCCTCTGCTGTGAATCCCACAATTGTTGGCTCACAGGAAATCTGCAAAGGGTTTCATCAACCTTCATCTGCAAGGATTTCCAATCTAAGCAAGGATTTCACTTATACAACCCAAAATGCCATTAGCCTTCTTGGCAACAAGGGCACACTGTTGACTCATATTCAGCTTTTCGTCCACCGTAACCCCTAGGTCCTTTTCTTGAGAACTGCTGCCCAGCCATTCGGTCCCTAGTCTGTAGCAGTGCATGGGATTCTTCCGTCCTAAGTGCAGGACTCTGCACTTGTCCTTGTTGAACCTCATCATAAGGGAATCCTGAATCAATTCTGAATCACTTAAAGGAGGGGAAAGTGATCAGGAACAGTCAGCATGGATTCACCAAGGGCAAGTCATGCCTGACTAACCTAATTGCCTTCTATGATGAGATAACCAGCTCTGTGGATGAGGGGAAAGCAGTGGATGTGCCATTTCTGGACTTTAGCAAAGCTTTTATTTAGTTAGGTTTGGTCCTGCTTTGAGCAGGGGGTTGGACTAGATACCTCCTGAGGTCCCTTCCAACCCTGAGATTCTATGATTCTATGATTCTAAGGCTCGTTTGGGCAAGAGACAAATGGAAGACAGATTTCAAAACACACAATGGACATTTTAATGGTCTGATATGCTATTTGAGCTAACTAATGGTCCCCTGACCTTGCAACACTTCATCAGTGATGTATTTGGGGACAGTGTCATCTATTCGGGTGACATACGTCTCTTTTTGGAGAACCCAGAGCAGCACACGCAGCACATCCGAACCTGGAGAGGTTTCGGCAGCATGGTCTCAACACAGAATTGGAAAAGCGGAACCTCCAGCCAACTCTCCACAGAGTTTTGGGGTACATTCTCTCCCCAGAAGATGTTACGATTGATCCAAATAAGGTGGAAGCCATTCATAAATGGGGCGAAGTTGGAAGTCCTCAAGAAGTGCAGCGCTTCCTAGACTTCACTCGTCCTGTGAAATTGAGACGTGCTGGCTCTCAGTGATGCTTAGACGGAAAACCACGCACCCCACACAGGGGTTGGAACCATCCACTCCCAGGTTGTCCTGAGGAGCCATGATTTCTCCGGGAGCTGGGTAAAGGGCACCGGGATCAGTCTGTCAAAGGTAGGGGAGGGTCGTGTGAGGAGAGGGTCTAAGAGAGGAGGGGCGTGGGCTAGGCTCTGTATTTGGGCTTGGCAGGGATCGAGAGAAGGGACAGGGCTGTTAGAGGGCAATGCGAGGTGCGAGGGGGGGTCAGAGATGGGGGCAAGGCCTGAAAAGTTCAGCTGCTTTAGATCAACTGTGCCAGAGAATCACTGGTTGAAGTGACTGAAAGCTCTGAGCTGGGGCTGGCCAAAATCCTCCTCCTCAGATGGGAACATCCCAAAAGTCTGCAGAAGCTCAGCCTCTGAGGTGAACGTTGTGGCCCTAACCTCTCTCTGCTCTGTACCTCACAGGATTCCAGCCGGCTGTTCCAATCCAGGAGGAAAACTGCCACCGAAGTCTCCCAGCACCTGGGCAGTGAAGTGCCACTTAACCCCGCTGTGATGCACAGACCTTGCCCTGGCTGTCTGCACAGGGCTGAATTTCATCCCTTCTGAGTGTAAGGAAATAATTGGCTCAAGGCCTTTTTCTTTCTGGACGTCTGTCTAGTGGGAAAGAAGGAAATAATTGGCTCAAGGCCTTTTTCTTTCTGGACGTCTGTCTAGTGGGAAAGAAGGAAATAATTGGCTCAAGGCCTTTTTCTTTCTGGACGTCTGTCTAGTGGGAAAGAACCATGGGGATTTTTAACCTGTTTCGCTCCCATGCCTGGTGCTTCAATGATGCAGAGACGTGCTGATACATTGGTTGATTTCCCCACCATTTAATCTACTCTCTTCTTCTCTTTTAACAGGTATTCTAAGGCCCCCCCGTGCATCATATGGGCGTTCTTGGGGGCGCAGATGGCATCAGACCTGCACCTGAATAAATAATAGGGACTGAAATATGCAGACACTAAAGTTCTGCAGCCAAATTCTCAGGAACCTTCCTCTTCAATATAGGATCAGGATTTTGTTTTGAATTGTTTTATTTTTTAAAAAAGTGCTAAGCAGATGCTACCCTGTAAGAAGAGGAAACAGAAGCAAAAACTGAAAGACTGTTACTAAAACCAGTGAAGAGCTGCAGAGAGTGGAGACCCGGCAAAGCAGACAAATGAATACTGTGAGTAAATAACCTGAAAGCAAATGGGGAAGAAAACCTCCTCTGGTAATTGTGGCTCTTGGGACCAAAATCAGGTTCCTGGTACATAGCCTGGCTGAGATCATCCCTTTTCCCTGGATCCCAGACCTGGGATTCAAATGTCATTCTCTGTGTGGTGTCCTTATTTTATTCCTAGGAAAAGGCTCCGCAAAGGAGGTGTAAGGATCCGGGACTCTAGTGTCTGCCAGAAGCTTCAGCCACCTTCACAGGTAGAAGTCACTGTCTTTCCTACAATGCCACTAGTGCTCTTCCTGCTCTCCAGATGTGCTCCCTCCAGCAGGACAGAGACACCCCTTAACTCCCCGAGTCCTGATTTCCTGCCATTCAGGGGGCTGAGGATTTGCATTGCCCCCACCCCAACCATCCGAGACTTTTCCTATGGGAATCTCCCCAGAGCAGGGGAGAAATCTGTTCTTCCATTAGAACCAGTCTGCTCAGTAAATCCACCCACACTGACCTCATCTCAGCGGCTTTGTTTTTCCGAGATTAGTGGTATCTTTGGAAAACCCTTAGCGTGTCGGGGTGTCAGGTGCAGCAGGGGATGCAGGAGCACCAGTAGATTCCCCTGAAGAACACCACCATGTCTTTCTCTGGTCAGGTTAGAGCACGCCGTCCATTGCGGAGGTGAAGACCGGATGGGAGCTGCTGATTGACCTTGATGTGCCATGTCCTTGTGTGGATGAAGGACCTACATCTCAGGGATGGGCAGCAGCAGATGTAACACATGTGTCCAGGAATGGGCTAAATAACCTACATTGAGAGGTAAGTAAAATCGTGGTCACATGTAGACATCACAGGAATTGACCCAGGGTTTTTCAGCACAAGCCCCTCTCACTCACTGTCAACAAATCCAGCTCCTCCCACTAGACCACACCCCATTCCAGAGCCCTGAACCTAGGACCCCTGATTCTCAGACCCAGGCCTCACATCACAAGGTCAAACCTCCTCCCGTTATGGGCGCTGCAGAAGGGACCATTGGCAAAAAAAAGCCTCTTCATTCCCCCTGTCAGAGACTATGGCCATGGGTGACAAGTGAATGAGCTGAGATCTCCCCTGTGGGAATCTGAGGGGCTGCACATTTGGGGTTTCACAGCGACGGCCTCTGGCAGCCATTGACAGAGTGTTCCTGGGAGGAGATTTTCTGTCTCCAACAAAGGGTTTCTGTTCCCCCAGATCTCAGCCACTCAGCAGAATGCGGGAGAGCCGAGTGCTGATGGGCTAGAGGGTCCCAGGAGTCGCTGTGCAGCAGGGGCAGGGTCTGCAGTCACCATGGGCCACACCCTGTGCTCCAGACAACCCAGGCTGTTTCCCTGGATTGCAAAGGGGACTTTGGCTTGTGGAATCGGTGCTGGTGCCTGTGTCCACAGCTGGGATGTTTTTCTGAGGCTGCTCAATGGTCCATGAAACGCCATGCAAGCAAGGGGAGAATGGACATTAGAGATCGAGGCTGGGACCTCTGTGGGGCTGCTGCAGTCAAACATCCACAGCCAGAAGAGAGACGATGGGAAACGCGCTTCAAGGCTGGCCACAGCCGCAGCAGCTGTCTCAGAAAGCTCTGCTCATGCTCCAGCCAACAGAGGCAGGACGAAGAGCCACACAGAGAGAGCCTGGGTTGCAATTAGCAAGTTGCAGGTTTTTCAGTGGATTATGCTGCCCTGACCATCAATTTCCTTCGATGTGCACATCCAGCCTCCCTGGCTGAGCTCAAGAGGAGTTAGGTTCTCCGTGCCCACAGGACAGGGCTGGCCTTGCCATGAGGCGAACTGAGGCGGCTGCCGCAGGTGCCAGACTGTGGGAGCGCACCACTAGACTCTAGAGTGTAGAAAATTGTGTCTGGTGCTGGTGCATATGTTTTCTCTCTCCTTGAGACACACAGAGATGGTGGAGTGCTGTGCTGCAGGAAGGGGGGCACAAGAGACATAACAGGCAGACAGGAGAAAAGGGGAGAGGGAATAACAGAAAGCAACAGGAGCTGCAGGGAGAGAGAGGAGGAGGAGGAGCCTCTTATGTGCCTCTCGAGCACCCCCAGGAGTCTGGACTGATTAACACCAGCTTGTCAGGGAGCTTCCTGTTTCCTGCTGCTTCCCTGAATCCGCTTGAGGAGAACAGGCAGTCAACTGAAGTAGTAGGAGCCGAGTAGGCCCTAAAGATGCTGATATCTTCCCTCACTCAGATCCTGCTACCAGCCCACTTATTTGTCCCCTGCCAGTCTAGGTGGCACAGAACAGCAGTCATGAGTGAAAGAAGAAAACACCCCTCTGGGGCAGCATTGAGAAAAGGAAAGAAAGCAAAGGAAGCTTTTCTGTCTAAGTAGGAAGGAGCTCTCCTGAGATACAGAGAGACAAATGTTCACAGTGAGCCTTCCGGCCCCACTGAGGATGTGAGTGGTGAGGAGATGTTTTTCTGAGGCTGCTCAATGGTCCATGAAACGCCATGCAAGCAAGGGGAGAATGGACATTAGAGATCGAGGCTGGGACCTCTGTGGGGCTGCTGCAGTCAAACATCCACAGCCAGAAGAGAGACGATGGGAAACGCGCTTCAAGGCTGGCCACAGCCGCAGCAGCTGTCTCAGAAAGCTCTGCTCATGCTCCAGCCAACAGAGGCAGGACGAAGAGCCACACAGAGAGAGCCTGGGTTGCAATTAGCAAGTTGCAGGTTTTTCAGTGGATTATGCTGCCCTGACCATCAATTTCCTTCGATGTGCACATCCAGCCTCCCTGGCTGAGCTCAAGAGGAGTTAGGTTCTCCGTGCCCACAGGACAGGGCTGGCCTTGCCATGAGGCGAACTGAGGCGGCTGCCGCAGGTGCCAGACTGTGGGAGCGCACCACTAGACTCTAGAGTGTAGAAAATTGTGTCTGGTGCTGGTGCATATGTTTTCTCTCTCCTTGAGACACACAGAGATGGTGGAGTGCTGTGCTGCAGGAAGGGGGGCACAAGAGACATAACAGGCAGACAGGAGAAAAGGGGAGAGGGAATAACAGAAAGCAACAGGAGCTGCAGGGAGAGAGAGGAGGAGGAGGAGCCTCTTATGTGCCTCTCGAGCACCCCCAGGAGTCTGGACTGATTAACACCAGCTTGTCAGGGAGCTTCCTGTTTCCTGCTGCTTCCCTGAATCCGCTTGAGGAGAACAGGCAGTCAACTGAAGTAGTAGGAGCCGAGTAGGCCCTAAAGATGCTGATATCTTCCCTCACTCAGATCCTGCTACCAGCCCACTTATTTGTCCCCTGCCAGTCTAGGTGGCACAGAACAGCAGTCATGAGTGAAAGAAGAAAACACCCCTCTGGGGCAGCATTGAGAAAAGGAAAGAAAGCAAAGGAAGCTTTTCTGTCTAAGTAGGAAGGAGCTCTCCTGAGATACAGAGAGACAAATGTTCACAGTGAGCCTTCCGGCCCCACTGAGGATGTGAGTGGTGAGGAGATGCCTGATCTTCCAGTTAGTCAGAGTGCAGGTGACCTGGCAGCTACTGCAGCATCCATATCTCCATCTCAAATGGATGTAACCATGCACATTCCTGAAGAAAAGTGTAGCTCAGAGAAGAGTTTGGTGGAGGCGCAAGAAACGGCTGCTGCTGAGTTCTGTTCCTTAAGTCTAGATGATCCAGGACTGTGGACCCACTTGACTAGTAGGCTGAGGGACTTCCTTGTATTGCCTGGGCCACAGCAAGTGAAAAACTTCATGTTCCCCAAAGACAATGAAAATAGAAGTTTCCATCCAACACATTCCTGGTGTGAAATCCCCAGTGGTGACAAAGTGGAGAGGCCATGGCTTAGATACTCAAAACCCCAGAATGCTGCATACTGTTTTTGTTGCAAACTCTTCCAGTTTAATGTTCCAGCCACATTGTGTTCTACAGGAACAAAGGACTGGAAACATCTGGCTAGAAATGTGGCATGCCATGAGAAGGCAGGAAATCACCAGAGAGCATTCCATAGGTGGAAAGAGCTTGAGATAAGCCTAAGGTTAAAGTCCACCATAGATGATGAGCATCAAGAGAAGATTGCATCAGAGTTCTCAAAAGGCTCTTTGCCATTGTGAGAGGGCTTGCTACCCAAAACCTAGCAAGAAATGAGGCAGGGATCCTACAGGCAACAGACTCCTTCAATACACAGCCCCAGAGCAGAAAACCCTATGCGCTGAATAAGGAAGGGGTCCCATGGAAAAAAAATACTATGAGATCATGTAGTTAAAGTCTGCATCATCCTGCAAATGCAGAAGAGGACTGAATTGAGGGTGCAAGGGCAACACTTCTTTGGACATTTGCTAACCTGAGACTGCTTCACTTTGTAACCTTTCCATTCTGTTTAAAAGCCTTGACTTTGTATTTCCTTTGTTGATGATTTTATTGATGAAAGCAAACGTGAGTAACATTAAATGAAGGGTTTTTTGTTTGTTAATTTCCTTTGTTTTTTTTTAATAGAAAGAAAATCGTTTATCTCTGTGCTGTGTAACGGGGTGACCCCCCGCTCCAGCCTGGAAGTTGTTGGAAAAGCCCTGCAGAGGGCTGGGGCTGGGCAAGGTAAAACACTGGCTGATTGGGGGAAGTGGCTGCAACTGGGGCCATGCCCCAAACTGAGCAACAGGGCCTTATAAGAAGGCAGGGAAGCCGGAAGGATCAGTCTCTCTCTGTCTGTAGAGGGAGAAGGGCCTGGCTCCAGCGAGCTAGAGACAGGGTACCTGAATGGAGCAGGCCTGGGGAAAGGCAGAGGAGCTGGGGAGCTCCAGCCTGGAAAGCCCCAGGCTGCGGCCTAGCACAAGGCCAAAGGGTGCTGGGGGTTGCAGAGGGCAGCCCAGGGTAGGCCAAGGCAGCAGGTCCAAACCCTCCTTGCCAGTGCTGAGTGCCTGATACTGCAGTCTGCCCCAGGGCGTGGGAGCTAGACGATGACTGGCAGTAGCCTGATACTGAGGCGAGGTGGGGATAGTGGGTGGGGTTTCATCAGGGAGGGGAGACCCTGAGACTGAGGGGTTAGTGCCAGGGGGCAGCACCCCTGCTAAAGGGGCACCGGGTCCAGGGAGGGGCACGGGGGCCAGAGGACAGGCAGATCACTGGCTTGCAGAGGGCGCTCCAGAGCTGGAATGAGCTAATTCCCAGAAGTCACCAGCAGGAGACGCTGTGGGGGTGAGTCCGCACCTCTACAAGCTGTTTACACAACGAAGCTCTTATTCCTGCATTGGTTCAGTCTATATTTTATTGCCATTGTTATGTTGGTGAAAATCCCTGTTTCACCACTCAGTGCTGTGCTGATCAGAGCATTAAAAGTCATTAAATTAAACTGCATTAAAACAAAACTCATTTTATGCAACTTCAGGGTCAGTGAAAGTTCTCAGCTATAATCCTGAATGTGCAAGAAGCAGATAAACAATATCCAAGAAAAAGAGCTGGAATTTTTCATCTTGTTTTCACCTAGGCCTTACTGAGGACAGTAGCAAACACCTGCCCTTTGCGAAGGAACACAGCACCGTACCGCAGCACAAACCCCACTGAGCACAGCAGGGGCTGTCCTGGTTCTCCAGCTCTGGCCCTGTTTCATTACAAACTTACTGTCTGTGATGATGTTCTGGTAACAAGGGGGCAACCAGTTGTCAAAGGTAGCTGTTGCCATGGCAGCCAGGGTGCTAGTCATTCTCCCAAAGTATGAAAATGAAGCGGAGGGAGGGAGTGCTGAATGGTGGGTTATCTCTGATGTCACAATGCTACTGCTCAGTCAGCACCAGTGGGCAGCAAATGTGTGGTGTGTTGTGTGTTTTTTGGGGGGTGGATGGGGGGGACAGGCTTTCCCACTGCTCCTATTTTCACACATTTCCTAAAGAAGCCAACAACATAACTACCCAGAATACACATTAATGATGATTCCACCCGCATGATAATTAGTCGCTGAAATTTGATTCAAATCCCACATGGCATGTTTAGAAACATGGGTTCCAAAAAAGGAGAGGCCTTGTAAAACAGAAAATGTTGATGTTCTGGTGTATTTGTGGTTGTGTTAAAATTGAATACCGTGACTTTAAATTTTGGGCAGGGTTCCTGGGCGTGCTTGCATGCTAGGGAGCTCGGTAGGGCAGCACTCAATCGGGGCGTAGCAGCAGCCAGTCAGCAGGTACCCAGTGAGTTGTGCCTCTCTGTTATAGGCAGTAGCCTGCGCTCTCTCCCTCTGAGTTTTGGGTTCTTACGTGTTATTGTTCTGGCTCCTAAGAAACAAATTAGCAAGACTTTGCGAACGTCCAGCAAGAGTATTTTATATTTTCTCTAACTTTTCTGCCACAAAACATGAAAGGCACAATCTCATCCAAAATAAAATAAACTTATGAAGCCAAATGTCCTTTTGAAACAAAAAAATGGAGCCATTTCATTCTGGTCAGGTTGATCTTAATGAAGCACTTCACTTTTCCTTTCCCTTTCACAGGGAGGAACCTAAATTAAGTTTCCCTACAACCATTATTGGAATAGTGAAGCAAAGGCTCACTAGAAGCCAAGCAGCTTGGAAAGAATGGGATGATCATAATACAGTAGAACCCTGTTTATCTGACCCTCCAGTATCGGTTTCTCCGTATTAACCCAACAACCAGCGCACACAGGTCCAAAAGTGGGCAATCTTTCCTATGGTCCGTAGATGGCGCTGCAGCCTGGCACATTCCCATTCATCTGCTTATCCGCGGTTTTGGTTAACCAATCTGGCCCTGGTCCCAATTCGATGGGATAAAGGGTGTTCTTCTCTCCTTGTGAGCGATCATTTGATGCAGGTGATCTGCTGCTGGTGTTATTCCTCATGGAAAAGTACAAATTGCAAAACTGATGGGAGAGGTCTTCTGAGGTGGTAGGGAGGGGTCACGCTGTTACCTGCAATGTGCACAGGCCCCGCAGCAGGGACGCACCTCGGCCTGTGCATATAAACAGCTTAGGAGTGCATCACAATAGTGAAGCCTTTGTCAAGATGATATTCTGTGCAGAGGATTGTAAGACAGCCCCTGTTCCTGATCTGAGACCTGAATGCCATAGGGATATCCCATTGGAGAGCACTGAGGTGTATGAAGAGGTCACGTTAAGTGAAAAGACAGTGGTCATGGCTGTGCTGCAAAGTCACTGGCAGGTATTATCAAACAGGCCCGGCCAGGCTCACAAAAGTTGTCTAAGATGAACACTGTGGGATCACAACCTGCACCCAGCAAAGCATCCCACAGAACTGGTACATTGTGGCAGCAAGTTCATAAGGAGATGGCAAGCCTGCTGGACAGGGAATAATTACATTGTCAAACAGTCCCTGGGTTGAGGAGGTCATTTTGCTGATGTTTACAGGGAGCTCCTCCCGAGTGTGGGGGGCAGAATGGGAGGAAGCACGAAGGGGCTTGTTTGAAGATTTAACCAGGGAGTGATGGTGGTTAGCATCATGGGCCATGTAACTGCGAACACAGTGTGGCCTTAGACCAGGGGTGGGCAAACCACCCCGTCTGCAGGCACTGCCCCTGAAGATCCCATTGGCTTTGGTTCCCAACCAATGGGCGCTGCAGGGGTGGTGCTTGGGGCACGGGCAGTGTGTGGAGCCTCCTGGCTTTCCCTATGCACAGAAGCCAGATTGGGGATGTGCTGCTACTTCTGCGAGCCACACAGAGACACGGTACTCGCATTTTTTCACTCTTATCCTGACTCTCTGCAATTGGGCCACATCTTTCCCAGAAAGCGGTTCTCAGAACTGGACCCAATACTCCAGTTGAGGCCTAATCAGCGCAGAGTAGGGCAGAAGAATCACTTCTTGTGTCTTGCTTACAACACTCCTTCTCTTACCTCCATATTACAAGTGGCAAACAGAGGCAAAGGAAGACTAAACCCAGGTGTTTTAAAGGTATTTAGGCCACATAAATCCCATTGATTTCAATGGGAATTAGGAACTGAAATCCCTCTAAAAAATCTGGCCCTAAGTGATTTGCTCAAGATCACAAAGGAAGTCTGCAGTGGAGGCAGAATTTAAACTCAGACCCCTCAAGTCTTAGGTGAGTGCGATAACCTCTGGCATCCTTCCTTTCTCATGTGTGTGTCTAGTGACGTGTTTCTGTCTATCTAACCTGAGACATTACCATGTCTCTGTCTATCTAGCTTGTCAAGGTTCCTCCCCCACTCTGAACTTTAGGGTACAGATGTGGGGACCTGTATGGACACTTCTAAGCTTAATTACTAGCTTAGATCTGGTAATGCTGCCACCATCCAGAAATTTCAGTGTCTGGATCACTTTCTGTCCCCCCAAAACCTTCCCCCTCCCTGGGCAGCCTTGAGAGACTTTTTCACCAAGTTCCTGGTGAACACCGATCCAACCCCTTGGATCTTAACACAAGGAGAATTTAACCATCCCCCCTGTCTTCCCCCACCAATTCCTGGTGAGTCCAGATACAATCCCCTTGGATCTTAACACAAGGGAAAAAATATCAATCAGGTTCTTAAAAAGAAAGCTTTTAATTCAAGAAAGAAAGATAAAAATTATCTCTGTAAAATCAGGATGGAAAATACTTTACAGGGTAATCAGATTCGTATAGCTCAGAGGAACCCCCCTCTAGCCTTAGGTTCAAAGTTACAGCAAACAGGTAAAATCCTCTCAGCAAAAAGGAACATTTACAACTTGAGAAAACAAAAATAAGACTAACATGCCTTGCCTGGCTATTACTTACAAGTTTGAAACATGAAAGACTGATTCAGAAAGATTTGGAGAACCTGGATTGATGTCTGGTTCCTTAGTCCCAGGAGCGAACAACCCCCAAACAAAGAGCACAAACAAAAGACTTCCCTCCACCAAGATTTGAAAGTATCTTGTCCCCTTATTGATCCTCTGGTCAGGTGTCAGCCAGGTTTACTGAGCTTCTTAACCCTTTACAGGTAAAAGAGACATTAACTCTTAACTATCTGTTTATGACACGCCCCCCAAATCTCAGACAGTGTGGAACCACACTGGCAGTGATTTCTTCCTAGAACTTTAAATAAACAGATTAATAAAACACACGCACCTTTACATATACTACTAATTATGTAAAACTACAAGATTTTTCACATTTCAGGGACAATTTTTAACCAGTTGATTCTGGGAAACTTTCATGGGAGAGTGCATGAGCTACTTTGTTAGAAGCTCCTGAAATGTGTTGAATTTTGAAATCAAAATCTTGGAGAGCTAAACTCCATCGAAGAATTTTTTTGTTGTTTCCCTTGTCAGTATGAAGCCACTTTAGCGCAGCATGGTTGGTTTGTAGCTGGAAACGCCGTCCCTAAACGTATGGGCGTAGCTTTTCCAGGGCATACACAATGGCATAGCATTCTTTTTCACTGATTGACCAGTGGCTTTCCCTGTCAGACAGTTTCTTGCTGAGAAACACAACAGGATGAAATTCTTGATCCGGTCCTTCCTGCATTAAAACTGCTCCTACACTACGTACAGACGCATCTGTGGTTACTGGGAATGGTTTGTCAAAGTCTGGGGCCCTTATCACAGGATCAGACATGAGTGTTGCCTTAAGCTGGTTAAAGGCCTTCTGACACTCATCAGTCCACTTAACTGCATTTGGCTGTGTCTTTCTGGTCAGGTCTGTTAGTGGGGCAGCGATTTGGCTGTAGCGTGGTACAAATCGCCTGTAATATCCGGCCAAGTCTAAGAAGGATTGGACCTGTTTCTCTGACTTTGGGACAGGCCACTTTTGGATAGCATCCACCTTGGCGTGTAAGGGTTTGATAGTTCCTTGACTCAGCTGGTGTCCAAGGTAAGTCACTCTGTTTTGGCCTATTTGACACTTTTTAGCCTTAACAGTTAGTCCTGCCTGCCTGATGCGCTCAAAGACTTTTTCCAGGTGCTCCAGGTGGTCTGCCCATGAATCAGAAAAAATGGCCACATCATCGAGGCAGGCAACTGCAGATTCTCCCAATCCTGCTAGGAGACTATCTACAAGTCTTTGGAAGGTGGCAGGTGCATTTCACAGCCCGAAAGGAAGCACATTAAATTCATACACCTCTGCATGGGTGATGAAGGCGGACCTTTCTTTGGCGGGTTCATCTAGCGGTACTTGCCAGTGCCCCTTGGTTAAGTCTAATGTAGAGATGAACTGGGCACGTCCCAATTTCTCCAATAGCTCATCGGTGCGTGGCATTGGATAGTTATCGGGACGAGTTACAGCATTTAGCTTACGGTAGTCTACGCAAAAGCGTATTTCCCCATCTGGTTTGGGAACTAGAACCACTGGAGATGCCCATGCACTGTTAGAGGGGTGGATTATACCCATCTGTAGCATGCTTTGGATCTCCCATTCTATAGCAGCTTGGGCATGAGACACCGGACAGGGTGGGGTTCTAATTGGGTGAGCATTACCTGTGTCAATGGAGTGGTATGCCCGTTCAGTCCATCCTGGAGTGGCTGAGAACATTGGCGCAAAGCTAGTGCACAGCTCCTTAATTTGTTGCCGCTGCAGATGTTCCAGGGTTGTGGAGAGGTTCACCTCTTCCACGCCACCGGTGCTTTTTCTGTCATAGTAGATACCTTCAGGCCACTCAGCGTCATCTCCTCCCTGGGCTGTAAACTGACAAACTTTTAAGTCTCTGGAGTAAAAGGGCTTTAGAGAATTAACATGGTACACTTTAGGCTTTAGGGTTGAGGTGGGGAATGCTATGAGATAGCTGACAGTGAATGGCCCTTCCCATGATGCTTCCATCTTATGGGCCTGTAGCGCCTTTAAGACCATAACCTGGTCCCTACTTTGAAGGAATGCTCTCTGGTATGTTTATCATACCAGGCCTTTTGCTCCTCCTGAGCATCCTTTAGGTTTTCTTTAGCAAGGGCTAAAGAATGTCGGAGGGTGCTTTGTAGGTTGTTTACAAAGTCTAGAATGTTAGTTCCTGGAGAAGGCGTAAACCCCTCCCATTGCTGCTTCACCAACTGTAATGGCCCCTTAACCTCGTGGCCATACACAAGTTCGAATGGTGAAAACCCTAAACTGGTACAGCCCTGTAGGCAAAAAGCAACTGCTGCAACACTAGGTCCCAATCACTGGAGTGTTCATTGATGAATTTACGTATCATGGCCCCCAAAGTTCCATTAAACCTCTCCACCAGGCCATTGGTTTGATGGTGGTAAGGAGTGGCAACCAAGTGATTCACCCCATGAGCTTCCCACAGATTTTTCATGGTCCCTGCCAGGAAATTTGTTCCCGAATCTGTAAGGATGTCGGAGGGCCAACCTACCCTGGCAAAAATGTCTGCTAAGGCCTGGCATACAGTTTTAGCCTTTGTGTTGCTTAGAGCTACTGCTTCCGGCCATCGGGTAGCAAAATCCATGAAAGTCAGTATGTACTGCTTTCCTCTGGGGGTCTTCCTGGGATCCAGAATATCCACAGCTACTCACTGAAGTGGGACCTCAATTATGGGGAGTGGCTGGAGAGGGGCTTTGACCTGGTCTTGGGGCATTCCCACTCGTTGGCACACCTCACAAGACCGGACATAATTAGCAACGTCCTTGCCCATTCCCTCCCAGTGGAAGGACTTCCCCAAACGGTCTTTGGTTCTATTCACCCCAGAATGCCCACTGGGATGATCATGAGCTAAGCTTAAGAGCTTTACCCAGTACTTAGTTGGAACTACCAACTGTCTTTGAGAACGCCAGTTTTCCTGGTGTCCACCAGAAAGAGTTTCCTTGTATAAAAGACCTTGTTCTACAACAAACCGGGATCGGTTAGAAGAGCTGAGAGGTGGTGGGGTGCTCCATGCTGCCCCCCAAGCTTTCTGAAGGCTGTCATCTGCTTCCTGCTCATCCTGGAACTGTTCCCTTGAGGCTGGAGACATCAGCTCCTCCTTAGACTGTGGACTTGGGCTTGGTCCCTGTGGAAGCGATGTAAATGATGAGGTTGTTTTCGTTGATTGTGAACTGCTCTCCGCTGGTGCACTATGTGATATTTCAGACTCCAGCTGAGCCTCTGGACAGGACTAGCTGGTTCAGCACCAGCACCCTCCCTCACAGGGAGAGACACCAGAGAAGTCCTGTCCATCTCTGCAGCCGCTCACCCACCCTGGCCTCCAAATCCTGCCAGTTCTCTGGTGGAGAAGAATGCATGGCGGAAAGGTAAACGCCGAGATAGAGCAGCGGGCCCGCGCTCCACCGGATGGCTTGAAGCACGGGTGAGAGGGAGCTCGCCTGCCACCCGTACCTGACCACCAGGCCAGAGCTCTTGACCCAGTTGACCCGGGCGGAGGAGGCTGCCGAGTAAACAGCCTGGGAAGCCTCCACTCACACCAGGTCACCTGGGTCCTGGACCACGAGGAGCACATCATCGGTGTATGCCAACAGGACCAGCTGCACCTCCAGCTCCTGAAGCACCAATCCCATCAGCCTCTGACAGAGGAGACAGAGGACGGGCTCAATCACCAGAGCGTACAGCTGGCCAAAGAGGGGGCACCCCTGCCGTACTCCCTGCCCGAAGCTGACCGGCTCAGTCAGGGTCCAGTTGAGCCTGACCAGACACTCTGCCTCAGTGTACAGCACCTGGAGAAAGCCAACAAACTGGGGCCCAAAGCTGAATGCCCACAGAGTGCCCAGGAGTTCATCCTGTTGAATGCTTTCTCCTGGTCCAGGGACAGGAGGGCAAATGACAGACCATCCCTATGCCCCAGCTCTGAGAGGTCCTGGGCCAAATACAACTTATCGAATATGGTCCGTCCCAGGATGGTGTAGGTCTGGTTGGGATTGACCATGTCTGCCAGCACGGACCCCAGCCTCAGTGAGATGGCCTTCACCTCGACCTTGTAGTCCATGCTGAGGAGCAAGATGGGACGCCAATTCTGTAAGTCACAGAGGTCCCCCTTCTTCAGCAATAAGGTGAGTATGGCTCACCTGCATGAGAGAGGGAGGACCCCACATTTCAAACACTCGGCCCAGATGGTGACGAGGTCTGGGCTGAGGACGTCCCAAAACTCCACGGTCAGTCTGTCCATGCCCGGGGATTTATTGGTGGGCATGGGATGGAGGGCTTCCGAGAGCTCGGCCAGAGAGAGAGGCAGCTCCAGCCGGTCTCGGTCACCCGTGCTGATAGTCAGGAGTTCAGGCCAGAGCACCTTGCAGGCTTCTGCGCTGGACGGATCCGGAGAGAAAAGGCTGGCATAGACGGCCCTGGCCCTTCCACGTATCTCCTCCGGATCCATGGGGGTGGGGGCACCGTCCTTCGTCAGGAGGCAGATGACATGCTTTCCCCCCCCTTCTCTTTTTCTCCAGGGCGTAGAAGAAGCGGGAGCCACGATCTGTCTCCCGAAGGAAACGGATGTGGGATCGAATGAAGGCACCCCAGGCCCAATGGTCCTCCAGGGCCCGGAGCGTCTCCCCCTTCTCCCAGTATGCTGCACAGAGGGGTGGATCCTTGGGGCCGGAGGCCAGATGCCTCTCTAGCTCGAAGACCTCCCGCTCCAACTGCCCCACCACCACATCTCTCCGCCGGCTGGTGCCTTGGGTGTAGTCTCAGTAGGAGAGCCACATCTCACCACCATTTTGCCGAGGGAAAGCTGTGCTGCTGCCGCCGCCAGGCCAGCCAGAACTCCCAGAAGGATGCCACAAAGCCCACATCCTCCAGCAAACCGTTGTTAAAATGCCAATAGGCTGGTCCCGGCCTCTCTGAACTGAGAAAGGCCATCATGGTCACCAAATGGTGATCCGTGAACAGAGCCGGCCGGACGCCGGAGGCATGGGCCTGTGCCAGATGGAAATGTGATAAATAAATTCGATCCAACTGGGAGTGGCACGACCGATAGTCCTCCACCCGGACATAGATGAAGGTAGTATCATTGTCCGGGTGGTGGTCGCGCCAGACGTCCACCAGGGAGTGATGGTCCACGATCTCCCTGCACCTTGCCCTTCGAGCCATGGGTGTCCGTTAGGAAGCGGTGCAGCTCATCCCTCAGTGCAGAGGGGGACGCAGCAGCCAATCCACTGCTGTCCTCCGGTGGGGCCCCTGAGAGATCCTCGCGGCCTGCGGAGATGGGCAAACAAGGGGCCGAACCCGGTGCTGCTGCACCAGGCAGCCCATCCCCATCCCTGGCAAAGAAGGGGGCGGCGAAGAGAATACTGCAGCCCCTACAATAGTGGGAAGGAGAGGCATGAAAAGCGCCCCCTGAGAGTTGTTCGTGGGTAGCCAGAATGAGACAACCTCAGGGGTGGCAATAGAATGGGAGGTGGAGGGGGAGGGACAGGCAACGTTATGGGGGCAGGGCCAGGATTGGGGCAGGGACCGAGACGGGTGTCAGGACTGGGGCTGGGGCAGGAGAGGGGACAGGGACAGGATCGGGGCAAGGACTGGAGCGGGAACGGGGACCGAGGTGGACAGAGGAACGGGGACAGAACGGGAACAACTCCTCTTGACCGGGATCTAGGGTCAAGGGGATGGAGGCAGGAGGGACAGGTGATGCTTCGGGGGCAGGAACGGGGGAAGAGGTGGGATCAGGGGCAGGAACCAGCTGCTCAGCATCATCCATCGCCCCGAGGGGCTCGGCGGCCTCACATGGGGTGGTATCTACAGCTGGGCTGAGGGGTAGGGCCAGCAGCCTCAGCCCCCCGCAGTATCTTTTGGGGGCTCCTCTCCCGCCTCATCGGAGGGCAGGGATTGAGCCTACGATCTGTGGGTGCCGCGCTTCCTCCGGACGAGTACCCAGCTCTCCATGGTGGAGGGTCAGTTGGCAGGACCGGGGACAAGAGCAGTAGTTCCGGGGCTTGGGGCGGGACAGCAAGGGGGAAAGGAAACCTCCCCCTGGGGCAGGACCTCTCCCTCGGCCGGCAGGAGTCTTGCCACCCCCTCCTCCACGGGCGCTGCCAAACTGGAGCCAGTAGAGGTGAGGCCCGCCCGCTTGGCCGTCCCCACGGCCTGAGCAGGGGCTACAGCAGGACGAGAGGCGGCCTCAGCGGTAGCCGGGCCACCAGGGTCACTAGCGATGACAGGGCCGACGCCCTCCCCAGTCTCAGGGGTCCCGGATGCCCCTCTGTGCCGGGCCAGGGGGCAGTCCCTCCGGACGTGCCTCGTCGCCTGCCAGAGGAAGCACCGGGCCTCCCCCATCATATAATGGACTCGGTAGTGGGCCCCCTGGTAGGGCACCAGGAAGGACCCCTCTGTTATATCCTTGGGGCAGCCAGTGTAGGAAGCAATCACTTGAGGCCAGAGAACAGGCAGCTAACCAAAACCTCCATTTTATTTACAGATATACAGAGAGCTCACACAGCCGGTTGAAACCGGCTGAGCTAACCCATAATAATCTAACTCAGTTGCCATAGCAACAAAAACCATGACAACCAAATACACAACATATTCCTCCCCCCCTAATAAGAACATCCCCTAAATAAAACACACACTAGACTAGAGAAGGAGGGTAGACTGCCTCCATTCCCGGCTAAACCCTGGGGATTATTTTGTCCCATAACCGTGGGTTCGCCCTAGCTAAAGATCCAGCCGATGAGGAGGCCTTCTGTCTCTAGGTGGATTACGGCGAACTTCTGGTGTTATTGCACCCGAAAGCACTAGGAGCTCAGGGTCCGCAGCACGAACAGGTGAGGAGGTGGTATCAGCTCGTGCTGGGCAAAGGGGTATCTCAGCCGCCGGCAGTAATGGAGGAGAACAGTCAGAAACAGGTGACTCGTGATTCGGTCCCTCACCAGAAGAGGTGAAGTCAGCCCCCTCAACTGCAGATGGGTCCTGAGGACTGGCATGACCTGGCAACAGCTGATCTACATGTCGCCGCCAGGTAAGATTCTCTGCAGTCCGGACTGTGTAGGAAACAGGTCCTGTTTGAGTGATGACTGTGGCCGGAACCCATTTAGCTCTGGAAGTATTCTTCCGAGCCAAAACTGGCTGTCCCGGGCTAAAGGTTCGGTCTTTTGCTCTGGGTGCCCGTCTGATGACTTGATATTGCTGCTGATGTTGCACAATTTGTCGGGGTTCAGAAGGTTTCAGCAGATCAAAGCAAGTGCGCAGCTGTCGTCCCATCATTAGAAAGGCCGGAGATGCGGGGGTCGTAGCATGAGGTGTGTTTCTGTAGGAAAGTAAAAAGGTATCCAGACGCTTTTGAATGGAGTGTTGTCCCCTTGCTGATTCCAAAGCATTTTTCATTGTCTGCACAAATCTTTCAGCTAATCCGTTGGTGGACGGATGATATGGTGCTGACGTGATGTGGTGTATCCCATTTGCCTTCATAAAATTTTGAAACTCCTGAGAAACGAACTGCGTTCCGTTGTCGCTCACAAGTTGTTCTGGCAGACCAAAACGACTAAAGAGTCCTCGTAGTTTTTGGATAGTACTCTCTGCAGAAGTGGACTGCATTATAGAGACTTCTGGCCATTTAGAATGGGCATCTATTGCCACCAAGAACATGCTTCCTTCAAGGGGGCCAGCAAAGTCAACGTGAATACGTTGCCATGGGTTTTCAGGCCAGTCCCATGGGTGTAGGGGTGCCCACTGGGGTGCATTCCTCACACCCTGACATGACATACAAGCTTTTGCCTTCTCTTCAATAGCGCTGTCCAGTCCAGGCCACCAAAAATAGCTTCGTGCAATTTCCTTCATGCGCACTATTCCACAGTGACCGGAATGTAGCTGTTCTAACATCTGTGATCTCAGTGGTGGTGGAATAATGACACGTCTCCCCCACAACAAACAACCAGATTGGACCGATAACTCCGTCCGCTTGGACATGTAGGGAACAAGGTCGGATGAGACCGGAGAGGTTTGTCGAGATTTTCCATGCATCACCAGGTCCATAATGTGGGACAATACTGGGTCGACGCGAGTTGCCTTCTTTATCTGAGTAGCAGTGATGGGTGTATTCTCTACCTGTTCAAAGTAGAAGATTTCCTTTTGGGCACTATCTTGGTGTTTGACCGGCAAAGGCAACCTTGAGAGGCCATCTGCATTGCTGGGCAGAGTGGATTTCCGATATTTGATTTCATATGTGTGTGCTGAAAGTAACAATGCCCAACGTTGCATATGACTAGCAGCTAATGGGGGAATGCCTGTGTAGGGTCCAAAAATTGATGTCAGAGGTCGATGGTCTGTGAGAAGAGTAAATTTTCGCCCAAACAGGTACTGATGAAACTTCCGAATTCCAAAAACAATTCCTAATGCCTCACGTTCGATTTGGGCGTAGTTAGTTTCTGCTTTGCTTAGAGTGCGTGAAGCAAAAGCAATAGGTCTCTCTTCTCCTGAAGGCATAATATGTGACACGATTGCTCCCACTCCATAAGGGGAGGCATCGCAGGCCAATTGCAGTGGTAAGGATGGATCAAAGTGCGTTAGAACTTCAGAATTTAGCAATGCATCCTTAGCCTTGTTAAACGCAACATCACAGGCTTCAGTCCACTTCCAGGCCTTGTTCTGCCCCAGGAACTCATGAAGTGGTTTTAGCAGTGTGGCTAACTGTGAGATGAACTTTCCATAATAGTTCAGGAGTCCTAGAAACGAGCGCAGCTGGCTTACATTTCGAGGTGGGGGAGCCTCCACAATAGCTTTAACTTTTGCAGGGGCCTTATGAAGAACTGCAGAATCAATGATGTGTCCCAAATATTCAACAGAGGGCTTGAAGAATTCACACTTGTCTTTGCGAACTCGTAGGCCATACTCTTCCAGTCTTTGTAGGGTAGCCTCTAAATTCTTTAAGTGATCCTCTTCATTTCTTCCAGTGACCAGGATATCATCCAGATAGCACTGAACTCCTGACAAGCCACACAAGATCTGGTCCATAGCCCTCTGGAACAGGGCGGGAGCAGATGTTATTCCGAAGGGTAGGCGACAGTATCGATAAAGCCCCTTATGAGTCACAATAGTCAACAGCTCTTGGGACTTTTCATCGACGTGCATCTGTAAATATGCTTGACTCAGATCAATCTTACTGAACTTTTGTCCCCCAGCCAGGTCTGCAAAGAGGTCATCGATGCGGGGAAGCGGGTATTGCTCTGCACACAACACTGGGTTGACAGTGACTTTAAAATCACCGCAAATCCGGAGAGAGCCATCCTTCTTCACGATTGGAACAATAGGAGTGGCCCATGAGCTATGGGTAACTGGTATTAGGACTCCATTGGTGACCAGGCGCTCCAGGTCTGCTTCAACTTTTGGCCTGATGGCATATGGCACAGTTCGGGCTTTCAGATATTTTGGTGGACTGCCAGGTTTAATGTTCAATGTCACAGTGATTCCCTTCATACTTCCCAAATCATCTCCAAAAACAGAAGCATGTTTCCTTAGTATAGGGGTTAGACTGGTTTCTTCTTTAGTCATCCGGTGCACTTCTGCCCAGTTCAGTTGAATCTTCCCAAGCCAAGACCTACCCATTAAGGCTGGGTAGTTACCTCTCACCACAAACAGTGGCAATTTAGCCACCTGTCCATTGAGCTCCACCTTAACATCAATAGTGCCCAGCATATGCACAGCTTCTCCCGTATACGTCTTCAGAACAGTTTTTGTCGCCTTAAGCGGAAGATGCTGTAGCTTTTCTTTATACACAGTCTCGGAGATCAGTGAGACGGCTGCACCGGTGTCCAGTTCCATGCGTATATGTTTGCCATCCAATAACGGGGTTACCCAGTATTCATGTGAGCCCATTGCCAAAGACAAAACATGCAGTGGCACTTCCTCTTGTGAGGAGGTGTCACCTTGATCATCCTGGGTCTGCTCTAGGGTATGCAAGGTTCCTCTTTTTGTCGGCCAGACCACAGGCCTCTTTTTCTTTTGTTTACAGGCATACTCAATGTGTCCCTGTTGGTGGCATCAGGCATCTATACTAGGCCTGAATGAGCCAAAGTTATTTTGTGCTTGTCCAAAGTCCCTCCATGTTAAACTTCAGTTGAACTCCTAGGTTAGAAGTGAGAATGGAATGTGTAAAAGCTTCTTATCAGTGTAACTGGCACCAGCAGATAGTAAAAAGGGGCCACTCGTCTCTGGTTTAAGAGGAGGAGGGGGGGGAGGAAAGGTAATAAATTCAGAAGTAAACTAACCTAACAGCCCTGAAAAGTTACTAAGAAAATGAATTGCTTGTTGTCAAGAATGATTTAACCTGTTTAATGTAATCCTTAGCTATACAATGTGTCTATTATATGGGAGGGGACTTATAGGATAGGAGGGGGGAGTAGATAGTGGGGGGTAATAGGGATACCTAGCTGGACTTCTGTATAAGAAGAGACACACAGCTTATGTCTGGTGTGCTCGATTTGAGATGTGTGTGTGTCTCCAAGCATCCTGTTATTTGAGAACTCAAATAAACATTTAACTGCTTCTCCACCTTGGTGTGTCTAT
The DNA here is from genome assembly GCF_016161935.1 of Mauremys reevesii. Classification (NCBI taxonomy): domain Eukaryota; kingdom Metazoa; phylum Chordata; order Testudines; family Geoemydidae; genus Mauremys; species Mauremys reevesii. Next base: position 14,778,373 of record NC_052644.1, read on the forward strand.
TGGAGCGAGATACACTGGGCAATGAACCACTGTTTGCTGCCTCAGGCCTTTTAGGTCGGCAACATCCCTTTTTGCCACAGTGTCGACACACCAGGTCCTTACACCAGCATTCTGATGCCTGGTGACCCAGCTTACCACAGCGGTAACATTCTTGACTCTGCACCGTTTTGTGGGTCAGTTCTTGTGACACTTTTTGCACCCTAGGGGATGCACCGATGTATTGTGCCTCCCTTGTAGCCAGTTCCATGGAGACAGCAATATCAACAGCCTTCTGTAATGTAAGCTGAGCCTCTGTCAGTAGGTGCTGCCGTATAGCTTCACTGCAGAGGCCACACACTAACCTGTCACGCAGGGCATCATTTAACATCTCTTTAAATTCACAGTGTTCTGCTAGCTTTTTTAAAATGGCTACAAATTGTACAACTGTTTCATCTTCCTTTTGGTCTCTTTTGTGGAACCTATATCTTTCAGCAATTACCAGTGGTTTTGGGGAGAAATGAGACCCCAGGATTTCCACAATGTCACTGTAAGATTTAGTCTCAGGCTTAACAGGGTGCAGTAAGCTGTGTAGCAGAGACTAGGTTTTAGCCCCTACAACAGTTAAGAATATTGGCACCTTCTTCGCTTCTGTAATGTCATTTGCAATACCAAAAAGCTCAAAACGCTCAGTATACACATGCCACTGCTCTGTATTCTCATCAAAAGGCTCCAGGGGCCTGGTCAGAGTAGCCATGATTTTTAGTTTCACTTTCACAGTCAGTGCAAACAAGCAGCTTTTTTTCTTTGTTTGTTCTTTACCTTAACTTCTACTTCCTTCTGTTACTGGAGCAGCACCAGAATCCCATCCTCGTCGCCAGTGTTATATCCTTGGGGCAGCCAGTGTAGGAAGCAATCACTTGAGGCCAGAGAGCAGGCAGCTAACCAAAACCTCCATTTTATTTACAGATATACAGAGAGCTCACACAGCCGGTTGAAACCGGCTGAGCTAACCCATAATAATCTAACTCAGTTGCCATAGCAACAAAAACCATGACAACCAAATACACAACACCCTCGAGTGCCACTCCGTCATGTGCCGCCGACAGTAGTTGGATCTAGACCTGCCGGTGGAAGGACAAGACGTGACAGAGGGCGGGGTCCTTACAGCCCAGCGGGAGAGGGCTGATGATGGAAATGGGCTTCCCCAGGGTGGAGAGGGCAGGTAACAGGGCAGCGTTGGGGAGGAAGGGTGGGACGGAGGTCAACACCATCTGTACGCCCAGGTCCTCCAGGGGTCCACCCCCACTGCCAGGCCCTTTTCCACTGCCTCCTGAGCGGCGGCCTCTGACGCCAGGAAGAACACAACTTTCCCATACATTTTGGAGGCCGCCACGACAGCCATGAGCCCCAACATCCTTGCCAACGCCCACACATATGTCTCAACGTGGGGCAAGGTGGGCACCAGGAAGCAGCGGATGCTGTGCCTCCTGGTCAGTGAGGGGAAGGGGCCTTGGCTGCCAGGTATGGTACCGCAGGCGGCGGTCGGGGCGGATGGCACAGTGGTGCATGGAGGGGTGGTAGCAACCTGGGCGTACGTTCTGGGGGCCTGAGATGGAGCACCTCCAGAGCTGGTGGAAGGGATGGCAGGAGAGGGAAGGGCCGCAGTAGGTATCGAGGCCGTTTAGCTGATCGCCATATATGGGGTCGGGAAGGAATTTTCCTCCAGGGCAGATTAGCAGAGGCCCTGGAGGTTTTTCGCTTTCCTCTGCAGCGTGGCACACGGGTCACTTGCTGGAGGATTCTCTGCACTTTGAGATCTTTAAACCATGATTTGAGGACTTCAATAACTCAGACGTAGGTTAGGGGTTTGTTACAGGAGTGGGGGGGTGAGATTCTGTGGCCTGCGTTGTGCAGGAGGTCAGACTAAATGATCATAATGGTCCCTTCTGACCTTAAAGTCTATGAGTCTATGAGGTGCTGAGCAAAGTTTTAACACAGGCCCTGGGTCAGGGAAGGGCAGTAGCAAGTCTATGGCTCAGGCCCTTATGCCGGGGCTGAGCAAACAAATTAATTCAGAAGGCCTAGGCCCTGGTTCTGAAGGGCCTGGAGGAGGGGGAGACTGGGATACAGGCCCACCCACTCCCCTGCGTCCCAGCCCGGAGCCCTAGCAGTGGTAGACGACCCGCTGCTGTGTCAGTGGGGATCCCGGCCACAACACACTGACATCGGCTCTGGGTGTGCTGCACCCAGACTAGGGTCAGCTGCTCCCGGGCTACTTTCTACCTCCCCCTCTAGAGATACCTGCGTCTGTACGGTGTCCTCCACAGAATCAAGCACCATGGGCTCCTCTGCGTACTTGGCGAGTGGTAGACTTGGCAGCTCCTCTGGGTAGCTTGCCGCAGGCAGGCTTAACAGCTTCCCCAGGGTCTGGTCAGTATCAGGCCTCGGGCTGGTCTGGCCAGTGCTGGGTCGGTCGCAGGCTGCAGGAGTCTCCCCACCAGGTGCGAGGCCACAGGCTTCTGGCTTCTCCGGTGGACAGGCTTCTTGTGAGCTCTGGGGTTGGGCTTTTATACTTCCTGTCCTACGCTTTGACTTCTGGGGGGCGGCACAGGCTCAACTAGCTCTGCCTACTTTGGCATCCGAGGAGCTTGTCCCTCTCTGGGGCAGCGGGCAACCACACCGCCTCGCTACACCTCAGTATTGGACGTGCATCTAACAGATCGAGGAGTTATTGTGGCGACGTCTCCAGCCAGCATCACACATGGGGTCAGTCAAGGGGATCACAGTGATCTCTTCTGCCCTTGGAATCCATGAACCCAGGATTCTTGGCCGGCCTGTCTGCGTGGTGGGGGTGGAGGTGGGGGCTGCCAGGAATCCTGGGTTCATGGATTCCAAGGACAGAAGGGACCATTGTGATCCCCTTGACTGACCCCCTGTTTCCCAGCCAGCTCACCAGGACTCTCACCCCATCCGTGTTGTATTGATGGCCCAGCAGCCCGGGGTGGACAGGAACGTGGCAGTGACGTACGCGGTGGTGGGACAGGGTGGCTCTCGAGTGCAGGACACCTGGATGACTCCATAGCTCTGGGTAAGGGCACTGCTCTGTGAATGGGTCCACGTGGGATGGGGGCTGTTTTCCCCACAAAGCCAGCGTAAGGAGTGGTCAGCGGCGGAAGGATCCGACACAATCTCCCGGGAACCTCACAGCCTCCATCTCCCCAACCTGCTACCAAGGGTGCGGTCTGTGCTGGGACCCCTCACCAGCACCCTTCTGCCAGGCCCCAGGGCTCACCTGCCTAGAGCCTGAGTCGCTGCCCTTCCCCAACTGCCTAGCTCTCCCTGTAGATGGGGGGGGGAGGGGGAGAGAGAGAGACTGACTGATAATCTAAGGCACTCAACGCTGTTACCTCAGGATGGGATGGGGGGCAGCTGCATGCGAGATGGTCACTGGGATTCCCTGTCACTTCCCCACAGGATTCCCAGAGCCTGCATGAGCCCCACACTCACTGCCAGCCAGAGTGGAGCCCTGGGAAGGAGACAGTGATGGAGCCTGTTAATGAGCCAGCGAGAAGCAGCGTTTGGGTCAGTCCATGGCACAGGGGAAACTCAGACTTGGGCAGCAGAAGCCGGGTGTGGCTGAGGCCAGGCTTCGCACCACAGCCCGTTGTTCTAGTTACGGCAGAACCTTCCTGGCTGAAATTCTCACCCTGGACACCAGCACATAAAATCCCCTTGGTGACTGTGCATGCAGAGGGACAGGCAGCCACAAGCCATTTCCACAGACAGCTGCCTGACGTGCTCACCTGGTTGTGGGAAATGCAAATGCAAGGTCCTAAATGGGATTAAATGTTGCCCCAAATGGCTCCTGCATTTACTGAATACCAAGGATGCAGATGCTGAGCCAAATCTCTCTGGTACCAGCCTGACGGGGGGGGTGGGGAGAAGGGCAGCGCGGGGATGCCTGCGTGGGCGTAGCTGTGCTAGTGACACACTGTAATGCTGCTATGAGGGGATGTGCTGGAGTCTGTTTTGAGTCTCTGGGCATGCTCAGGGTGAACAAGGGGGCAGATTTTTGAAGGTAAAGAAGTACCTAACTCCCATGGATGTCAGTGAGAGTTAGGTGCCTAAGTCCCTTTTAAAACCTGTTCCCAAGGCGTGTCTGGCAGGCTGCGTCTGAGCTGGCTCCTGTGCAGAGTGTAAAGTGCTTTGCCTTCTCTCTGCCCAATCTGCCTCCTGGGAGCGTCGCTAAGCGTCACCTGGTGCCAGGCATTACAGTGAGACACACAAGGAGCTGTTACCTCCCCGAGTCTGCTGGGTCCCTGGGGAAACTTTGCAGTGGTATAGAATTGGTTCAAGCAGCATTTTCTTATCCCTGGAGGGCCGCAGAGAAACCCAGATGCAGAGAGTCATGAACATCACACATCGAGGGGACAGGGATGTGAGAAAATTCTTTAAGCCCTGATTTCCCCCCCGCAACTCACTCACTCACTCACACACACACACACACACTGACAAACAATTTAATTAGCACAGAGTTGAGGCTGCCCCAGGGTATCTTGCGCCCGTCCAGAATGCTGAGACTCACACATCTGAAAACCAGACCATTCCAATTTCAGGTATTTCACATTCAAGCTTCCTAAAACCAGGAAACCGAGGGAAGGGAGAGGCCCGCACAACCTTAACTCTGCCCTCATTGATAGATGCCCCATACGCCCAGGCTCTGCCTTTCCACTGTAGCACCTGCCCTCTGCTCACAAACTGAGCCTGCTCCACCCTAAGAACTCTTCCACTGCTACATTTAAACCCCTTCCCCCAGCTTCCTTGCTCAGGGCTGGAGCTGTCTGGAGCCACCCCGGGCCCTTCTGCTGCCGTGTATGGCTTGTGTTCTGAAACACGGGGCCTTCTGTAGCCCAGCTGGCTTGCCGTGTCCTTGGCTGGGCCGTGCCCTTCCTCTCCCCAGTCCAGTACTGCCTGGTCCCCATGGCTCTCACAAATTTCCCCACCATGAGTCCTTTTAGAGACATTTGCTTTGCAACCCTCTCTTTGTCCTGTGTTGGTTACATCCTGCTGCTCCCCACATCCCCCTACCTTCAGACAAAGGGTGGAAGAATCTTCTCCCCACTTCAGCAATGCCAACACTGTGCAGAGAGACTCCCTGAACCAGCCCACCATGATATGGGTGAGAGGGGAAATGCAGGGCTAGGGGGAAAATGGGGACTATGGCATGGGTGGCTGGGGAAATGGGGGACACACACAGCCCCTGGCATGTGGGTTACAGCACTCCCGTGGGTACAGCTCATCTGTACAGGACAGGCACAGGTGGGTCACAGCTCTGGGAGCAGCTGCACTGACCAGCCCCCAGAGGATACAGGAGCCGAAGAAAGACTGATGTGGAGCAGTGTTCCCATCACTCCCCTGGTATTGATTTCCTGGAATGGAAATGGGGGTGCCCAGCTGAGCGAGCTGGGTCGGCCTAGTTCTGCCTACAGAGGGGGCTGGTTCTGATCCAACCTCAAGTTGTAGAGGAACAGACTGGTTCAGGGGATGGGGAATGGGACATGGGATGTTTCCCCTACTGGATGCCATGTGCCAACTACACTTCCAGCTGCCACACCCTCCTCTCTCCTCCCCAAGGTAAGGGGCACAGACCCAACCTCCCAATCCAGCCGCAGGGGAGAGACAGAGTTTGTAAAGCACAGACTCACCCCAAATCAGCCCTGCAGCTGCTAGGAGCCAATACTGCTCCCATGGTGTCAGTGGGGCCAGCCTGGGGCTGGGGGTGGGAGCCTCCCCCATCACTGCAAGCAGCAAATTCTCACATAAAACCCTTGCTAGTAACCAAACACTTGAGACAAACCGAAAAAATATTTTTTTGGAATGGGGGTTACTGGGACTAAGATGGGATGGGACAGGGAATAGGAGAGGAATGGAGACAGGAGGGAGATGGGGGGTCTGAGAGTGGGAGGGGGATGGGTCTGCTGACATGGGATGTCTGACCAAAATGATAGACTAAGGGGTTGTCTACACGACGCAGCTTTTAGAGACATGGCTGTGCCCTTATCGTTAAAAGTCAGCTTGTGTGAACGCTCTTGTGCAATATTTTGTTGCCACTTTTGCAGACAACATACTTCCAGCCCTGTGAGCGGCATAAGCTTTGTTGACAGGAGACGCGTTCACACTGCTGACTGCATTGGCAAAACTTTTGTCTTTCGCAGGGGAGCTTTTTTTAAGTACCTGTGAAAGACAGAAGTTTTGGTGACAACTGTGCAGTGTAGACATACTCTAAGTATTATGGCGGCAGATGGACCATGACAGACGCCCAAGGGCAATTGGTGGATGGGGGGGTGGGCACATTGGGTGCCTACGGGAGATGTTGGGGTGGATCTGGTGTGATGAAATGGGAAATTTTCTTAATATTTTGTATGAATGGTACCTGTGCCTGGGCTTCCCCTATGTGCTGCATGTTTAACTAAGTTGTGGGAAGGGTTGTTTACTGTTGGCAGAGTCTCAGCAGACAATAGCTGCTCGGGTGGCCAGACATTTGGTGCCTGACAACTAATGACCCGGGACTGCTGACCTTGGGTGAAAGTAGAAATAGGGACTTACTGGTATGGGGCTGGGTTGGGGCTGGCTCTGGCCCCTGGAAGGGGCGGGGCCTGCGGTAGAAGGGTGGGGATGGAGGGGGTCAGAGCCAGCCCCGGCCCGCCCTATATTGGTAAGTGCCCTCTCCCTCCCCTGCTGGGGTAGCAGTGGCAGCCAGGGACTCCGGCAGCAGTTTAAAGGTCCAGGGCTCAGCCGCTGCTACCACCCCTGGCCCTTTAAATCACTGCCGGAGCCCCCGGCTGCCGCTGCTATCCCAGGGCTCCAGAGGTTATTTAAAGGTCCCACAGCTCCCCTGCCTCTACTGCCCCGGGCCCTTTAAATAGCCACCGAAGCCTGCCGGAGCGGCGGTGGGGCTCTGGCGGCCATTTAAAGGGCCCAGGGTAGTAGAGGCAGCAGGAGCCCTGGCCCTTTAAATAACCTCTGGAGCCCCACTGCCACTACCCCAGGGCTCCAGCAACAGGGCTCTTGAGACAATTTAAAGGGCCTGGGGCTCCAGCCGCTGCTGGGAGCCCCAGGCCCTTTAAATTGCCGCCTGGGGAAGCTGGGCTGCCCTGGTACGGCGCACCGGCTCTTGCCAGTAAGCCGTAGCAGGACGTGCCAGCTTACTTTCACCTCTGCTGCTGACACCCTGTGCATGAGGTCAGCCAGTTTCAACCAGCTGGAGAAGAAAAAGCTAAGGTGGATTGTCCAGTGACCTATTTTGCCTGGGAAGAAGACCAAAGGACAGAGGAAGGGCAAAGGAGATAGTATGGTGTTGGCTGCTGGAAGCTGGACACATGCTTTGGACTTTGGACTCAAACTGGACATGCTTCTCTCCTTGGACAGGAGATTAGAATAATAGAATATCAGCGTTGGAAGGGACCTCGGGAGGTTCTAGTCCAACCCCCTGCTCAAAGCAGGACCAATTCCCAACTAAATCATCCGAGCCAGGGCTTTGTCAAGCCTGACCTTAAAAACCTCTAAGGAAGGAGATTCCACCACCTCCCTAGGTAACCCATTCCAGTGCTTCACCACCCTACTAGTGAAAAAGTTTTTCCTAATGTCCAACCTAAACCTCCCCCTCTGCAACTTGAGACCATTACTCCTTGTTCTGTCATCTTCTACCACTGAGAACAGTCTAGATCCATCCTCTTTGGAACCCCCTTTCAGGTAGTTGAAAGCAGCTATCAAATCCCCCCCTCATTCTTCTCTTCTGCAGACTAAACAATCCCAGTTCCCTCAGCCTCTCCTCATAAGTCATGTGCTCCAGCCCCCTAATCATTTTTGTTGCCCTCCGCTGGACTCTCTCCAATTTATCCACATCCTCCTTGTAGTGTGGGGCCCAAAGCTGGACACAGTACTCCAGATGACACCTCACCAATGTTGAATAGAGGGGAATGATCACGTCCCTCGATCTTCTGGCAATGCCCCTACTTATACAGCCCAAAATGCCATTAGCCTTCTTCGTAACAAGGGCACACTGCTGACTCATATCCACCTTCTCATCCACTGTAACCCCTAGGTCCTTTTCTGCAGAACTGCTTCCTAGCCATTCAGTCCTTAGTCTGTAGCAGTGCATGGGATTCTTCCATCCTAAGTGCAGGACTCTGCACTTGTCCTTGTTGAACCTCATCAGGTTTCTTTTGGCCCAGTCCTCTAATTTGTCTAGGTCCCTCTGTATCCTATCCTTACCCTCCAGCGTATCAACCACTCCTCCCAATTTAGTGTCATCTGCAAACTTGCTGAGGGTGCAGTCCACGCCATCCTCCAGATCATTAATGAAGAAAACTATTGAACAAAACCAGCCCCAGGACGACCCTTGGGGTACTCCACTTGAAACCGGCTGCCAACTAGACATGGAGCCGTTGATCACTACCTGCTGAGCCCGACGATCTAGCCAGCTTTCTATCCACTTTATAGTCCATTCATCCAGCCCATACTTCTTTAACTTGCTGGCAAGAATACTGTGGGAGATCATATCAAAAACTTTGCTAAAGTCAGGGAATAACACATCCACTGCTTTTCCCTCATACACAGATCCAGTTATCTCCTCATAGAAGGCAATTAGGTTAGCCAGGCATGACTAGCCCTTGGTGAATCCGTGCTGACTGTTCCTGATCACTTTCCTCTCTTCTAAGTGCTTCAGAATTGATTCCTTGAGGACCTGCTCCATGATTTTTCCAGGGACTGAAGTGAGGCTGACTGACTTGTAGTTCCCCGGATCCTCCTTCCTCCCTTTTTTTAAAGATGGGCACTACATTAGCCTTTTTCCAGTCATCCGGGACTTCCCCCATTCGCAATGAGTTTTCAAACATAATGGCCAATGGCTCTGCAATCACATCCGCCAACTCCTTTAGCACCCTTGGATGCAGTGCATCCGGCCCCATGGATTTGTGTTCGTCCAGTTTTTCTAAATAGTCCGGACCACTTCTTTCTCCACAGAGGGTTGGTCACCTTCTCCCCATACTGTGCTGCCCAGTGCAGCAGTCTGGGAGCTGACCTTGTTTCTGAAGACATAGGCAAGAAAATCATTGAGTACATTAGCTTTTTCCACATCCTCTGTCACTAGGTTCCCTCCCTCATTCAGTAAGAGGCCCACACTTTCCTTGACTTTCTTTTTGTTGCTAACATACCTGAAGAAACCCTTCTTGTTACTCTTAACATATCTTGCTAGCTGCAACTGCAAGTGTGATTTGGCCTTCCTGATTTCACTTCTGCATGCCTGAGCAATATTTTTATGCTCCTTCCTCATCATTTGTTCGATCTTCCACTTCTTGTAAGCTTCTTTTTTGTGTTTAAGATCAGCAAGGATTTCACTGGTAAGCCAAGCTGGTCGCCTGCCCCTGCTTTACTATTCTTTCTACACATCGGGATGTTTTTATCCTGCAACCTCAATAAGGATTCTTTAAAATACAGCCAGCTCTCCTGGACTTCTTTGCACCTCATGTTATTCTCCCAAGGGATCCTTCCATCAGTTCCCTGAGGGAGTCAGTCTGCTTTTCTGAAGTCCAGGGTCTGTATTCTGCTGCTCTCCTCAGGGCCGCCCAGAGGATTCCGGGGGCCCGGGGTCTTCGGCGGCGGGGGGCCCTTCCGTTCCGGGACCCACCGCCGAAGTGCCCCGAAGACCCACGGCGGGGACCCCCCGCCGCCGAATTACCGCTGAAGACCGAGCTGAACTTCGGCGGCGGGTCCCGCTCCGTCTTCGGCGGTAATTCGCCAGCGGGGGGTCCTTCCGCCCCGAAGCGGAAGGACCCCCCGCCGGCGAAGACTGGGAGCGAAGAAGCTCCTGCGCCCGGCCCCGCAAGAGTTTTCTGGGCCCCCCGGAGTGAGTGAGGGACCCCGCTCCAGGGGCCCCGAAAAACTCTCGTGGGGGCCCCTGTGGGGCTCGGGGCCTGGGGCAAATTGCCCCTCTTGCCCCCCCTTCTGGGCGGCCCTGGCTCTCCTTTCTTCCTTGTGTCAGGATCCTGAACTCTACCATCTCATGGTCACTGCCTCCCAGGTTCCCATCCACTTTTGCTTCCCCTACTAATTCTTCCCAGTTTGTGAGCAGCAGGTCTAGAAGAGCTCTGTCCCAGTTGGTTCCTCCAGCAGTTGCACCAGGAAATGGTGCCCTACACTTTCCAAAAACTTCCTGGATTATATCTTCTTTTTGTAGCCATAAGGGTGAGGAACTTGCTTTTATTTTTAAATGAAAGCTGAAATTCTTATTTAATCCCATGACTCCAGGAGCTAGGACTTTAAGAAAAACATCAAATACTGCAGGACTCATGATAAAAATTGCATAAACTGGCCACACTGTGTAATCCTGCTGTCACATGTTATAAAGCTGCTGCTATGTGCTCTTAGCTATTGAGGGTTATTGTGACTAAGGATATGGAACCATTATTGTTAGCTTGTGGGGCCCAGTTAGGCAGTTTGTACCTTGGGGGTTTATTTTTAACTTAGCATGTTTAATATGTTGTATCAGTGCCCCAAAGCAGAAGGCCCCTTGTCTCATTCCTTCTCCTGCTGGGCCAGCCAGTTCCTCCAAAGTGGGACTGAATCTCCAGTAGGGAAAAAGTCCCATACCCCAATGCCCTGAGCCACCCATCCCACAGTGAAGTGTCATTTCTGGCTGACACCAGAGGGATGAAGCCCTGGTTCTCTGATCTCTGTTTTTAGCTGAGGCTAGTGTGAGATTCCCTGGGGTATCAGGGTGTTGTTGAGACTTAGGGAAACAGAACCAGAGTGGGAGAAATACATTTTCCTGTTGAGAAACCAGCCCTTTCCTAATGCTGAACTTCAGAACAAGCTGTTGTGGGGGGTGGCCACAGGGATATTATGTGTGTGCTAATGGCAGGGGAGGTGTCAGATAGCTTAGCTAGCTACACAGTGTCTGTTACAGTCATCTCCAAAGGATGGAGAAGTTCATGAATCGTAGTATCATAGAAGATTAGGGTTGGAAGGGACCTCAGGAGGTATCTAGTCCAACCCTCTGCTCAAAGCAGGACCAATTCCCAACTAAATCATCCCAGCCAGGGCTTTGTCAAGCCAGGCCTTAAAAATCTCTAAGGATGAAGATTCCACCACCTCCCTAGGTAACCCATTCCAGTGCTTCACTGCCCTCCTAGTGAAATAGTTTTCCCTAATATTCAACCTAGACCTCCCCCACTGCAACTACCATTACTCCTTGTTCTGTCAAACCCTGTTGTAGAGTCAAGAAAGACAAATCTGCACAGTTGCATTTATAGCTTTGGTCAGTAGATGGCGGCATTAATGTGTCTTGAAAAAATAGAGCACCAAGGTTGGGAAGGTAATATTATTTATTGGACAAGCGGCTGTTGGTGGGAGAGAAGCTTATGAGCTTGCACAGAGCTCTTCTTCAGGTCTGGGCATAGGAACACATGGAAACAATAAGTAAGATGTAGTTTTGTAATTGGATTGTTGCAAAGCCCCATCTAGTGGGTGCGAAGGTGCCTTCACCTAGAAAAGGCTGAAGAGATCAGAAATGAAATATTTCCAGGGGTTTCTTATCTCTGCTGCCCTACTTTAAGAATTGCACGTTGTTTATAAACCCCACAATGGAACCCGAGTGTCACCATCGACGTTCCCTAATGTGAAATGCAGCTAACTGTATATCGCGGAAGGCCCTGTGTAGACGTGAGACATCAAAGGGGGCAGGTGTCCTTCATTGGTGAGAAATGCCCATGCACCCTACACAGATTAGCCCCCACTGTATTTTGCCATTATTATTTGTATAACAGGACCCTCCAGAGACTGCAGCCAAGGTCAGGGCCCCTTTGCACTGGGTGCTGCGCAGACACGAAGGGTTGGTCTGCAGGGGGAACTGACCAACACAACTATACTGGTCTAACTAACCCACTACAGCTACCCCAGGATAACTCCCCATGGGGACACTCTTATTCCAGTGTAAGAGGGGCTTTGTCCAATTTAGTTTATGTCACTTTGAAGATGGTGTAAACTAACCCTGCCCAAGGCTCTCTCTCTCTGATTGCAGAATAAGAGTGTCCCCATGGCGAGTTATCCCGGGATGACTGTAATGGTTTAATTACACCAATGTAGTTCTGCTCGTCCATTTCCCTGTGCAGATGAACCCTTAGTGAGAGACAGCCCCTGCCTGGAACAGTTCACAATCTATGGGGGGATTTTCAAAAGCACCTGAGGGATTTAAAAGCATAAGGCAGTGGTCACAGAGCATGGTCACATACATCTGCTCCTAAACCCTGTAGGGGGCTTGGGAAATTCTCCCTTTAGATGAGACAAAATTATTATCCCCATTTCACAGATGGGGAGCTGAGGCCTAGAGAGCTGAAGTGACAGGCCCAAGGAATCAGTAGCAGAGCTAGAACTTGAACCCTGATCTCCCAGAAATTCCATCCTGGTGCCTTAACAACTAGTCCATCCCCCTTCTCTCCTCTTATGACCTCTCTATAGGAGGGATTATTTGTACAGAAGGAAGGAGCTAGGTGGATTGTCTGGCTGGGACAGTTCATGGCAGGGCCATGATCTTGTGTGGCCCTGGCCTGACTAAATGAGCAGAGGGCTGCGGGCTGCAGGCGTTCTGGACGGGGGAAGGGAGTGGGGAATGAAGGAGGCTGGAGGAGTTACCTGGGATAGGGACTTATGGTGCAGCAATGAGCAATGGTGTCTCCCCAACAACCTACTCAGAGCTGGGCACTGGTATCTTCCCAGGCCATTCCCTGCCCCCACCTCCTGCTCACAGCTGGTCAGTGGGGTTCTCTCATTCCCAGGCCTTTTGTTCCCATGATACTGCTGCTCCCCCCAGGAGTCTCCTCCAGCCCCACAGGCTCGGCCAGGCCCCGTTTCTCCATCATGAAGGTGATGACAGGCACAGACACCAGGAGGACCAAGACCAGGATGCAGCGAGTGGCCCAGACAGTGAGGGATATGGCCGGCCCTGCAACATGGAAAGAAACATGGTGACAGCCATCTGCAAAGCAGCGTGTGGGACCGCAGTGCCAGTACTGGACACAGAGCAGATGCTGTGTAGCAGGGATCCCGTTTGAGCTCCCAGAGGCCTAGATCATGCTGCAGGGGGGGCACGTTCCCCCGACGAGAGGCCTAAGTGATGGAGGCTGTTGGGGAGGCGCCTCCCTTTGCCCCAGCACAGCCCTGAGGGTTGAAGGAGCAGGGAACGGCCCAGGTTTGCTCAGGCTGCACCTGGATTCTGTGCAAAGACCTCACAAGAGCCAGCGACAGATGCAGCAGCCCAGGTCCTATCGCCCCTCTCTAGTATGGCTGGCAGTTCACGGGGGGGTGACCCTCCCTGGGCACAGAGGCAGCATGAGGCCTTGGCACCTGCTGTGTGCTCAGGAGAGGGTGGAAGTGGGACATAGCGATGCTGTGGAGTGTGGGTGTCAGGTATAAGAGGACGGGGGAGTCTAAGCTTCCCCAAACCGCCAGCCCACCACCTTTTCAGTGCGCCACCACCAAAAGGGTGCCTGGGCACTGGCCCTGCTAGTGCTCCACCCACATGTTCCACTCCTGCTCGTCCTTTTCCCCCCAAGGCCCCACTCTCGCTTCATCTCTTCCTGTCCCCACTCTGCCCACATGGGGGGATTGGGGGAGGGGGTGAAGCAGTGCAAGTGGTGGGCACAGGGACCTGGGGGAGGGGGCGAAGAGGCACGAGTTGTGGGCAGTGAGGTCTCAGAGGAAAAGGCACGAGTGTCGGGTGGGGGGGACTTTGGTGGAAGAGGCGTGAGCAGTGGGGGGGCCTCGAGGGAAGGGGCATGGCAGGGGGCAGGGCCCACTCCAGCGTTTTTGCCGCCCCAAGCGGCAAGAAAAAAAAAAGTCACAATCGGCGGCACTTTGGTGGCAGCTCTACTGCCACCGCTTCATTCTTCGGTGGCACTTCAGCGCAGGTCCTTCGCTCCGAGAGGGACTGAGGGACCCACCGCTGAATTGCCGCCGAAGAGCCGGATGTGCCGCCCCTCTCCGTTGGCCACCCCAAGCACCTGCTTACTGTGCTGGTGCCTGGAGCTGGCTCTGCCCCCTGGGGAAGAGGCGTGAGTGGCGGGGGGGAGGCCAGGAGTGGAGTGTGGATGGAGCTTTGGGGGGAGGTGGCCAACCAGGGATGGGCCTCAGGGTGGGGCCACAGTCAGGGTGCGCCCAGCCTCCACAAATGGATGAGTCATACCAGGCCATGGGGCTCTGCTGCCCTGGGGGAATTGCACCATCAGAGCCCAGCCCAGCTGGTGGTGACTGTGCTGCAGACCGAGGAGTTACCTGCCCTGGGGTGAGATTGGCCCAGACTTTATGCCCTGAGGTCAGAGCTGGGGGCACAGAGCCGGGCTCTGATAATCAGGGTGTGACAGAGCAAGAGCCCGTTACCTGTGGGGGTCGGCTCCTCCCCTCCTCCACTGCTGCTCGCGCTGCCTGTGGGACAAGGGCAAAGAGAATCGCACCGTGTGGGAGAGACGCCTGCAGCCTCTGCAGGGACGCGCCTCCCAGCGACAGACAGAGCGGTTCTACCAGCCACTGGGGTGAGATTCCCAGCCGGTGTAAATCAGCATCACCCTGCTGGAGTCAATGGGCCAGATCTCTTTCTGGTGTAAATTGGCGTCCCTCCATTGGGGTCTATAGGGCTCTGCCAGGTTACACCAGCTGAGGCGCTGGTCCCTGGACTCTCTCTCTTGCTCTGAGTGTCACACTGAGTTTCCCCGGTGCAGACACAGCGAAGATGTCACTGTATTTAACAAACCAACATTTCATTGATCCTTGGCACCTGGGGCTGAGGTCGAAGCTCCATGGGGGTGAAAATGCCCCAGGAAAGCCTGAGCCAGGATTTCCCTGCCTCCCAAGTCAGACGTGCTTGTCTGTGGAGCACCCTCAGGAGCCTGAATGTGCTGGAGACCCCTGCACCCTGCAGACAGCCTGGGGCTCGCCTGGTGGGCAGAGCGGGTTGTGTGATAGGCTGTGTGCACGGGAGACATTCTCCAGCCGCCCCTGTGCCTGGGGCAGCACCAGGTCTGGGGGGTCAGGGGAGTTAAGTGCTGCCTGGCCCTGGGGCTGGCCCCTCTGCGCAGGCCGGGTTTCACTGCAGAGAGCTGGGTCTCCCCCAGTGTAAGTGCTGCAGGCAGAGGAGTTACCCCAGGGGTGAGTTTGGCCCGAAGTCTGTATGCAGTGAGGGGAGAGCTGAGGGGACAGAGCCGGGCTTGGACACTCGGGGTCTGGCCCAAGAGCATCTCCATGAGCTGTGGGGTCTGACTCCTCTCCACTGCTGCTCACCTGGCCTGTGCAATGGGGACAAGGAGCATCTGGGCCTGTCAGAGCCTCCAGGTGACACTCAGTGTGAGAGAAACACGGCTGCTCCCTACACCAGTCAAATGGGACATGACTGTTCCCCGAATGGAAAACTCCCTAGAGGGGCTCACCCTGTCTCTGTCAGACCTGTCAAGTGTCACGCACATTATGGGCATTTGGCAGCCTTGTCTCCCTTTGTAGAATTTGTGTGTGTGGGCCTGGGCTCCCCACACAACATCCTGGGGCCTGGGGGGAGGGGGTACAGTCAGCTACATTCTAGGAGACCCTGTGCTCTAGGCCCAGCTCTTCCACTGAGTGTTATTGAAGTGCAGAGGAAAGTTAAAGCCCCAGGTGCTAACGAAGAGCTCATGCCCCTACAGTGCAGGTGAACCTGTTACTCACCCCTTGTATGGACAACAAAGGGTAGCACAAGGTCCCTTGAGGCGGAGCTGGGAATAGAGCAGAGGTCTCTATTATGGCAAACAGTTCCATTCACTTTGTCTCACAGCCTGTCAGAAAGAATGTGCCAGTTGTATGTGCTTGGCTATGCTGTGTCTAGCACTAACCACAGTCTGCTCCCTGAGCCAGAAAGAGAACTCAGGAGTCCTGGGAATCAACATCCCACTGTTGTCTCACTAGCAGTCGTGAGACCCACTGACAAGAGTGGGCGTAATAGCTCTGTCTAGGGTCTGGTTCACATGGAGGATAACAGCTACTTCTTCCCATTACCCCTCGCGCTCGGTGACCTGCATCTGGATTGCATGGACAATTGTACTTGCTGTGCTGTTCACCCCTCTTACCCGTGACGTTGAGGTGCTTGGCAGGGCTGAGCTGGGATCTGGTCACCTGGCTGTTGCTGTCCTTGATCTCGTACCCACAGGAGTAATTCCCGGAGCTGGACACCGCATGGTCATAGTCGTAGGTGAGTTTTCCCAATACGCCCTTCTGGGATGAAACCTCCTCCTCGTCCTTACAGAAGATGATGCGGGTGGCTGGGGCCCGGAATGTCACCGAGCACTGGAGCCCCACGGAGTCCCCTTGCCAGGCAAACATTTGGCTCAGGTAGAGGCTGGGGGCAAGGAGAGTGCCTGAAAAGGAAAATGGGTCAGAGCTATCAATGGGACCTTTGGAGGCTCCTGTTTCAGGATGAGCCCAGGGAGTAGTTTGTCAAAGGACGTTGATTGCCGCGGAAGTAGCTCACAGCTGCTAGGTGGTTCCTGGGCTGTGGAGGAGTTATGGGATAGGCCCCAGGAAGCCTGCAATGTTCCACATGGGGATTGTGGGAATGTGGAGCGTTTAGTCTCTCTTCCCATAATCCCCCTTGGCACATGCGAGGTCATTGTGCAATCACCCACAATTCTCTGGGAAGACCTGGGTGGCTGAGAGCAGCATTGGAGTAGTGGGGACCATGCTGAGTGCAGTGTGAATGCTGTGTGGGATGCACGGCCCTGTGTGAGTGACAGCTGGGATAGTCCATGTGCATGGAGCACAGCACAGGTCACTCCTTAGCACTGACACCCCTCCGTAGGGCAGAGCAGGAGGAGCTCTGCCTGCTCAAGGGAGGGGATCTGCATAATGGCTCTGGAGCCGGTTCTTATTTCAGCACAGATCTGAGACTGTCAGCTCTTTGGGGGCAGAGACCAGAGCTTCACATAAGGGTGTGCAGCACCTGGCGTGATGTGGCCCTGATCCCCGAAAGGGCATCTGGGGGCTACAGTAATAATAATAATGAATAATATTCTTCTGTAGCCCTTTCTGTCAATACAACCCCCTTCTGGCATGATAGCTAGCTAGAGGGGTGAGTGGGTCTGGGGACGGACAGACTGACAGACTCACCGGGAGCTGAGCAGATCTCCTCACTGCTGGGACTCAGCGCTGGGAACAGAAAGGTGACATGTGGTTAGTGCTGGAGATAAAATAAGGTCTCTCTTCGGGGACAAAAGCTGCCTTTAATAGACAGGGAAAAATTCCTGGTTCGTGTTTTGGTGAAGTAGCAAACCAGGCAGGATGTTAGATCTGGGGCAGGGCAGGTTCCTCGCGCACACAGACCTTGGCTGAGCTGGGACCATCTTTCCCTTCAGCTCTCTAGAGGGCCAGATCCTTAGCTGGTGTAAACCGGCTTGACTCCAGAGGAGCTACACTGATTGACACCAGCTGGGGATGTGGCCCAGCAGCTCTCACACTCAGTGCTTCTACGGGTTCCCATTTCCCTCCCACTGAAGAGGATTTGCCAACAGTCTGGGCCAGGGGCTGCTCTTGGTTCTGTTTTCTCCCAACCCGATACAATTAGCACAGGGTTCCCGGGTACTCACAGGGAAGCAAGAGGCACAGAGACAGGATCATCAGGGTGGTGGGAGGAACCAGTTGGGATGGAAACAGCCCAGTGGCGTCTGTTCCTGATGGGGTCACCAGGGGACAGTCCACAGTTGCTCCCTGCTCCCACCTGCACCACTTGGTCTATCTGACTTCAGCAGAAGGGAAGCTCCAGTCTCTCTCTGCTCTAATCTGCCCCCGTCTGATCCCCTGTGTTGGATGCTCCAGCCAGCCCCTCTCCCTGCTTCCAAGCCCCCTGGGCTCTGTAGGGCTCAAGCAGCAGAGACATCACAGTCTCTCTCTGACCTGCTCTGTCCCCTCCTCAGGTCTGATATTTGTCTCCGCTCCCTGTTTCCTGCCCCGCCCCCCTTCCGTGCTCCAGCCACAGCATCTCTATTTAGGGCTGGAAGATTGAGAACTGAAGGGGCCTGGTTTGCTTGTTTGAGTCTAAACATATCACTGAGGCAACGGCTCCATTCCTTATCACTGCCTGGGGACGGAGACAGCCCCCTCCCCCCCGCTAAAGGCACAGCTGGGCCAGGGTGAAAGTTCACTGGGTGATTAGGGGGCCTGGGATGTTGGAGGAGCTGGAACCTTTTGCCTTCACCCTGGTCTCCAGTCCCTGGTGAGAGGGACCCAGCTCTCTTAGGGGGAAATTCACCCTCTGGGCTTAAGAGGGACATAAATGGAGTCTTGGCCTCATGTGGGACCCTCTGCACAGGGATGAATTCTCCCCCCCGAGAACACTTGCAGCATGTCTGCACTGGCTTTCCCACCTGCTTAGTCTCCACCTGCCCCATCCTCCACACCCAGGTCCAGCCACTTCTGCCCATCCTAACCTGCTACCCCACCCCGCCAGCATTCGGGGCTCTTATGGAGTCTGCTGTCCCTGCTGAGAGACTGGCACCAGGGCACTGCTGGATGGGGAAGAACACAAGGCAGTTGAGTATCCAGAAGTGACCTCTGAGCAGGTGGGAAGCCAGAATCAGTGTGACTAAGCAAGTAGAGGAACCAGAGCAAAAGGCCAAAGAAACTTTTGGGAAAGAAAGAAAGTCTGGTGAATAGACGTTAACACCTCTGCGGGAAGCCGAACAGCAGAGGGCCTCAAGGGAAATCTGTCAGGGGCACAAGGCAGAGCAGTTTTGTAGAGCAACTTTGCAGAGTAATTGATGCAGAAGTGGATTGTCCTGGGGTGGTGGCTGGGCACATTTCACCCCTGGGATGGAGTCAGCTCTGCAGAGCAGCTGGACAGGGGATGTTTGGGGGAGCTCAGATACTCAGGTGAGGGTCAGAGGAGCACAGTGTGAGACTCCCTGTTAGAAGCGGTGGCCAGAAAATGGCAGGGTGAAAAGGTAATTATTTTGTGCAAGATTTTTCAATCATTGTTTCAAATCCTTTTGTGAAAACTATTTGTTTTGACATTTTGTCCCCCTTTCCCCCACTTTTGGTGGCCAAATTACAAAAATGGAGGGAGGGGAAATCCAAAACCTAAACGTTAAAAAAAAATCTCTTAAAAATTGTTTAACAGAACATGTTCTTTTTTTTTTAATGTTCCAGTTTTGTTTTTACCAAACCCCCAAAACTGTTTTAATTTTTGATTTGGAAAAATGGAAAAATTTGGAAAAAAGATGTTTGATAAAAACTCTCACTTTTTAAAAAAAGGTCATTTTTAGATCACAACATTGTGGCAGTTCTACCCCAGAGTGATCCCCGGGGCTGTGGGTCAGGCTGAGCTGCTGGCACCCTTGGGTGGCAGCTGAGCCCTGCTTGTAGCTCAGACAATGCTGCCCAGAAAGGGCCTGATCCAAAGCCCCTTAGTGTCAATGGAAAGACTCCACTGGCCTTGGGATCAGGCCCCTGTGTCAGAGGGTCAGTTCTCTTGTGACAGAGAAATGGCTCTGAAGTTTTCACTTGGAGCGAACCAAGACCCCGCAACAAGAACAGGAACAGGGAAAGTCTCCACCATGGGAGGGTGAAGGGGAGGTTGATGATGGGCTCATGAACAGTGCATAGCGGGATGTGAAGAAGGGGAACCCACCCCAACCCTCAGACCTGCAAACGCAGCTGGTAAGTGAAGCAAGAGCATCTGCACAGTGAATTTCTTCTGTTGCACAGACACTGCAGCTGCCTCACTCACACAGACACTGAAAGGAGCAGAGAGACGGCTCTACACAAGGAAGAAATGACCAGGGCTCCTCTCTACACTAGTGCTTTAACAGACACTTTCAAAATTATTAGTGATATTGGGTGTCCAGTTTAAGCCACCTTAAGAGGGCTTATTTCCAGCAGGTGGGGGCTCAGTACAGTTTGTCTGTTATCACTCAAACTGTCTCACGCTGGGCTGCAAAAATCACTGGCCATTTTGGAAGGTTTGGCCAGAAGTGCTTGTGCCAATTATGCACGTGCAGGATCTGTGTGAGACCAGCTGTAGGGGTATGAGGGGCTCCGTCTCCATGGCCCATTCTATCCTTGGCCCTCGAGTGAGACTGCAATCAAGGGTGATCAGTGCCAGTTGTGATGGGAATTTTGTGATAAAGCTCCTCTGGCACAACCATGCTGTGTGGGATGCAGACTGGCCAGTCCAGTTCTCAGCTGTCCCAGCATTCCCTGCAGGGTGAACATTGATCATTTCCTGCTGAGGCAATAGAGGCAGCTGTGTGAAAGCTGTGGGCACCCTGACATGTTCCCAAAGCAGATGGACTCGACCAAGCATCTGCCCACCATGAACCACGCAACCGCTGCTGCTATACTACTTCATGGGAAGTTATCTGGTATCAGCTAAGGCAGGTGTGGGCAAACTTTTTGGCCTGAGGGCCACATCTGGGTATGGAAATTATATGGTGGGCCATGAATGTTCACAAAATTGGGGTTGGGGTGTGGGAGGGGCTGAGGATTCTGGCTGGGGGTGTGGGCTCGGGAAGAGGGGTTTGGGGTGCAGGAGGGTGCTCTGGGCTGGAACTGAGGGGTTCAGAGGGTGGGAGGGGTATCAGGGCTGGGGCAGGGGGTTGGGGCACAGGGGGTGGCTCAGGGGTGCAGACTTGGTGCGGTGCTTACCTCAAGTGCCTCCCAGAAGCAGCAACATGCCCCCACTCCGGCTCCTATGCTGAGGCATGGCCAGGCGGCTTTGCTGCGTGTTGCCCCATCCACAGGCACAGCCCTGGCAGCTCTCATTGGCCACAGTTCTCGGCCAATGGGAGCTGCGGGGGTGGCGCTTGTGATGGGGGCAGCCTGCGAAGTGGAGGTCCCTGGCTGCCCCTACATGTAGGAGGACATGCCGCTGCTTCCGGGAGCCACGTGGAGCAGCTCCCAACCTTGCTTCCTGTCTGGAGCACCAGAGTGGGGCAAGCCCCAGACCCCGCTCCCCAGCGGGATCTTGAGGGCTGGATTAAAATGGCTGGTGGGCTGTATGCGGCCTGAGGCTGATAGGTTGCCCACCCCTGAGCTAAGGGGTGAATTTATACTGCTCCAGTTACACCAGTGTAAGTCCCTGAGCACACCCGGGTTCTGGTATAAGAGCCTTTTTCTGGTTCATCTTATTTTGTTTTCGAAGCGGTATAAGCTATAAGTTGTAAAATTTCAACAGTGAGAATAATTAACCCTGGGAAAAACTTACCATGGTCTGTAGTGGATTCTTCATCACTGGCAGTTTTTAAATCAAGGGTGGATGTTTCTCTGAAAGAGATGCTCTAGTTCAAACAGAAATTATTTTGGGACAGTTCTCTGGCCTGTGTGATACAGGAGGTCAGACTATGATCACAATGGTCCCTTTTGGCCTTAGAATCTATGAATACACCTGACAGAGGCTCTGATTCCACAATAAGAGTGTCCCCATGGGAGTTACACCAGCAAAGTGATAACGGTTTAATTACAGTGGTAAATATTCTAGTCCGTAGAGAAGTTCTAAGATAAACAGCTCTTCCCATCAACGCTCTCCATGTCCTTGTACACCCGGTGTCATTGTATCTGAGCCCCGCGTAATCATTTATGGATTTTATCCTCACAGACACCTCAGAGGTAGAGAAGTATCATCCTCATTGCACAGATGGGGAAACTGAGACACAGAGCGAGAGACTAAGTGACTGAGGCTGAGACATATAGGTGTCCACAGCTGAATCAGTGAGTGAAACCAGGGCTCTTGATCCCCAGTGACTAGATCATCCTTCCTGCCCAACCTTGACCAACCTTGTACCTGCCTAGAAGACCGATAACCCTGGGCTATTTCAGCCAAAGCGGGGCAGTGCCTGGATGGGACAGGACTGGGAAGCAGGGAAAGCATCAGAGATACAAGCTGGGGAATCTGCTGCAGGACATTTAATTGATCTCACAGAGCATCCTGCCCTCTGTTCTTTCGGGGATAGATCTTGCCTCCCTTCCCCTGGCCCAAACTCCAGGGCACAATTAGATTCTTCTCCCCTGTCCTGCAGGGGATATTGATGGAGCCAGACGCTGCAGTAGTACAGAGCAATCAGTGGCTGCTCAAAAGAGGGAAGGGAGAGGAGAGTCTGTGCCATGAGCAGTGTCACATGAGCAGTGCTCAGCAACTCTCTGCACACACAGACCTGCTGCTCCGTGCAGCTGTGCAGTGAGGGATCTGCAGGATGATCTCACAGCGCCCTGAGCCACAGTCTGCAGAGTCGCCTGTGCAGACACCTCTTCCCCCACCCAGCAGTGACCACTCCCCAGGCCTGACCACGAGCTAGCAGCCCAGTGAGGTGGGGGTGTATCACATGCTGTGATGTGGGGGGTTGAATAGCACGCTCTCATAATGTTATTTTTGTCCTCATGTGGTAACCTGCCTCATTCTCGTTCTCTCTCTCCATTTAGTCTGTTCTCATGAGGTTTCCAGGGCAGTTTATTTTCATAGTCGTACATTTAAAGGCCAGAAAAGACCAATGGGACCATCTACTCTGAGCATCTGCACAGCCCAGGCCAGAGAGCCTCCCGCAGGGATCCCTGCATTGAGCTGCTAACTTCTGGCTGAGCTAGAGCCTGTCTTGTAGAAAGAGACATCCTCTCTCAGTTTAAAAACTTCAAGCTGACTCACATTTCTGAACACTAAGATGGTTGTGGCTGATCAGTGAAAGAGGAGACCAGGGGAAAGGAGAAGCTTAACTGGGACAGAACAACTGGAGATGGGCCATGAGGACTTAGCTGGGGTCCTATTCTGACCTTCCCCAAAGCTTGGGGGTGTGGACTTGGGGTTCTGGTTTGGGTCCAGGATAGAGACAGCCCCAGGCCACCAGGGCTGGCTCCAGGCACCAGTACAGCAAGCAGGTGCTTGGGGCAGCCAATGGAGAGGGTGGTATGTCGGTGCGGAAAACTCTCGCGGGCCTGGGCCCCCGGAGCTTCTTCCGCTCTGGGTCTTTGGCGACGAGGGGTCTTTCCGCCCTGACCCCCTGCCGCCCGAAGTGGACGCCGAAGTGCCAGGTCTTTGGCAGTAATTCGGTGGTGGTGGTGGGGGGGCTGCCGCAGGTCTTCGGGGCACTTTGGCAGGGGGTCCCAGGGCGGAAGGACCCCCCACTGCCGAATTACCGCTGAAGTGGGGGCCCCCCGCCGCCAAAGACCCCAGGCCCTTTGAAGCCTCTGGGCAGCCCTGCTTTGGTGGTGGGTCCCTCGGTCCCTCTCGAAGTGAAGGACCTGCCGCCTAATTGTTGCCGAAAAATTCAGCGGTAGAAATGCCGGTCACAGCCTTTGGTTGTTGTTGTTGTTGTTGCTTGGGGTGGCAAAACTGCTGGAGCCGGCCCCGCAGGCTGCAGAGTAAGGATCTAAACTCCCACAAAGTCTGGGTGTGAAGATTCTCCCTCTGAGAACAGAAGCACAATAGGTATTGGAGATGATGATCCAGAGCCTGACAAATGAGGGGAGAAAATGCTCAGTCTGGGGTGGTGGGCCACCTAACAGTGAATGGGCAAGAGGAGTGAGATGGAGCTGTTGGTCTTGGTATAGATTTCAGGAAGCTCAGCAGAGCATCCAGATCCAGAGCAAACTGAAGACTTGACACTGACAGAGGGTAGGCCAGGCTACAGACATACCAAGGACTTTGGCAAAGGATGCTGGGAGGTTTAACATTCTAGTCAAGAGTGTAACGCACAGCAGCATGTCAGGGCTGGGACCGTGTTGTATATTGCCTGACTGTACAGCATCATGTACACCAATGACATTGAGGAAGCAACACATTCACAGTGATGACTGCACCAGGGCCAGGTGGGAATTTTACATTAACATTTTTTTTTATAGAAAACTAAACTTTTACTCAATGTTTTTTTTTAATTTGTTAGTCTCTAAGGTGCCACAAGTGCTCCTGTTCTTTTTGTGGATACAGACTAACACGGCGGCAACTCTGAAACCTGTTTATTTTATGTATTTATGTATTTATTGACATTTCTTCTTTCTTTGAACTTTTTTATTTTTCATTGGAAAACCAAAATCCACAAAATATTTTAGTGTTTGGAAGTTTACAGTTGAAAATTTTAAATTTTCAGTTGCCAAAACCTTCCCCCCCCCAGTTTTCAGGTTTTCAGTTTGTCAATGAAAAGTTAAAATTTTATTGCTGAAAATTTCAGAGCAAATTCACTTACATTTTCCATGGGGGGAAAATTCCATCTGCCAATGCTCTATTCTGCACTATATCCACAACTCCCTTGTGACCTCCTAGAGGCCAATGCACATTGTTCTGAAGGGCTGTGTGAGGAGTGTGGGAATGTTGATAATCATAGACATGTCAGCTGGAAGGAACCTCAAGAAGTGATCAAGTCCAGCCCTCTGCACTGAGGCAGGACCAAGTAAACCTAGATCATCCCTGACATGGAGTTTGTTCAGCCTGTTCTTAATAACCTCCGATGAGGAGATTCCATAACGTCCCTTGGAAGCCTATTCCAGAACTTACTACTTTTACCTTTAGAAAGTTGTTCCTACTATATAATCTAACCCTCCTTCTCAGCAGACTAAGCCCATTACTTCTTGGCCTACCTTCAGCAGAACTGAGCACAATTGATCATCATCCTCTTTATAACAGCCCTTAACAATTTTGGAGACTATTATCAGGTCCCCCTCCAGTCTTCTTTTCTCAAGACTAAACATTCCCAGTTTTTGTAACCTTTCCACATAGGTCAGCTTTTCTAAACCTTTGGTCATTTTTGTTGCTCTCCTCTAGAGTGTCTCCAATTTGTCCACATCGTTCCTAAAGATGACACCCAGAACTGTACACAGTCCTCAGACCTCATCAGTTCTGAGGAAAGGAAAACAATGAGCTCCCATGTCTTACATATGACTCTCCTGTTAATACTCTCCAGAGTGACATTAGCCCTTTTTGTGACTGCATGACATTGTTGACTCATATTCAATTTGTGATGCACTATGACGCCCAGATCCTTTTCAGCAGTACTGCCACCCACCCCATTTTGTAGTTGTGCATTTGAGTTTTTCTTCCTAAGTGAAATACTTTGCACTCGTCTTTACTGAATTTCATCTTGTTTGATTTCAGACCAATTCTCCAATTTATCAAGGTTATTTTAAATTCTAACACTGTCCTCCAAAGAGCTTTCAATCCTTCCCTGCTCGGTCTCAGCTGCAGATTTTATAAGCATACTCTCCACTCCATCAACCAAGTCATTAATGGAAATATTGAATAGTACTAGACCCAGGACTAAAGTGTGTGGGATCCCACTAGATACACCCTCCCACTTTGACAGGGAACTATTGATAACTACACTTTGAGCATGCACCCACCTTACAGGAATTTCATCTTCACCACATTTCCCTAGTTTGCTTACAAGAATGTCATGAGGGACTGATTCAAAAGCCTTGCTAAAATCAAGGTATATCCTTTCTATTGCTTCTCCCCATCCACTAGGCCAGGAACCATGTCAAAGAAAGAAGTTAGGTTGTTGTGTCATTATTTGTTCTTAACAAATCCGTACTGGCTATTCCTTATAACCCTGTTATCCTCCAGGTGCTCACCACCTGATTGTTTGATAGTTTGTTCCAGTATCTTCCCAGGTATGGAAGTTAGATTGACTTGTCATCTATAATTCCCTGGGTCCTATTTGCATTTTTAAAGATAGGTGCTATGATTTCCCTCCTTCAGGGCTCTGGTGGTGCAGGAAAAAACCAAGCACATCTGCAAGTTGCTCTTGGTACCCTTTGAACCCAGGCAGACAGAGCACAATAGAATAGCACTCCAGTGTCTTAGCCACTCAGTCACTTTATCAGCCGAAAGGGCCCCTTTGCCACCAGCTATCCCTTAGTCAGCCAAGACCAGGCACCCAAGCTCGAGTAGAGAAGACAAGCACGGAAGACCTGCAAGCAAACCAGCGGTGAAGAGGCTTAATGCAAAAGTTCCCTTCTTGTAAACTGGATTTAAGTCCTATCTGGTGTAGGAAGTGCTGTGACACTCAATTTGTGGGGAGTTTTCTTCTTCTGACAACTGTGAGGCTTAGCTGGGCAAAGAGGCACAAAAGAGTGAGCCAGTGGCTGCCTCCACCAAAAGAAGAAGGCGTGACCAACAACTAAAGGGGAATTTGAATATGTGTGTAGCGCACAACAGATTATTGCTCTATTGCCTTACTCAGACATCTCGTGTGATGTGGTTATGAGCTTGGTATCTCTCCAGGCCAGCCCTATTTTTTCTTCTCTACGTTCACATGGGTGCCTGTTCTTGGGTGACTAAATGACAACTGTGTGGAGGATGCCCTGTTGGGAAAGAGGCCACTGAGGAATTAAGACTGAATAGTTGTATTAGGCCTGAGTGGGTTTGAATCCCACCTTTGTTGCTAGCCAGCCTTTCCTTTGGCAATGTGGCCACTGGCTCTTTTCAGGCCAGGGGGATGGATTCTTCCTAAAAGTAGGGGAGCCATGAGGTCCCAACCCCTCCATGGCCACGCCCCAGCGTCTCCTCTTCCCCCTGAGGCCCTGTTGCCGGCTCAAAGAGCCCGAGGCGGAGCAACAGCAGGTTCGTTGCCCGGTGTGCGTCGCACCAATTATCACACCAGGGTGGAGAAGCAAAACCAGGTTTATTTGAGCCCAAATAGGTGCCAGGGAGAAAAGCATTCTCAAATCCTGCACGCCCGCTCACAGGCGGGGTCCCAACATTTATACCCCCCTTGTTTGTGTAAGCCTTTTGTTCGGTTTTCCCCCTCACCCCTCCCTTCCCAACAGCAGCTACATTAGGCATTACATTTCAGCGTGTTAGAAAAGGTCTCATCCACAAGCTTATCTCTGGCCTTCACAGAACAAACGCATACAGATTTTCCTTCCCCCTCTCCCCCTCCTCCCCGCCGCTTCTGCTGTTTCAAACTCCTACATTTGCAAGCTGAAATTGCTGACAGTTACACATTTTGCTTGCAGTCTGTTAGCATCTTAGGCTGGTTAAAGTTCACAGCATGTAAGACCTCTGGTTCACTCAGGCCTGCAGTCACAACTTTGGTTTACTCAGGTCTAGTGGCACCAACAATTCCCCCCTTTGAGAATACTCAACAAACTTTTGGCGAGTTTTCTCAAACTTTAAAAACAAAAAACGATGAAGCTTTACAGATATATGTACAACTGCTATTTTGAGCTTAGTTACCCCCAACCCAGGAATGAATGCATGGACAAAAGAGTGGAATGTTCATTTAACAACTAAGGGATTGGGACACTGACTATAAATCAGGTAGGTATACCAAGTGGTTTAATTTCCCAGATGTCTTGGTGAATAATTCAGTCCCATATGCATGCTCCCCATGGACCCAGCAGGATTCGGTATGTGGGAGTTCACACCCACCCTAACCGGTCCATATGCTTGGAAGGAGCACTCTGAATGTCCCCACTTCCATCCAGAAAGTGTCCAAGTATGTCTTCATGACCACAGATCAGATGGTACTCCTGATGCATCTGTAAGGGCAGTGGGCCAAGTCTGGTCTAGATCCCACTGCAATACCTTCCCAGCCTCAGTGATATGCAATACCATCTCTGTCAGTAACTTCTGGGTCACAGAACTAAGGGCTGAAATGACATGTAACTCACCAACTCCAGCCTGTACTTAAGATAGCTGAGTTTCAAGAATAAGGCTAGTAGCCTTTTCTAGTTGGCCCAATTTCTTATCATGTTCTTGTCTTTTAAGATATTGGCCCTAGCCCACAGGGATCTGCTCAACCCTCTTTCTTTCCAGAGGAAATAACCCAGGCCCTCTGTTGTGCTAATCTAATGGCAGCCCCTTGTGAGCAATCTGGTTATGTAGAAGTGATTTGAAAACTGGATAAGGGCAATGTCATTTAAAATCCAATTAGGGAGGGCAATACATACTGAAGGATTTATCCAAAACACAGGGCACAGCCTGTAGATTAAACCCCCAAATTCAATTAATACCACATTCCCAATCATGGGTCCCATAAATTTCTTCCTGTCAGTGTACAATTCTTTGTTTCTTCACCAGGGTCAGTTCTCAATGTCCTTTTAGTCAGGAATTCCTGGACTTTGGCAATGTCAGTGGAGTGAATGTTTCTTCTCCTTTCCCAAAACAATTGTGGTTTAGCATCCTACAGGGGAGAGGTTGCCAGCACATATCACCCTGTAATAGCTGTGCTTTTTCTAGAAAAGTCTAAAGGCACAGTTGGTCTGTCAGTGGACAAGGGAGCTTTTTCCCTGCTGTCCAGAAGCACAGTAGAACTAGAAGAAAGAATAGGCTAATCATCAATAGGAAAATTCTTCTGATGTGAAGGGGTCTTTTTGCAGTGAGAATCCTGGGTCCAAGCAGTCAGTCTTTGGCACTTCACAGCAGTGTTGGTAGACAGCAGGACTTGGAAAGGGCCTTTCCAGCGTGGAGCCAAGGCAGTCTTTCGTTGATGGATCTCTATGTAGACCCAGTCTTCTGGTTCCGAGGAGTGGTAGGGCTGCTAGGATCTTTGGGTTCTTTCTTCTTTACCTGTGAGAAAAAAAACCTAACACATTGCATTAGTGTCTTTGCAGATTTTACAAATTTTATAGTTGCATGGGCAAATTTAAGTCCCCCCTTTTTCTGGTTTTTAGCCAAGTAATGGTTCTTATACTTATCAGTGCCAAAGGAAGGGCATCTGGCCACTTTAAGTTTGTCTCAGCACAAATCTTGGCCAGTTCATTTTTAGCATGTTAACTCATTCTTTTTTTCTCAGTTAATTTATTCTTTTCCTTTTCCCATTTTTTTTTCTTTAACCTATAAAGGAAACTTTTACTTATACACCTTTTGTTAACACTGAACACATACACAGTACATTAGTCTTATTTAACATATACCACATATACCCTTTCACTAAAATAACCTTATTACAGAGCTTTAGAACAACAAGCCAGGACAAGCACACCCACTTTGATGAGTTCATTCAATATAACCTCTAGTCCAATAGCTTTCCACCATCCCAGCCCTCTGGCTAGAAGTCTGAGGTAGCCAGAAGGATCCCATGTACAATATGGGGAGTGGGTTAACTTTCCATGTTCTTGCTTTTAAAGACTGTTAGTATGCAAATTTTAATAACAATTCTCAATTAAAAGATTTGGCCAATGAAATTTCTTTCTCTTACTTAAGAAAATGTATAAGACTTTAGTATATCACATTTTTCTGATATATCCAAACACTTTGTATTCTAAATTGAACAAAACAAGTATCTGCATTTCAATTTAACACTGCCACTTGATTTTAAATTAGACCATCCCATAAAAATATTAAACACAACAATTCTGGCCACTTGAGACAAACACCACAAGACAGAACATAGAACACAAAACATAATTGTTACTCTGTCAGTAAATGCATGGTATGTTGAATGCTGTTCAGCTGGTATTAGTTTTCTTTGATTATCTGAAAGACAAAACAAAAGTCTACCCCTTCTGGGCAGTCAATCATTACTTAAAATATACAAATACTCTTGTTAATTCAGGAGAATTACCCCATATTTTCTTTGCCTGAATTTATTTACAAACATTTCAAAGACACCAAAAACTTTTCTCTTTAGCATTTTTACAAAGTTCAACTGCTGTTCCCTCCAGCAACTAAAGAGTTAACTTTTCACTTTCCCTTAAAAATCACTTGCTCTTCCCTTAAATCACTTGCTTTTTCCTTCAGCAGCCACTTACCAATTCAAATCACCATTTCAAATATCCTCCTGAGTATTTGAAATTTCCATGCTTATACTCACTTACTCCTTCTTTTCACTACACCCTCAAAAGTTTCCAATCTGTTTTCCCACCTCTCTGTTGCCTGCCTGCCTGGGCCCGATCCTGCTTTTTCTCGCTGAATCGTCCCTATCCTGGACACAAACTTATTCCACTACCAGTTTAGCTAGGAGGGTGGGCTTCACAGCTAGCCCCCACCCTTCTGGTCTTTTCCCTAAAACATTTTTACTCCCAAAACTACTCAAGTCCTCCCTAGTAAGGCTTGCCACCTGGCAAAAATACATGGCCATTGGGTAAAGGCCATTTACTTAACACACAATCCAAACTCCTAAAGGGGGTCTACCCAGAGACCCACCCATTTGTCTGCTGACACTTAAACAGAAAAGAAAATTACACAGAGAGCAGAGAAAATTACAGTCTAAGCCAGATTTTTCCTACTTCTATTACATTGTCCGTCACGGGGGGGGCGGGGGGCAGGACAGAAAGATCCCAATACAACCTCAGAGCTTCATCGCACACATGGCTTCCACCCTGAGGAATTACGAACGAGAAGTTCAGTTCCGCCCACACACCCAACGCCCAAATAAACAGAGCAGAAAAACCAACAGTAACCGGTTAAACAGAACAGAGCTAAAACTAGATAGTGCACCAAAACCAGATAGTGTTTCCTTATTCTATTAGGGCTCACCTTTAACCATACAATCCTTATCATATAACACCAACAATACCAAACAAAGCAAACATAAAATAACAAGGGTAAAACAGATAGATGGTGTAAATTCTGCAGGGCTCCCCAATTCTCTATTGCTCACCAAACTGTGACAAATTTCTGTTACCAATTATCCCTTATGTCAGGTGATCAAACTGACATTGCAGGACGGGGGGGGGGGGGTAAATAGAGAAATCACACCATATAACCAAATTTTAAAGCTTCATTAAAAATAATAAAACAACAATGGAGAGTACTGGGAACACTCCCACATCACTCAGGAAAAATATGAATGCCCCAAGCCTTAAGCCACTTTAATACTTACACATATCCAGACTGGCATGTCTGTGTATAATGTTCAGAGAAGGGAAATAGGTGGACGGGAGATTATCCTGTATACAGCTTGTCCAGCATTTCCAACATGCTTCCGCTCTTGGGATGGCTGTTCTTTTACACCCTGGACTCTCCTGTGGCATCTCTTTCAGAGATTCCAGTTCAGGTCAGCTGCCTGTGGCTTTGGGGGTTGCAAAAACTGTTGGATCTCACTGAACCGTTAAGCTTTGCAAATGCAATCTCAGTTTTGTAACTTGTACTGCCTTTGGTTTGCTTCTCTTTATTTTCCACAACCAGCTGGGGCTGAAAGCAGTCTTACTTAGCATAGTCTGTGCAGGCTCTTGACCTTGTACGCAGAGCAGCTCTCTCTTTATCTCTGGGGTTAGCCGAGTTTCAAATTAACCCGTTCCTAGACAAATTGCTCACACTGTGTCAGAGGCTATTCTTTGTGATTAAAAGCTCCTCTGAGATATATGATCTTATCTAGATTAAAGATACCTTCTAATGGGCACTGTTTAGATGGATTTTCACACATGTGAAGATTCCAATTCTCTAAATACCTGCAGGTTTTAGGACCATAATGTACGTACATGTACTATGCCGGGGTACCCTTAGGGGGTGAGGTAGAATTTTTAGACTGTCCCTTACCCATTTTCCACTTACACACACAGAGAGGGTACCCTGTCCGCGCTAGCGGCTCATAAACTAAGAATCTCTCCCTACAGAACATTCACACAGGGGAGACTAACGAGGATGACTGACTCTTCTACACCCCCTTTCAGCAAAGAGCGTCGGCTAGTCTCTGGGAGACACAGCGCCGCATACTCTAATTGCATCCAATGAGATGATCAGACTGTCAGTAGCCCACACGGAAAGGAAGGGGGGGGGGAGGGAAGATGGGTTCACACATTCCTAGACCCAGGCAGCTTCCTCGCCGGACGATGCCAGGCTGAGTCAGCCCACCGTGGGTCGGATCTCCTAAAGATCCACTAGTTACTGGGCTTGCGTTAGACTACTCCTGATCATTAGCAATCGCTTCACAGGGTAATCTGGGCGTCTTCTAGTAACGAACACTCACACAGGTATACACACACACACACACACACCAAGGCCATTGTTTCCTATTACCATGATGCATCTTATCTTGCTGCACAGTCAATAAATTCAGATGGCATGAGCCCAACAGAGAAAGACATTCCCACGGACAGTTCTCCTCCCAGTGCAGCTCTGGGGCATATGATGAGGGATTTTTACAAGAGCTCTCTATACAAACAGCTTCAGAAGCTACCCATTCGCTGACAAAACAAAAGTAATTGAAGGATCATGTTGTAATTAAGTGATCCTTCTGGTGGCCACCTTTCCTGGCTCTCTAACTGATACTGAGGCCAGTCTACTGTATAAAATCTTTTCAGTTTACTCTTAGTCATTGGATCCAAACCAAATACCTTCCAATTTGCTAGAATG
Organism: Mauremys reevesii; assembly: GCF_016161935.1. Taxonomy (NCBI): domain Eukaryota; kingdom Metazoa; phylum Chordata; order Testudines; family Geoemydidae; genus Mauremys; species Mauremys reevesii. The sequence goes on from NC_052644.1 coordinate 14,810,639, forward strand.
CATTCTAGGGGCGTACACCTTGCCCTACTAACCTTACCCTGTCCTTGCCCCATACCATGGGCTTGCCCTTGACCCACTATAGGACGCTCTCTTGTCTAGTGGGAATTACAACGGCTGGGCGTCCTGAGCCTCAGGCAAAAGTCCACACCACTGGACTGTTCCTACCTTATCCACAGGACCGGTTCCTCACCGTCGCCCGCAACTGCTTCTCCACTATCTGAGTGCGTTGCACCGTTGTGTCCTCCAAGGTCAGCCTGACGCGTCTCTGCCGAGGCCCCCGGTAAAGGCACCGGTGCGCGCTGGACATCGGCTGTGACCATCGTCCACTGGCCATTGGGGGAGTCCGGGCAAGGCACAATTTTGCCTCGAGCCCACCCAGGGACGCCAAAACTGTTGCCGTCTCAAAGAACCCGAGGCGGAGCAACAGCAGGTTCGTTGCCCGGTGTGCGTCGCACCAATTATCACACCAGGGTGGAGAAGCAAAACCAGGTTTATTTGAGCCCAAATAGGTGCCAGGGAGAAAAGCATTCTCAAATCCTGCACACCCGCTCACAGGCGGGGTCCCAACATTTATACCCCCCTTGTTTGTGTAAGCCTTTTGTTCGGTTTTCCCCGTCACCCCTCCCTTCCCAACAGCAGTTACATTAGGCATTACATTTCAGCGTGTTAGAAAAGGTTCTCATCCACAAGCTTATCTCTGGCCTTCACAGAACAAACGCATACAGATTTTCCTTCCCCCTCTCCCCCTCCTCCCCGCCGCTTCTGCTGTTTCAAACTCCTACATTTGCAAGCTGAGATTGCTGACAGTTACACATTTTGCTTGCAGTCTGTTAGCATCTTAGGCTGGTTAAAGTTCACAGCATGTAAGACCTCTGGTTCACTCAGGCCTGCAGTCACAACTTTGGTTTACTCAGGTCTAGTGGCACCAACAGCCCTGCCCTCAGGGAGCCCGGGCACCTCCATCTGCCTATGGTGGGGGGCCCTGAGAGAAGCCCCCTGCCTGTTTCCCCACCCCTCGTTCCCCACTCAGAGGAGATGGAGGGTCCATGGTTCCCCACAGCTGCCCACGCAACTCTTACCCGGACCCAGTCCAGTTTCTGGCTTGGCCTGGGGGCGGGGCCTCAAGGATTGAAGAGCCGCATCCAAACCATGGAAAGAGCAGCCTGGGCAGCTGTGGGGAGCCGCAGACCCTCCATCTGCCCTGGGCAGGTGGCCGAGGGGGCGGGAACATGAGCTGGGGGCTGCTCTCAGGCCTCCTGAGCCCAGGCAGGTGGCACATCTGCTCTTACCCAGGCTGGGCTCCAGCTTCTGGCCTGGCCAGGTGCGGGACCTCATGGGGAAGAGGAGGGGATGGGGGTTGGGCAGAGGGAAAGAAATGGGGAGGGGGGAGGAGAAGGGAAGGGGTGGAGATGGGGGAGGAGAACAGGGGATGGAAACAGGATGAGGGGAGGGGAGAGGAGCAGGATAGAAACAGGGCAGAGGGTGGGTGCGGGTGGGAGCCCAGACTAGGCCTAAAGGAGCTGCTCTACCAGCTGCTCTGCTCCACCAGCCGTCCCCTCAAACTGCTCGGCTCCGCTCGCTCCATGGGCACTCCAACTGTCTCACAAACTGTTCTGCTCTGCCAGCTGCTCTGCTCCACAATATAGCTTCAGGTTCCCTCACTAGTTGGCACAGCACTCAGTGATCTCAGTTCAGTGATTTCAGCTCATAGTAGGGGGAGCCCCAGTGCTGGTGCACGATTAACCCAAAATGAGTTCAGCTCAGTAACCTGTAACTTAGATTCTTAAGGGAATCAAAAATCAGCTTTAATATTCAACAGTGGAGAGTGGTGGTTGTACAATTAGTGCTTCTGGCTCACACAAGGCACCCACACCACCACCAGATACAGATACCTGTCCCCAGCTTCTCTCAATTCACTGGGTTTTGGCACCCATGTCCCTTGTCTAGCGAGTGCTACGTAATTGATGGTGAGACGCTCTGTCATAAAGCAGTCTCATAGTTCCTCATTCACATAATCAGGGTGACAACACTTTATTCCTCCTGCCCCAATAACAAAGAAATGGGGATCCCAGAGCTGTCAAAGTAACTATCCCAGGCTGCCATGGGCTATGATAGGTGGGGTGGGTGTGCAAATGCAAACACCTGAAATTCCTTTCCACACTCCCCATAATTCACTACCAGATGTCAGGGTAGAGCTCATCCTGACTCTGCTTACACATATACCGTGGTTTTGAGTGAGTTTTAATGAAACAAAGCTTGGGTTATAATCTTTAGTCAGTGATGGACTGTTTGGTGTATTGATTGTACAATTTGTGTCTTCCATATCCCAGTGGGCCAGCCAGTTCCCCCAACCTGGGACTGGATCAGATCCCTCTATTGGAAAGGCCCCATATCCCATTTCATTTCTGGCTGACACTAGAGGTTGAAGCCCTGGCTCCCTGATCTCTGTTTTTAGCTGAAGCTGGCATGAGATTCCCCCCTGGGTGGTGGTGGTGTCAGGATGGGGTCAGAACTGAGGGGAACAGAATCAGAGAGAGGGAGAGAGAAATTTTCCTATTGAGAAATGAGTCTTTTCCTAATGCTGAGTTTCTGGAGAAGCTGTTGTGAGGATGGCCATGGAGATGGTGCATGGTGCTAATGGCAGGGGAGGTGTTTGCTAGACAGTCTGTCTGTTACAGTCAGCTCCTCGCGATGGAGAAGTTCATGGAACTCTGATGTAGAGACAAAAACCATGACAAATTTTCACCGTTGCAATTATAGCTTTGGCCAGAAGATGGCAGCATTAATGGATGACTAGAAAAAATAGCAAGCCACGGTGGGAGAGGTAATATTTTTTTATTGGATCAACACAGGTAAGATGGAGTTTTTCATTGGGATTGGTGCGCCATCTAGTGGATGGGAAGGCGCCTTCATGGGGACAAGCCTGCAGGGGACAGAGGTGAAATATTTCCAGGGGTTTCTTGTTAACTCTGTTCCCCTACTTTAAGAATTGTACATTCTCAATAAACTCCACAGTGGAACCCTGGCAGCACCATTGACAATCCCAGGTGTGAAATGCAGCTAAGTGCATATTGCTGAAGACCCTGTATAGATGTGAGACATCAAGGGGCCATGTGCCTTTCCAGTGGTGGCAAACGTCCCCACACGCATCCACAGATTAGCCCCAGTCACTGTTCTCTGGCCTCTCATCCTGTGACTCTCCTGATGGGAACTTTACACTGATCAGAAAATAAACAGCAATGAAACTAACAAGAGAAACCCAAACAATGAACAGGAGATGGGACCTTTCACTCAGACACTCTGCACTCTCTGATTTAACATTTCTATCGTGGTAGCACCTAGAGACCAACTGGGTCAGAGCCCTGATGTGCTGGGCGCTGTACAAACAGAGCAACTGACAGCCCCTGCCTCAAAGAGCTCAAAGTCTAATATCTGCAAAAAAACCAGGAGTACTTGTGGCACCTTAAAGACTAACAAATTTATTTAAGCATGAGCTTTCGTGAGCTACAGCTCACTTCTTCGGATGCATAGAATGGAACACACAGACAGGGGATATTTATACATACAGAGAACATGAAAAGGTGGAAGTATGCATACCAACAGGCAGAGTCTAATCAATTGAGATGAGCTATCGTTAGCAGGAGGAAAAAACTTTTTGAAGTGATAATTAAGATGGCCCATAGAAGGTGTGAGGAGAACTTAACATAGTCTTTAAGGTGCCACAAGTACTCCTGTTTTTTTTGCGGATACAGACTAACACGGCTGCTACTCTGAAACCAGTCTAATATCTGAATCCCAAGCATTCACTGGAGACAGAAGAGATCTTTAGGGGTGTAACTTGGGGAGCACACCTTTTGTGTAGGGAATGTAACAATGCTGCACAAGATGGATTCCCAGAGACTGGTATTGTGCTGAACCTTCTCCCCATACTGTATTACTGTTGACATAGAGCAGTAAACCTTACTGATACTGGTTATTTGGGCTCCTGAATTCATTTCATAAGGAACCAGAGTGTGGTCAAGCCACTGACTTTACAATTTATCCACAGGACAGAATATCAAATCAGAAACAGAAACCTTGTACCTTAGCTCCTGTCCACCGAGCCCCTGACTGCAATTTCCTGTGACTATAGACGTCACAGCAGCCCCTGGAGACCCCAGCCAAGGGCAGGGACCCTTTGTGCTGGGTGCTGCACAGACACTAACAGCTTCTGCATGGAAAATTGACCAGCAGAACTATCCTGGCCTAGTTAAACCACTACAGCTACAGCTACAGCGGGATAACTCCCGCTGGGGGGACACATACTCCAGTGTATAAGGGTTTTTTTCCAGGTTACCTCGTGGTGAAAATGGTGTAAATTAACCCTGACCAAGGCTCTCTAATTCCAGAATAAGGGTGTCCCCACAGGGGCTTATCCCGAGATAACTACAGTGATGATTTACAGTATAGTTCTGCTAGTTGATTTCCTTGTGCAGACAAACCCTCAGTGAGAGACAGGCCCTGGCTGGAAGAGTTCACAGTCTAAGGGAGAATTTTCAAAAGCAGCAGAGGAGCTTAGGAGCACAAGGCAGTGGGCACAGAGCACGGTCATGCATTTGTGCTCCTAAATCCCTCAGGGGCTTTGAAAATTCTCCCCTGAGACAAGGCAGAATTATTGTCCCCATTTCACAGATGGGGAGCTGAGGCCCAGGTAGAGAAAGTGACAGGCACAAGAATTTTGTAGCAGACAGAGCTGGAAATTGAATCCCAGTCTCCTAGAAGTGCTACCTTGGTGCCTTAATCATTAGCTCATCCCCCTCCTCTAAATTTACAGCCCCTCTGCAGCAGGGATTATTTGTAGAGAAGGAAGGAGCTGGGCTGTCTGGCTGGGACAGTTCATGGCAGGGCTAAGATCTAACATAGCTCGGCATGGCCCTGATGGCTGGGAGTGAGCGGAGGTCTGCAAGGCAGGGAGTTGCCAATGCCAAGTGCTCGATTTTTGTCTGGAATAGCCGGTCAAAAAGGGGACCTAGCAGTGTCCAGTCAGGTGTCAGTTACTGGGAGAGGGGGCAAGGCGCTAGGTCATCCACCCACGCCAGTGCCTGCTTAGCTGGGGCTGCCTCCTACCTGCAGGCAGGCCCTGCCTCAGGCTGCAGCTTCTCCCAGCCCAGCATCAGAACAAAGAGTGAAGCAGGGCGGTTGCGGGAGGGAGGGGGGAGCTGAAAAGAGGCAGAGAAGGGGCAGAGCCTTGGAGGAAGAGGCAGGTCCGGTTTTCAGCCAATAGAAAGTTGGCAACCCTAGTCAGTGACTGACAACATCCCTGATGGGGGAAGGGAGGGGGACTGAAGGAGGCTGCAGGAGTTACCTGGGCAAAAACTGTTACCGCAGGGGCCTATTCCGCAGCACTGATCAATGGCATCTCCCCAACACACGCTCACAGCTGGTCACTGGTATCTCCCCAGCCCCCTCCTCACCCTTCCTCCTGCTCCCAGCTGGTCACTGGGGATCCCGCATTGCCTCCCCCTACAAAATTCTGACGTTCCCCCCACGAGTCTTCTCCAGCCCTGCAGGCTCAGGCAGGCCCCATTTCTCCAACACGAAGGTGATGATGGGCGCAGACACCAGGAGAAGCAGGACCAGGACACAGCGGGCAGCCCAGACGGCAGGGGACATGGCCGGCCCTGCAACATGGAAAGGGACATGGTGACAGCTGTGTGGGACGGCAGTGCCAGCACTAGACACAGAGCAGCTGCTGTGTAAGGGGGACCCCATGTGAGCGCCCAGAGGCCTAGATCTAAGGGGGGATCATGCTGCAGGGATGCACGTTCTCCCATGGGACGGGAGGGCTAAGTGATGGACGCTGTTGGGGAGGCTTCTCCCTATGCCCCTACACAGGGTCACTCTTGCCCCAGTTTGCTCAGGCTGCATCAGGATTCTCTGCAAAAACCTCACAAGAGCCAGTAACAGACACAGCAGCCCAGACCCTCTCGCCCCTCTCCAGTGTGGCTGGCAGTTCACCCCAGGGGTGACTCTGCTCTGGGCAGAGGGCAGCACGAGGCCTTGGCACCAGCTGTGTCCTCAGGAGCAGGTGGAAATGGGACTTAAGTGATGCCATGGGCTGTGCTGCCTGTCTGCCCTGGGGGAATTGCACCGGCAGAGCCCAGCCCAGCTGGGGTGACTGTGCTGGAGGCGGAGGAGTTACCTGCCCCAGGGTGAGTTTGGCCCAGACTTTATGCCCCGAGGTCAGAGCTGGGGGCACAGAGCCGGGCTCTGATAATCAGGGTGTGACAGAGCAATAGCCCGTTACCTGTGGGGGTTGGTTCCTCCCCTCCTCCGCTGCTGCTCGTGCTGCCTGTGGGACAAGGGCAAAGAGAATCGCACCGTGTGGGAGAGACACCTGCAGCCTCCGCAGGGACGCGCCTCCCAGCGACAGACAGAGCGGTTCTACCAGCCACTGGAGCGAGATTCCCAGCAGGTGTAAATCAGCATCACTCTACTGGAGTCAATGGGCCAGATCTCTTTCTGGTGTAAATTGGTGTCGCTCCATTGGGGTCTATAGGGCTCTGCCAGGTTACACCAGCAGAGCTTGATGACTCATGGGAGGGGCAAGAAGGGCCACCTGCCCCTGCCCAGATGCCTGGGGTGGGGGGACACAATCAGCAGGGAATTGCAGCGACAAAAGGAGCAGCCCCCTGCTGGCAGCTCCTCCGGCACGGCTGTACCACCCCCAGCCCTTCCGCTCAGCTGCATCTCCTGGTGTCTGTACAGCCCCACTGGGGGACAGGGCTGGGGGCGGTACCAGAATAGTGCACCAGAGTCCCCACATTCTGCTCCTTTTGCCGCTGTGGTTCCCGGGAGAGCCCTGTGGCTCAGTTCTGAACTGCAGGGCTTGCCTGGGAACTGCAGCGTTGAAAGGAGCAGAACGTGGGCCTGCCGCTTGCAGGAGTGCGGCTGTACCGGTACCAATAGGAGTCATGGGGGAGTCATGTGGGGAGGTCAGGTGCCCCCCGTTAGCTAGTGCCCCCCTTTGTGTCCCTCCCATTAGTTGCCTCTCAAGCTTGTCCCTGGACTCTCTCATTTGCTCTCATTTTCACACTGAGTTTCCCCACTGCAGACTCAATGAGGACAGTCACTGTCTATTTCACAAACTGTCATTTCATTGATCCCTGGCACCTAGCACTGAGGTTGAAGATTCATGGGGGTGAAAATGCCCCAGGAAGCCCTGAGCCAGGATTTCCCTGCTCTCCAATCAGACATTCTTGTCTGCGGAGCACCTTCGGGGACCTGAGTGTGCTGGAGACCCCTGCACCCCTCAGACAGCCCGGGGCTCGCCTGGTGTAACATTCCCCAGCTGCCCTGTGCCTGGGGCAGCACCAGGCCTAGGCCCTGCTCACGCCCAGTGCTGAGGGTTCAGGGGAGTTAAGTGCTGCCTAGCCCTAGGGCTGGCCCCTCTGCACAGGCCGGGTTCACTGCAGAGAGCTGGGTCTCCCCCGGTGTAAGTGCTGCTGGCAGAGGAGTTACCCCAGGGGTGAGTTTGGCTCAACGTCTCTATGCAGCGAGGGGAGAGCTGGAGGGACAGAGCCGGGCTCAGATCCCCAGGGTCTGGCCCAAGAGTGTCTCTGAGAGCTGTGGGGTCTGACTCCTCTCCACTGCTGCTCACCTGGCCCGTGCAATGGGGACAAGGAGAATCTGAGCCTTTCAGTGCCTCCAGGTGACACTCAGTGTGTGAGAAAGGCAGCTGCAATGGCTGAGCCCAGCCCGCTGCAGTAGTCAAATGGGGCTCATCGACTGGCTTGGTCAGACCTGCCAAGTGTCACAGACTCCATGGGCATTTGGCAGCCCTGTCCCACCTGCATAGAAGCTGTGTGTGTGGGCCTGGACTCCCCACATGGCATCCTGGAGCCTGGGGTTGGCTCTCAGCTACACACCAGGAGGCCCTGCACTCTAGGCCCAGCTCTTCCACTGAATGTTACTAACGTACTAGTGCTTTCCACTAGTGCACTCCGAGTACTAGCTAAGAGCTCACGCCCTACGGTATAGGTGACAGCTGTCATTTACCCCTTGTCATGGGCATCATTTGGAAGCCTCGAGTGGGCATAGAACTTGCCCCTGCCCCAGGCCATGTGTGGCTCTATTGACCTGACTGGAACTTCCCTCCAAAATATAGAAGTCAAACTACGCCTAGGCCCCTGGTACAGGGCTGCACAAAGTCACATGAAGTACAGTTGGGACTAGAGCAGAGGACTCTAATACAGCAAACCCCAGTCTCATCCCCTTTGTCTTGCTGCCTTTCAGAAGGGATGTGCCAGATTTATGTGCTTGGCTGTGCTGCCTCTAACACTACCCACAGTCTGCTCCCAGAGCCAGGAACAGAACATCCCACTGCTGTCTCACTAACAGTTGCATGACCCACTGACAAAGCAGGTATCATGTCTCCAACTAGGGTCTGATCCATATGGAGTACAACAGCCTACTTCTGCCTGACACCCCTGTCGCTCTACTATCTGCATCTGGATTCTCTCTCTGCCATTGCATGGACCACTGTACTCACTGCGCTGTTCATCCCCCTTACTGGTGATGCTGAGGTGCTGGGCAGGGCTGAGCTGGGATCCGGTCACCTGGTTATCGCTGTCCTTGATCTCGTACCCACAGGAGTAATTCCCAGAGCTGCCCATGGACACCACATGGACATAGTCGTAGGTGATCTTTTCCTCTGAGCCCTTCTGGGATGAAACCTCCTCCCTGTCCTTACAGAAGACGATGCGGGTGGCCAGGAGCTGGGAGAACACAGAACACTGGAGCAGCATGGAGTCCCCTTGTTGGGCAGACGTCTGGCTGAGGTAGAGGGTGGGGGCAGGGAGAGCGCCTGGGAAGGGGAATGGGTCAGAGTTGTCAATGGGGCTGTTGGTGGTGCCCGTTTCAGGGGGATCCCAGGGAGCTGTTTGACAAAGGAAGTTGGTTGCCGTGGAAGCAGTTTGAAGCTGCTAGGTGGTTCCTGGGCCGCAGAGGAGTTGTGGGATAGCCTCCTGGGGAGCATGGGATGTTCCACATGGGATTGTGGGAGTGTGGAGAATTTGGCCTCTCTTCGCACAATAACCCCTGGGCACCTGTGAGGTCACTGTGCAATCACCCACAATTCCCTGGAGCCGTGACAGTGAACTCTGGGAAGGCACAGCTGCTAACGTGACTGAGTGCAGGAGGGGGGTAGCAGGGACCATGCTGAGTGGAGTGTGAATGCCGTATGGGATCAATGGACCCGTGCGAGCAATGGCCAGGATAGCCCAGGTGCGTGGAGCACAGTGCAGGTAGTTCCATAGCACTGACACCCCTCCATAGGGCAGGGCAGGAGGAGCTCTGCCTGCTCAGGGGCTGTGGGGTCTGGGCAATGGCTCTGGAGCAGGCTCTTATTTCAGCATAGCTGGGTACCGGTGGGGATAATGTCAGATCTGAGACTCTCAGCCCTTCAGGGGCAAGGACCAGAGCTTCACATAGGGTTGTGCAGCACCTGGCGCGATGGGCCCCTGATCCCTGGGAGGGGCGTCTGGGGGCCACAGTAATAATAATAATCAATAATAATCTTTTGTTGCTGGAAGCCTGTTCTAGCAGTACAAACCCGTCTGGCATGATAGATAGATAGATAGATAGATAGATAGATAGATAGATAGATAGATAGATAGGTGAGTGTGTCTGGGGACGGACAGACAGATAGACTCACCGGGAGCTGAGCAGATCTCCTGGCTGCTGGGACTCAGCACTGGGAACAGAAAGGTGCCGTGTTGTTAGTACTAGAGATAAAATCTCCACCCTTTCTAAGGTTCCCTTTGAGGGACAAAAACTGCCTTTAATGGCTAGGAAAAAATTGCTGATTTGTGCGTTGCTGAAGAAGCAAACCAGGCAGGACGTTAGCTCTGGGGCATGGCAGGTTCCTCGCGCACACAGACCTTGGCTGAGCTGGGGCTGCCTTTCCCTTCAGCTCTCTAGAGGGCCAGAGCCTCAACTGGTGTAAACCGGCCTGACTCCAGTGGAGCTACACTGATTTGCACCAGCTGGGTGTCTGGCCCAGTAGCTCTCACACTCATTGCTTCTACTGGTTCCCATTTCTCTCCCACTAAAGAGGATTTGCCGACAGTCTGGGCCAGGGGCTGCTCTCGGTTCTGTTTCCTCCCAGCCTGCTACAAATTAGCACAGAGTTCCCACATACTCACTAGGAAGCAAGAGGCACAGAGACAGGATCATCGGCGTGGTGGGGGGAACCAATCGGGATGGAAACAGCTCAGCAGCGTCTCCTCCTGATGGGGTCAGCAGGGCACAATCCACAGTCACACCCAGATCCCACTGCCCCCTCTGCCCTGTCCAATTTAAGGAGAAGGGAAGCGCCGGTGTCTCTCTCTCTGCTCCAATCTGCTCCCTTCTGTTCCTCAAGGTTGGATGCTCCAATCAGCCCCTCTCCTCCGGGGTCTGTAGCGTTCAGGCACAGCCTCTGTCTGACCTGGTCTGTCCCTGCCTCTGGTCTGATATTCGTCACCGCTCCCCATTTCCTGCCCTGCGCCAGCCCCCTTCCCTGCCCTGGCCACAGCGTCCCTATTTAGGGCTGGAAGATTGAGAACCAAAGACTTGCTTGAGTCTAAAGATATCACTGAGGAAATGCCTCCCATCCCATCACACTGCCTGGGGACTGAGACAGCCCCCTGGCTAAAGGCACAGCTGGGCCAGGATGAAACGTCACTGGGTGATTGGGGGCATTGGGATGTTGGATGAGTCTAAACCATTTTTCTCCACCCTGGTCTCCTGTCCCTGGTGAGAAGGACCCAACCCTCACCGGGGGAAATTCACTTTCTGGGCTGAAGAGGAACATAAATGGGGTCTGGGCCTCATGTGGGACCCTCTGCACAGGGTGACTTTCATCCCCAGAGAACACTTACCACGGGTCTGCACTGGCTTTCCCACCTGCTTAGTCTCCACCTGCCTCATCCTTGAAACCCAGCTCCAGCCACTTCTGCACTCACTGCACTGCACTGACTGCTCCCCATTCTGGGTTCCTGAGGAGTCTGCTGTCCCTGCTGAGAGACCGGTACTGAGGCACGGCTGGATGGGGAAGAACACAAGGCAGTTGAGAAAGAGCATCCAGAAGTGACCTCTGAGCAGGTGGGGAGCTGGAATCAGTGTGACTAAGCACGTGGGATAACCAGGGCAAAAGGTCAGCGAAACATGGGGGAAAGAAAGAAAGTCTTGTGAAGAGATGATAACACCTCTGCAGGAAGCCAAACAACAGAGGCCCTCAAGGGAGATCTGTCCAGTACAAGGCAGAGCCATTTTACAGAGCAATTTTGCAGAGTAATTGATGCAGAAGTGGATTGTCGTGGGATGGTGGCTGGGCACATTTCACCCCTGGGATGGAGTCAGCTCTGCAGAGCAGCTGGACAGGGGATGTTTGGGGAAGTTTAGGTGCTCGAGGGATGGTCAGCATAGCTCAGGTGAGGGTCAAGTAGAGGACAGTTTGAGAGTACCTGCTATGAGCAATGCCCAGAAGACAACAGGGTGAAAAAGGGTAAATATGTTTTGCATTTTTTAAAAAAATCATTGTTTCAAAACCATTTGTGAAGAATGTTTTTTTTTGACATTTCCCCCCATTCTTGGTGCCAAAATGTTAAAAATGGAGGGAGGGGAAATCCAAAAGCTGAAACATAAAGAAAAAATTCTCTGTAAACATTGTTTTAAATGTAAATTTTCCTTTTAATTTTCCAGTTTTGTTTTTACAAAACCCCCAAAACAGCTTTAATTTTGTCTTTGAAAAAATGGAAACTTTGGAAATAATGAAAATATTTGACAAAAACTCTCACTTTGAAAACTACGTCCATTTTAGATCACAGCATTGTGGTGGCTCAGCCCAGAGTGATCCCCGGGGCTGTGGGTCAGGCTGAGCTGCTGGCACCTTGGATGGCAGCCGGGCCCTGCTTGTAGCTCAGACAATGCTGCCCAGACAGGGGCCTGATCCAAAGCCTCTTGATGTTGATGGAAAGACTCCACTGACTTAACTGGCCTGGGGGATCAGGCCCCTGTGTAAGAGGGTCGGTTCTCTTGTGAAAGAGAAATGGCTCTGGAGCTTTCACTGGGAGAGACCCCAACCCAGACCTGCTGCAGGAACAGGAACAGGAACAGGGAAAGTCTCTACCATGAGAGAGTGTAGGGGAGGTTGATGACAGGATCATGAACAGTGCAAAATGGGATGTGAAGAAGGGGAACTAACCCCCAGTAGGAGCTGCTAGCATAGCTGGGACAAAGCAAAGAGCATCCGCAGAGTGAGTTCCCCCTGCTGCACAGATTCTGCAGCTGCCTCACTCACACAGACCCTGAAAGGAGCAGAGAGACAGCTCCATACCGGAAAGAAAAAAAACAGGGCTCCTCTCTACGCTAGTGCTTCAACAGAGACTTGAAAGAGTCTGCTGCACAGACTGCAACAGAGAGAGATTGATAGATAGATGGCTCTGTATGGGGATATAGAGAGAGAGACAGAGGATGTATATGGGGGTAGATAGATACAATATTGTTTTTAAAGACTGTGCTTGGCTTATCACATTGTTAAGCACAGAGACCAAGATTTTCAAAAGTGATTAGGGAGGCCTTGTTTAAGCCACTTTAAAGAGGCTGATTTACAGTGGCTGGGTGCTCAGTACAGTCTGTCACCCCTTAAGGCTCCCAAAATCACTGGCCATTTTGGATGGTTTGTCCAAAAGTGCTTGTGCCAGTTGTGCATGTGCAGAATCTCTGTGTGAGATCAGCTATAGGGACACGAGGGGCTCCATCTCCATGGCCCATTCTATCCTTGGCCCTCGGGTGAGACTGCAGTCAAGGGTGATCAGTGCCAGTTGTGATGGGGATTTTGTGATAAAGCTCCTCTGGCACAACCACACTGTGTGGACGCTGAGCGGTCAGTCCAGATCTCAGTTGTCCCAGCATTTCCGGCAGGGTGAACATTTGTCATTTCCTGCTGAGGCAGTAGAGGCAGCTGTGTGAAAACTGTGGGCACCCTGACATGTTCCCAAAGCAGATGGACTAGACCGAGCACCTACCCTATGAGCCACACACCCCCTGCCCCTATAGTACTTCCCAGGAAGTTATCTGGCTGGTATTAGCTAAGGGAGGAATTTATACTGCTCCAATTACACCAGTCTAAATCCCAGTGCACACTCAGACTGTGGTATAAGAGAACCCTTTTCTGGTTTATCTGGTGGTATGGGAAAAAGGGTTCTAGAAGCAATATTAACTACACAGCATACATTTTTAACAGTGAGGATAATTAACCGTGGGAAAAATGACCATTGCCTGTGGTGGATTCTCCATTAGTCAATTTTTAAATCAATTGTGGATGTTTTTCTCAAAGGTGCTCTTGTTCAAACAGAAAGTATTCTGGGGCAGTTCTCTGGCCTGTATTATACATGGGGTGTGTGTGTGTGTGGTCAGACTAGATGATCACAGTGGTCCCTTTTGGCCTTAGAATCTATTAATATACCTGACAAAGGCTCAGATTCCACAATAAGAGTGTCCCTGTGGGAGTTACAGCAGCAAAGCGATAGTGTTTTAATTATACTGGTAAATTTCCCTGTGTATAGAGAAGCCCTGAGATAAATGGCCCTTCCCATCATTGCTCTGCCTGTCCTACATCCCTTGTCACCGGAGTATCTGAGCCTCTTACAGTCATTAATGGGTTTTATCCTTGCACACGCCTGAGTGGTAGGGAAGTTTTCTGATTTCACAGATGTGGCACAGAGAGAGACTAAGTGACGAGCCCAGGGCACACAGGAGTCTGCAGCTGAGTCAGGGGCTGAATCCAAGGCTCTGCCCTTGCCACAAACTCATCCTTCCCCCCTGCTGCCCGCAGCCTATCCAAAAGCCTGAGTGACAATGATCAACCTGGTACCTGCTTTGAGCGCCAGTGACCGCAGGCTATTTTGTCCAAAGAGGGAAAGCACCTGGAGACTGGGAAAGAGGGGAAATGTTAGAGACACAAGCTGGGAAATCTGCCACAGGGGATTTAATTGATCTCACAGAGCGTCCCACCTCCCATTGCTTCTGGGCTAGATCCTGCTTCTCTCCCACCGGCCCAAACACTGGGGAAGGCAGGGCAGAATTAGACCCATCTCTCCAGCCCTGGTTTGGATATTAATGGAAACAGACACTCCGGGAATAGAGAACAACTGGCTGCTGCTCAGAAGAGGGGAGAGAGGAGAGTTGGTGCCGGGAGCAGTGTAGGGTTGCCAACTTTCTACTCCCACAAAACTGAGGACCTTTGCCCCCCCGCTCCGCCCCTCCTCCGAGGCCTCCTCCCCACCCCCGAGGCATTACCCAAGTTGCTGCAGGCGGCTCCAGCCCATCCCCTGAGCTCGCTGCACCCAGGGCTGGAGGGTTCGGCCCATCTCAGCAGGGCCCCGACAGGCTCCAGCAAGTCTCCAGCCCACAGAGCAAAGGGCCACGTAGCCCCTGACTGTTTGATCCCCTAGTGAAGTCACCGCACCCTGAAATGCAAACACGGGGGTTACAGTGGCCAGGACTGGCTCTGGGTTTTTTGCCGCCCCAAGCGAAAAAAAAAAAAAGCCAGAGTGCCGCCGCTGAAGAAAAAAAAAAAGGCTGGAGTGCTGCCCCTTGAAAAGTGCCGCCCCAAGCACATGGTTGGAATGCTGATGCCTAGAGCCGGCCCTGATTCTGGCAAGAAGGAAGAGACGGGCTCTGCCTGCTGAGGCGCCAGCGCTGGAGAGGCACCCGGCAAAATTCCCACCTTTGTGAGCCGGCCTGGAGTCCAGCTGGCCCAGGGACTGTGGGGCCTCAGTTTGTTGGGTGTGTCTGATTTTTATTAGCCAGACAAGGCGGGTGAGGGCAAACCTTCTATTGGACCAACTTCTGCTGATGAGAGAGATGCTTTCCAGCTATACATCTTTGCTATCCTGGGACCTACACAATTACGACAATTTTTATTTTTGTTGTAAGACAAGGTCTAAAGAGGAAAGAGCCTGTGGCCACCACTGCCAAAGGAAAACTGGGTAGCCACAAAGGTGGGATTCAAACCCACCCATGCTAAATACAATGATGGAATCTACATCATTAGGGATTTTTAAGAGGAGGTTGGACACACAACTGCCAGGGATGGTCTCGACAATACTTAGTCCTGCCTTGAGTGAAGGGGACTGGACTAGATGAAGTTCAATGATTCTATGTTTCTATAACCGGGGGCTGGAATCTGTCTGGATTAGGGTGCAGTGGTAGTTACACCATAGCGAGGGTTGTGGTAAAGACATTTATGTTTTGCCAGTGGAAAGAATGGTGAATATTGTGTGTTTTGAGGAGTTTTAATGAAACAAAACTTGGGTTAAAATCTTTAGCCAGTGATGGACTCTTTGGTGTACTGATTGTACAATTTGTAGTTCTGGAAAGTTTATGGTATGCTGTTGAAAAATGGGTGTTTTACTGATTTTTTTTCCTGGGGAAGGGCTCACTTTTCTGTATATCCGTCCAGCAGAAAGATCCAATCACAGATATGGCCCACATATGAATATAACATTGCTTCTGTAATGGGAATTCCAAGAATACCAATTTCAGGTCAATATATGGCATAAAGAAAGTACTTAAAAATGGTAACATTACATTTGTGTGCCAATCAAGCTGCTGAGTTTTAATTTGATGACAAAAAATGTGGCATGGCAAAAAGGAATGAAAATAAGAGAGAGCGAGAGGGAGAGTGAGAGAGATCTAGGACCAAGGCAATAACCAGTGCGGTGCGAGCAGGGCAGCCACCTAGGGCACAAAAGCCGCAGGGGTGGAAAAATGGGATGGAAAGAGAGGTGACATGTAAACCCCTGTGCGTGGTCAGGCCAGCCCCACATGGCCAGGCTAGAGCACCACCTCCACCCCCGACTCACCTCAGGAGGCCACCCTGTCTGGGCTGGTTACACAACCAAAAAATCTGGATGGGGAAGGGCATGCTCACGCCAGGTGCTAAAATTTCTAGTTACCGCTCTGCCTAGGCTCCAGTCCTCTAAGATGACAAACCTCATTCCGGTCATTTACTGCACCATACATGCACTGCCTTTCAGAGTGACTAACACAGGCTGGGCTCTCATATTTCTATTCAATATAAGCTACACCCCTCTCCCAGAGCCACGTTAGAAGCCATGATTCTTGATAAACCATATTCTGCTGCTGACAAGTGAATATTTGAATAACCCATTGAGAAGGGTTTCTCACGTCTTTCTCCAGTAGCTGGTCTAAAAAGAAGCCAGCAATTATTCATGTGGTTCAGATAACAGGGCCTGAGCTGGGTATCTGACACTTAAGGGTTCAAGCCATGTTGCTGATCTACATTGGGGTGACTGTCTTCATGGGTTTGTACAGCTCCTAGCACAATGGGATCCTAGTCTGTGACTGGGGTTCTAGGTGCTACCACAGTACTACTAATAATAATAAGAGCTGTCTGGCTTTGTGGGATTCACAGTGAGGAGCCTACTTAAAAACATGTTTTGTACTTAAAAATGATAATCTGTAAATTATGGTGTGAATCACCAAAATACTGTAACCGAGTTATTGTGCTGGGAGGAACTGTGTGTGTGTGTGTGGTATTAAACACTTTAATGCAATTTTTATAGACGAGCACAAGGAGAGCCAAAATTTAGTTACTGAGGCTTTTCTGCAATGATTGCACTGGGTTAATCTTTTTACAATTAATTTAAGAAGGATAAAAGGAATGAACTTAATGGTTTAGGAATTAACATTATAAAATTTATAATGATAAAAATAATAATAGCTCAATTTTTACTAAATAAAAAGAATATTTTATAATTTACATATATTATTTTAGTTACATATGAATATGAATAAAAGAAAAAATTAAATTTAAAAATTTAGTTTTCACATTCAGGGAGAAGTAACTTCGAGTTCTATAAGCTCGGATAGCTTTACTTGAGACTTTTAAAATTAATGTTATATCACTTTTGTAAAGCACTGTGAAATAGTTTTTTCTTTTGCATGCAGAAATTTTTAACTGCAATTCATGTATACTTCTCCTCTGCTGGACTGTGGAATTACTTAGTTACCTAATTAACTAATTCATTAGTATTAAGTATATAAATTAAAAACCCTGTTACAAACAAATACAAAAAGTGACAATACCAAAATATGGATGACTTTTTCTTTATTATTACATTTAAATAAGAAGCAAGTTGGTGAACCAGACTGGTTAAGAAAATTTGACTAAAATTAAATAACAGTTAAGGTTTGCAATTAAATTGAAATAAATTTTTTATACTCCCTTTTTTTAACAGCTAATTCTGCTTTTGAGTCTCTATTGGAAGATAACAATAGCACTAACCTGCTGCAAAATCATTCAGAGCTACAGGAAAACAACTTGCTTTTTGCTCCTGTGGCTGAGCTTCTCCCACCCCATGCAGGTCACATACATTTTTTTAAAGCAACTTCCCTGACTACTTGCTTTCAATGGAGTTTATGTGTCCAGCTACACGTAGCCTATGGAGCCTGCCCAAAACTAATACCCCAATTTCAAAACTTGTGGGTGTGCGATGATAATTGTGCATCTGCCTAGCAATAATGCCCCAGACTCAACTTATTTCTCTCCTCACTTCTCTCTAGATCTTCTACAGATATATCTCCCTATTAGGCATGTGGGTTACATTCCCAGTCTGACACTGGAATCACAAGGCTCCACAGGAGATAGAAGAATACCCAGCTAGGATCCGGAATATCGATGAAAAAACATAGACCTCGTTCCTTGGCTCCTCATCCAGCATCTGTTCACTGAGCCCCAACTGCATTTTGCTGTTATTATTTATATAACAGGACCCACCAGAGAGCCCAGCCAAGGTCAGGGCACCTTTGCGCTTGGTGCTGCGCAGACACTAAGGGCTGGTCTGCAGGGGGAAATTCACCAGTTATCCCAGGATGACTGTAGTGGTTTAATTACAACCAGTTCTGCTGGTTGATTTCTCTGTGTAGATGAACCCTTAGTGAGAGACAGCCCCCACCTGGACAAGTTCCGAATCTAGGGGGAGATTTTCAAAAACACCTAAGGGACTTAGGAGCACAAGGCAGTGGGCACAGAGCACAGTCACACACTTGTGCTCTTAAATCCCTTAAGGGCTTTGAAAATTGTCCCCTAGGACAAGGCAGAATTATTATTCTCTTTTCACAGATGGGGAGCTGAGGCCCAGAGAGATGAAGTGGCAGGCCCAAGGACTCTATATGTAAGTGGAGGAATGGTCCCGCTATTGTGGGGAAGTTTCCTGCTTATGCACTACCCCGGTGAAATAGGCTAGTGAAAGGATCTGAGTCCTCACTCCCACTCTCTTCATGCAGAGGCCTGCCTGACCTCCAGGGCTCCCCTTCCACTCTCCTGTCTGGCAGAGTCCTTGTAACCCCAACAAGGCTGGGCCCAGGATTCCTGGGGGACTCAACCCCCAATCTTGTCGTGGTCATTTAGGACAGGGGCTAGGGTGTCCCCACTCCGGGGTTCTCGCTCCACTCTGGACGCTTCCCTGACCCACTGATCATTACATACAGTTCAAGGAAATACAATTTATTAAACACCAATCAATTTAAAAAATAAGGGAAAAATGGGAAAGATTAAAGGAAAACACATAACTCCGCTCTGTGGTACAGGACATCAGAAACAGCTGTCGCAGAAATGTAAGAGCAGTTCACAGTTTGTTCCACAGTTTGGCTGTACTGTAGGGATGCTGTGAGTTGGACACTTGCTCTGGCCACACACCCTGAGGCTCCGGGTGGCAGGGCCCTTCTTCCCAGCATCGGCTCCGTGCATCGGGGTCATAGATGCTGACTCTGTGTGTGCTGTGGGGCTGGAGCACTCACAGGGAAAAGTTAGCAGGTGCTCTACACCCACCAGCATCCAAGATCCTTGCTCCTCACCTCCTTCCCCGGCTCATGCACTGTGTCCCTGCTGCCAGCGCTCCCTGCCCCCTCCCTAGCAGCTGTTTGGCAGCACTTAGGACTTTCTAGGAGGCAGAGGGAGGAGCGGGGACACGGTGCACTCAGGGGAGGTGGGGCAGGGGCCGGGACTTTGGGGAAGGGGGTGGAATGGAGGTGGGGTGAGGGTGGTGCAGGGGCCGGAAGAGGCGGGGAAGGGGCAGAGGGGGTCGAGCACCCACCGGGCAGAGGGGAAGTTGGTGCCTATGGTCGGGGTTACGATCCCGCTCCAAGTCTGGCTTGCAAGGCCTTTTGATTGGCGGCATCTCCCTGCACTGGGCTCCGGACTGCTGCAGCCCCAATTCCAGCCCCAGCGTTGCTGCTGCTCTGCCTCCAGCTCCCTGGGCTGCTTTCCTGGCCCCTCTGGTCCTGGTTGCTGCAGGTGTCCTCCCAGCACTGGTCTGTTCCCTTGGCTGCTTCGCTGGCTCTTGCTGCTGTGGCACTGCTCCCACCATGGATCTGCTCCCTGTGCTGCTTCTCTGGTTCTCTCTGGCTCCCTATATATATATATAATTACAACCAATATATATAATATAATATCATATCATAATCTCACCTTGGTGAAGTTGGTGGCTGTGATGGCCACTTTCCATGCAGGCTAAATAAGGGAACCATTAAATGCCCCTTTATTTAGTTTCAGCTGAAGCAATGGAAAACCACCACTCAAGGTTTAGACCACAGAAAAGTCTGGACATGGCAATGCGGCCATATGGTCCAAGAGGGATTCTTTGGGTCTGATAAGAAATGCAAAGTCAAGCTGTGTGATAGAAGCAGCAGAAACACCTCAGACGCAACCAGAGAAAGCAACAAGAATGCCAGACACAGCCAGAGGAGCACTTGGAGCAGGATCCTGAGAAAAAAACTGAGAGAGAAAGAGAAATTTGGGCAGAGTGCTGGCTGGAAAGAGGCTTGGAGCTGGGATCAAAGAAAGTGCTCCTGTTGTCTGGTCCTGTTCTGCTCAGGGAAACAGGACTTTGTAGCTGTTATGTAAATAAGTAGGGTTGCATCAACAAACATACCTTACTGTCATCACTTTCTCCCCTCAGTGTAACTATGCACAAGACCCAGAATATTGGCTCACTGCTTGGGTCAAAGGGAAATCTCGATATATAATTTTGACAGAGTTAAACCAGCTTCTGAATTCACAGGAGTCTTAAATATCTCCATAAGTAATATCATTCTACACTCATTTACTAAAATCTCTAAGGGATAAATTGGCATTTGTTAGTATAAGAACAGCCAAAGTAATATTAGCAAAATTTGCAGAAAGTGAATGAGACTCCATCTCTCTGAGATCACTTGAGTTCTTTGACCCAAACTTTCAGGACAAGATCTCCTCGGTGATGAGATGTGGTTATCAAATTTCATATCTGCTGGAATGGATTTGTAGGGCTATATGTGAAAATCAGATTGATAAAGGGATGCTAACTTCAACCTTAACTCTGAGGAGACCCGTCCATGATAGCAGCGCAAAGCTCTTCCCTTTGTGACATTGCTTTAAACACTCAATAAAATGTTGCATAATAAAAAATAATAATGCTAGGACAGAACTTCAGTGACCCAAAGTCCTCCCATGCACCTTTAGAGGAGAAATAAAAATCCCTGGTTATTGTTCATTGCCAATATCAGCTGGTGTGTGGACAAATAATGATCACAAGCAATTGGGGGAAGGAAGCTCTGTGTTAGCAGCTTTCCATGCCACTAACACGATATCCAGGGTGTGTGCACCACCGTACAGCTGCTGCTAGCAGTGTGAGCCTGTGCACGCCCCACTGACACCTACATCGCATGCAAACCCATTGGGGAAAATCTTGCCCCACTGAAGTCAATGTGAAACTCCCAGGATTTCACCCCTTTCTTGTCTTCCTTCCCCATGATGGGGATGGTTAGCAGCAAGGGATGCTGGGGCTTTTCACGACAGCTGATTCCCACTTGGGTAACATTTCAGAAAACATTTTCAAACCTGACTGAGGGATTTGAACACCCAGTTCCCAGGAGTTTTAATGAGAACTTTGAAACCTTATACATCTGCCTTGATTGTTTGTCTGACTGCAGAGGCTGGTGGGGAAAGTCCCCGGTAGCCAGATAGATTATCAGGCCATGGGGGATTCTCCCTTGTTGCTGTGGTGTGGAGTTTGGAAAGGATGTTTTCCTCTTGCCTGAATGTCTGTCTATGTGTTTGTGGGGGGCAGGGCATGACTGGCCAGGGTAACAGCAGATATGGGAGGCAGCTACTTGTGCCTGGGGGGAGATCTGGGGTAGCAGCAGTGAGATCAGGGTATCAGGCACAACCAGGAGCCTGGGAATCCTGAGTAAATCCACCTTCCAAGCTCATGGATCTCTACAAAGCTGAAACAGGCAAACAAATTGCTTTTTTCTATCACTTCACTTTGTTGTTAATAAAAGCTGCGACTCACCCTGAAGCTTCCCAGCCAATTCACTGAGGCATCTGGAGAGAGAATGACAGTTATGTGTTGTCACATGGCTGTAAATGCCCGTAAGGGAAGGCACTTCACTGAGCATGAACTAGAACCCCACGGCTCCCACCTCCCACAGCCAGGGCAGGGCTCCCCCTGGGCAGCTCTGAGCACAATGGAACCTGATCCTGAGCAGGGTCACTAGGGGATACCAGAACAGAGGATTTAACATGGCTGTTGAAGATGTTCAGTGGAAACCATGTGTCTGGTTTTCGACAGAGCTATTTTGTCACAAACAGACGTGGAGTTCTGCAGAAAATTTCAAGGTTTTGTTAAAAAAACGAGTGCCCCAAAACTGAAATATTTTGACCAAACCCAGAAATATTCTGGTTCAGAATAACAGCATGGTGATTCATCGGACTTATAGTTCAGTTGCATTGTTCTCATATTGTCCTCTACAGGCCAGACTGCCTGGCTGGGCTTCATCTCCCATGATGCACTGCGACCAGGGACTCCCATGATGTACTTGTTCCCATCACCAAGAGGGGGGAAAGTGGTGCATCATGGGAGAGCCAGAGAGCCTGGCTCAAAAAGGAGACCAGGAGCAGGAGGCACCTGGACTACAGCTCCCATGAGGCACTCTTGCTGCCAGCTCCCAGGGAAGGGTGTGGAACACTTTCCAGTGGGAGCTTTCCTCAGGATGTGTCCTTTCCATGAAGGACAGGAAGTGGTAACACTTTGCCTCAGTCCCCTAAGCCATGTCAGTGCAGAATTGGGTATAACAGGAAAAGGATGGGACAAAGAAACCTCAGGGACTCACTTTGATCACAGGAAGTTAATTGTTGTAACTCTTGGCCAGACAGTCTGATCTGGGATCTGTCCATCCCTCACCAATTAACACATTTACCCCCAACCCCCGCCTTTCTCCCTCTTCTGCAGGTGACCCCGGTAACCCCAGTACTCTAAAAAACTCTTACATTCAATATAATCTTCAGGAGTGTTGCTTGTGTCATGTTGGACTCTGTCATAAACAGATAGTTAAGGGTTAATGTCTCTTTTACCTGTAAAGGGTTAAGAATCTCAGTAAACTTGGCTGACACCTGACCAAAGGACCAATAAGGGGACAAGATACTTTCAAATCTTGGTGGAGGGAAGTCTTTTGTTTGTGCTCTTTGTTTTGGGGGTTGTTCATTCTCGGGACTAAGAGGGACCGGACATCAATCCAGGCTCTCCAAATCTTTCTGAATCAGTCTTTCATGTTTCAAACTTGTAAGTAGCACAGACAAGGCGTGTTAGTCTTATTTTTGTGTTCTCAACTTGTAAATGTTCCTTTTTGCTGAGAGTATTTTACCTCTGTTTCCTGTAATTTTGAACCTAAGGCTAGAGGGGGTACCTCTGGGCTATCTGAATCTGATTACCCTGTAAAGTATTTTCCATCCTGATTTTACAGAGATAATTTTTACCTTTCTTTCTTTAATTAAAAGCTTTCTTTTTAAGAACCTTTCTTGTTTTAAGATCCCAGGGAATTGGGTCTGGACTCACCAGGAGTTGGTGGGGGAAAGGAGGGGGGAATGGTTAATTTCTCCTTGTGTTAAGATCCAAGGGGTTGGATCGGTATCACCAGGGACTTGGTGGAAAAGCCTCAAGGCAACCCAGGGAGGGGAAGATTTTGGGGGGACAGGGAGTGTGCCAGACACTGGAATTTCTGGCTGGTGGCAGCGTTACCAGATCTAAGCTAGGAATTAAGCTTAGAAGGTTCCATGCAGGTCCCCACATCTGTACCCTAAAGTTCAGAGTGGGGGAGGAACCTTGACAGACTCGTTCCCTGTGGGGAGTAATAAGGACAGGGGGTATCAGTGATGTGCTCTCTCTTTCTGTCACCTTGGTGACACTTTTCAGAGTGGTAGCCGTGTTAGTCTGTATCAGCAAAAAGAACAGGAGTACTTGTGGCTCCTTAGAGACTAACAAATTTGTTTGGGCATAAGCTTTCGTGGGCTAAATCCCATTTCAACAGATGCATGTAGTGGAAAATACAGTAGGAGGATATATATATATATATACACAGAGAGCATGAAAACATGGGTTTTGCCATACCGACTCTAAGGAGACTAATCAATTAAGGTGGGCTATTATCAGCAGGAATAAAAAAAACTTTTGAAGTGATAATAAGGATGGCCCATTTCAAACAGTTGACAAGAAGGTGTGAGTAACAGCTGGGCCAAACCATTAAATCTAATGAAATTTTTCAATGAAAGTCTTAAACAAACTGTTCATTTTGTTTTCTTTTGAATGGCCACTTTTGTTTTGTTTCACTTCAATTTTTTTTTCAGAAACAAAATTGTTTATTTGAATTTTTTTTACTGAAACAAAATTGGATTTTTGGCCCAGGTCTGCTCAGTGTGGAAAGGCTGAACATGCATTGTTAAGGCTCAACTTCAATGTCTGTGCACAGTGTGGAAATGCAACTTCAGATCCCACTTCTGGCCTAGTCTGCTAACCAGCTCCCATGTCCGAAGAGGGCAGGGTGGGGGTGTATGGGGGGGAGACACTGGTCATATGCGGGGAGGAGGAGGAAGGGAGGGAATATTTGGGGAGAAGCAGCTAAGGAGCCCTACAGGTGTGGGGCACAGGATGCAGGCAGGGAACATACAGTGCTGGGAGTCTGGGTGGGAACTCTCAGCACTGAGGTCTGTGTGTCATGTCCCCCTTACTCCCACCGGTTTTATTGGCAGAGTCGCTGCACTGGGGACCCAGGCTGGGCCGGACACTGGTAGAGCCTGGAAACTGCCTCTAATCTCCCCATGCACCTTTTCCTCTCTGTGTCCAGCTGGTCACCCCATGGATTGCCTCATCTCCCACCTGGGCACTCTCTGTCCCACCCCCAGGGCTGGCTTCTCCCCCATTACATCTGTCTGGGCCAGGGCCATGTAGATTTCCTGGAATCCCTTTTGGGATGCAGCTGATGAATATGTTCCGAGCTCTGTGGCAGTGAGGCCAGCATGTCCCAGGCAGGGTTTAGAATAAGTGTATCGGTGCCGTGGCCCTCAGAAGGGTTGCAGTCTGCTGCAGCGTGCCTGGCTGGCTGCAGAAAGGGTAGAAGGGGAGGGGAGCAGGAGTCGAGGGGAGCCCTGAGTGGCAAGTGCTGGCTGCAGAGCAATGGGGAGCAACCCTTAGACACTCTATGAGGGGTCCCTGCAGGGTCTCTGTGTGTGGAAGATGGGGGAGGATTCCCTAAGAAGAACCCCCTGGCTGGGTGGGGGCAGACAGTGAGCTAGCAGCACTTATCAGCTCCCCCGGCACTGAGGGCAGCCAAAGAGCTTGTTACCCCTGGGTCATACTGCAGAGGCGACGGGCAAGAGCACCCCCAGCACACGTATGGCCTGCACTGAATCCCCACGGGTGTCCCTGCTGCCCGGCTCTCCCCAGCAGGCAGGGGTGCTATGGCTGCCCCATGCACAGACCTGCCCTGAAATCATGGGCCGCTGTGAGGGAACCCACTGCGGGTGTTTTGAGGCAAGTCCATGTGTGGACACAACAAGCCTGGCACTAAACCAGCTGCAGCTGATGGAGCTAGCATTGGGTGTTACCCACTGCAGCTGGATGGACAGGAGACCCTTGGTTCCTGGCCAGGCCTGGCCACTCCCAGCCCTGCCCCAGAAGAACAGACCCAGTTCTAGGGAGCTGGCTGGGTCAGTCAGTGTCACTTTGTGGCTGACCAGTCCAGACACCCCCTGAGTGTAAAACAGGGTCACTTTCATTATTTCACACACCCAAGGGTGATTTTCAAACACACTCACTCTGCTACCAGTGAATTCGATGGGAACACGCATCTTTGGCATACCTCTTCCTTAAAGTGTCTCCTCATAACCCCCAGATTCCCCAGATCCCCTCCTGACCAGGGAGTTCATTCTGTGGTGAGGCTGGAGCAGCTGCCAGCCCTTCAGTGAGGCAGAGAGAAGGGACCCAGAATGGAAATGAGACAGGAGAGGGAATAATCTCCTCCTACCTTTGATCCCTTGGTAGAGACATGACTGGAAGGCAGGGAAATAATGTGGTCAAAGATGTGGACGTTTCCTCGTGGGCAGAGAGAGAGAGACAGAAACTGAGTGACACGGCCTGAATTCATCATCACATTGACGCAGAGCCCCATCTCCATAGCCCAGCCCAGTGCTCTCCTCCACCAGCCCCACTGACTGCCGCTGGGAGTGGTGTGGATAAATCTGATGACTTTAGTGTCAGTCTCATGGCATTTGATGTTCTACGTAAAGCCCTAGATCTGAGAGTCAGGGGGTTCTGTGAGAATCTCGGCTTTCATTAAAAAAAATGTAAATTTATAACCCTCATGTTTGGAGAGAAAAGCCTGAAAATGTGAACCAAGAGACCACACAAAGATCAAATCCCGCAGGAAAATGCAAAGACCCCACACTGGTGACTTGTTAGAAATCCCATGAGTTTTATGCCAATCTCAAGATTGTTGGGGTGACTCGAGTGCTGTGTAAGCTTGGGGCAGGTGCCGCTGTGTGAGGAAAAGTTGACAGGGCAGAGCTGTATCCAGAGCTCTATTTTCAGAGCTGTTTGGCCCTGATTCAGGAAAGCTCTTACACATGCGTAAGGCCCTTCCTGACTTGGAGATTCCTTCATGAACTGCAGCCCTTAGTTATCTGTGTGTTGATATTCCATCCAGACACACACCCCTGGCTGAGTCTTAGATGTGACCATGTATGGGGCAGAGACTGTCCTCTTTATTGCTAATCTGTGCAGCGATGGATGCAGTGGGGCTCTGATCCCTGACGGGGGCTACAAAGTGCTACTGTATTACAAATAATTAATCACAATGATAATCCCTTTCATCATGTCTTTGATCTCTCTCCCCAGCCAGTTTACCAAAAACAAATGATCAATTTCATTGTCTCTTTGATCATCCCCCACATCCCAGACACACTGGGTACAGGGGATCTAAGGGGTTTTCTCCGCCACTTCTGTCTGTACATTTGCTAACATGGCTTGGCCTCATTCTCATACCCACCTTTCTTTCCCAGCAGATAAAGCACCACAGCCAGAACCAGGACTGCAGGGATTATAATTCCCAACAGGAGCTTCAGATCCAGCCCTAGGAAAGAACCTCAATGTGAATGGCCTCTCCAAGCAGCCACCAGCAAGTCCATACTGGCTGGAGTTGGCTGAGTCCTGTGGTAAGTGACCCCTCATGTCCTCATGAACGTACCTGGAAGCTCACCCCGCAGTTATCTGCCGGACGATCTTATCAGCTGTTCTTTGTGAGTAAAGCTCATTGAAGTTTTTCCACAATTTGTTTTTTTTGCCAAACTTTTTTTTTTAATCCAAACACAGTTTAACCGAAATCAAAATCTTTCTCCCAAACAATTTGCATGCAAGGACTTACTTAGTCTTTCCACAAAAATAATTTTGAAATGAAAGACAACATTTTGTTTTGCTTTGAATTGACAGTTTTGTTTCATTTTGGTTTTCAAAATCCAGAAATGGAAGGAAAACATCCATTTACTCTGAAACTAAACAAAGTGAAACTCTGTTTCTAACTGACAGTTGTATCTCATTTTGGTTCTGACCCCCCCCCCCCAAAAAAAAGAAACTGTCAAGTCAAAATGAGGCCAAATAAATTTTTTTGTTGAGTTTTTCCCCTCAGAACAGTGAAATTTTCAATAACAAATTTTGTTGAGTTTTTCCCCTCAGAACAGTGAAATTTTCAATAACAAAATTTGAATGAAATAGTTTTCTTCACAATTTTTTGTGGCAATAACCCTGGATTTCCCCCCAGCTCTAAGGGTGAGCTCCTCAAGGCAGGAAACATCTGTATAGGAACTGCCCTGCTTCAGGGAAGCATCACGATTCGGGGCAGCACCCAGGTACAAACTTAACTTCAAACAGCCATTTTAGGTCCAGCAATGGGACTGTAGCAGGTGCCTAAAGTTAAGCATATAAACAGGTGCTGTCCTGGATAGGGTTGGACTGGAGCACATGTTGGAGAGCTTTCCTGAGTGAGGGCCAGGGATCTGTACAGCATGCAGAGCTGTGTGCAGAGCTGGTCTACAAATTCCCAGTGGAAGAGTTTTCCATCAGAAAATGCTGTTTCTTCAAAATCAAAACCTTTCGACAAGGCTTTTCATTCTTCGAAATCAAAATGTTGCTGAATTTCTGTTCCTTGCAAAATCTGAAATTTTGACTTTTCATCCTGATTCAGGATGAAAATAAAATGTGAAAAGTCAGAATTTCTCACAGGACAGAAATGCTGTGTCCCCAGGAACTCTACAGGCACAGATAACATTAGTGTTGCTCTGGCACGAATCACTAGCTGACGCTGTTACACAAAGTTTTACACCAGGTTTTCCTTGCCCTGTGAGCAGAGCACTCAGCCTTTTCCGAGATACTGTTCAGGTGTTGGTTTGCTGATGCAGATGCTTGTGGGGTGGGGGCTGGGGCAAACAGCCAGGTTTGGGGTCTGCTAAAGTCAGTTCCTAGGGCTCAGTTGCTCCCTGGGAGCTGGGCACTGGTGCTGGGCTGAGATTCCTGAATGAGGGGTTTACGCACATGCTGTTTGTGACACCTCTGTTCCAGGACTGGAGCACAGAGCATAAATAACTGATTACACAGAGAAAAAGAACTTGTGAGCCCAGGCGAATAATGTGTCTGGTGCCTCCTGCCAGAGCAACAACGAATACAGTGAATGAAGAGGGAGGAAATAATTCACTGACTGCCGGTTTAGCAGTCTGTGAACTCTTGCCCATCAGAAGGGTTTGGGATTCCCCCTTTGAAAGAGTCATTTCCTGCCTTGCAAAGTTGCAGCCCAGCTCAGCAATGCTGATTAAAGCCTGAAAGAGATACAGGGAGAATGAGCTGCATTGGATGAGCCTGTCACCCTGTTGTGTCGTTGGTTGTTCCCTCAACATCCATCATCAGCCCAGGAACCACCTTTTCCTAAATACAGTCCCCAGAATAAAGAAACGCTTCAGAAGCATTTACCTTGTGCTGTCGAACCCCCGACATCGCCGCTGCTGGAGTCATCACCTAGGCAATAAATACAAGAGATCAGAGCAGAGCATGGCCCCACTCCAGGCCCATACGCTGCCCTAGCACAGCTACACCATGGGCAATACCCGGCTGGTGGCCGTGCTGCTGAAAGGGGTCTGGGGTTTGAGTGGGTCACAAACTGAATCTGAGTCAGCAGTGTGAGGTAGCTGTGAAAAGGGCTAATGTTGTATGTAAGACACAGGAGGTCATTGTCCCGCTCTGCTCGGCACTGGAGAGGCCTCGGCTGGAGTACAGGGTTCAGTTCTGGGTGTGACACTTTAGGAAATTGGAGAGAGTCCAGAGAAGAGCAACAAAAATGTTGAAAGGTTTAGAAAAGCTGACCTAGTTGGAAAGGTTAAAAGCACTGGGTATGTTTAGTCTTGAGAAAAGAAGCCTTAGGGAAACCTGATAACAGTCTCCAAATACGTTCAGGGCAGTTTATAAAGAGGATGGTGATCAATTGTTCTCAGTCCCACTGGAGGTAGGACAAGCAGTAATGGGCTTAATCTGCAGCACAGGAGGATTAGGTTGAATAGTAGGAAAAGCTTTCTAACTATGGGCTAGTGAACATAAGAACAGAAAAGTGGCCCTACTGGGTCAGACCAAGGGTCCATCTAGCCCAGTATCCTGTCTTCCGGCAGTGGCCAGTGCCAGGTGCCCCAGAGGTAATGAACAGAACAGGTAATCATCAAGTGATCCATCCCCTATCACTCACTCCCAGCTTCTGGCAAACAGAGCTAGGGACACCATTCCTGCCCATCCTGGCTAATAGCCATGAATTTATCTAGTTCTTTTTTGAACCTTGTTATGGTCTTGGCAAGAAGTTCCACAGGATGACTGTGCGTTGTGTGAAGAAATACTTCCTTTTATTTGTTTTAAACCTGCTGCCTATTAATTTCATTTGGTGACCCCTAGTTCTTGTGTTATGAGAAGTAGTAAACAACACTTCCTTATCTACTTTCTCTACACCAGTCATGATTTTATAGACCTCAATCATATCTCCCCTTAGCCGTCTCTTTTCCAAGCTGAAAAGTCCCAGTCTTATTAATCTTTCCTCATATGGAAGCTCTTCCATACCCCTAATCATTTTTGTTGCCCTTTTCTGAACCTTTTCCAATTCCAACATACCTTTTGTGACATGGGGTGACCACATCTGCACACAGTATTCAAGATGTGGGCGTACCATGGATTTATATAGAGGCAACATGATATTTTCTGTCCTATTATCTATCCCTTTCTTAATTATTTCCAGCATCCTGTTTGCTTTTTTGACTGCCACTGCACTTTGAGTGGATGTTTTCAGAGAACTATCCACAATGACTCCACAATCTCTCTCTTGAGTGGTAACAGTTAATTTAGACCCCATCATTTTATATGTATAGTTTAGATTATGCTTTCCAATGTGCATTACTTTGCATTTATCAACATTAAATTTCATCTGCAAGCTTATGCCCAAATAAATGTGTTCGTTTCTAAGGCCTGGTCTACACTACGGGGGGGTCGAACTAAGGTACGCGACTTCAGCTACCTTAGTTCGACTGACTTACCCGTCCTGATGCCGCGGGATCGAAGTCCGCGGCTCCAAGGTCGACTCCGCCACCGCCGTTCGCGGTGGTGGAGTTCCGGAGTCGACCGGAGCGCATGGGGAGTTTGAACTATCGCGTCTTGATTAGACGCGATAGTTCGAACTCTGAGAAGTCGAACTCTCGCGTCGACCCACGCGATAAGTATAGACCTACCTAAGGTGCCACAAGTACTCCTCGTTCTTTTTGCTGATACAGACTAACACGGCTACCACTCTGAAATCTGCCATTTTGTTGCCCAGTCACCCGGTTTTGAGAGATCCTTTTGCAGTTCTTCGCAGTCTGCCTGGGTTTTAACTATCTTCAGTAATTTTGTATCATCTGCAAAATTTGCCGCCTCACTGTTTTACCAGATCATTTATGAATATATTGAATAGGACCGGTCCCAGAACAGACCCCTGGGGACACCACTATTTACCTCTCTCCATTCTGAAAACTGACTATTTTTACCTACCCTTTGTTTCCTATCTTTTAACCAGTTACCAATCCGCTAGAGCACCTTCCTTCTTATTGCGTGGCAGCTTACTTTGAATAAGAGCCTTTAGTGAGAGACCTTGTCAAAGGCTTTCTGAAAATCTAAGTATGCTATATCCACTGGATCCCCTTGGTCCACATGCTTGTTGACCCCTCAAAGAATTCTAGTAGATTGGTCTGGCATGATTTCCCTTTAATAAAACTATGTTGACTCTTCCTCAACAAATTATATTCATCTACATGTCTGACAATATTTTTCTTTATTATAGTTTCAACCGGTTTGCCCGGTACTGAAATCAGTCTTACAGGCCTGTAATTGCCAGGATCACCTCTGGAGCTCTTTTTAAAAATTGGCATCACATTAGTTATCCTCCAGTCATCTGGTACAGAAGCTGATTTAAATGACAGGTTATAGACTACAGTTGGTAGTTCTGCAATTTCACATTTGAGTTCCTTCAGAACTCTTGTGTGAATACCATTTGGTCCTGGTGACTTATTGCTGTTTAATTTATCAATTTGTTCCAAAACCTCCTCTAAAATGACACCTCAGTTCCTCAGATCTATCCCCTAAATAAATGGCCCAGGTTTAGGAATCACCCTCACATCATCAGCTGTGAAGACTGATGCAAAGAACTCATTTAGTTTCTCTGCAATGGCCTTATCGTCCTTGAGTGCTCCTTTGCCACCACAATTGTCCAGTGGCCCCACTGGTTGTTTAGCAGGCTTTCTGCTTCTGATATACTTATATATTTTTTTGTTATTACTTTTCGAGTCTTTGGCTAACTGTTCCTCAAATTCTTTTTTGGCCTTCCTAATTGTATTTTTACAGTTCATTTGCCAGTGTTTATGTTCCTTTATATTTTCCTCACTAGGATTTAACTTCCACTGCTTCTTTTACTTTGTTGTTTAGCCATGGGGGCTCTTTTTTGGTTCTCTTACTAAGTTTTTAATTTGGGATATAAATTTAAGTTGAGCCTCTATTATGGTGTCTTTAAAAATTTTCCATGCAGCTTGCAGAGATTTCACTTTTGGCACTGAACCTTTTAATTTCTGTTTAACTAACCTCCTCATTTTTGTGTAGTTCCCCTTTTTGAAATTAAATGCTACAGTGTTGGACCACTGTGGTGTTTTTCCTGCCACAGGGATATTAAATTTAATTATATTATGGTCATTATTACCAAATTGTCTAGCTATATTCACCTCTTGGACCAGATCCTGTGCTCCACTTAGGACTAAATCAAGAATTTCACATATAATTCCACTTCCCCACCAGCACAACCTGTTCTGTCCTTCTGATATATTTTGTACTCTGTTATTACTGTATCCCATTGATTATCCTCATTCCACCAAGTTTCTGTGATGCCTATTATATCAATATCCTCATTTAATATGAGGCACTCTAGTTCACCCATTTTATTATTTAGACTTCTAGCATTGGTATATAATCACTTTAAAAACTTTTCTCCTTTTAGCTGTCTGCCATTACACAATGTAATTTAATGGGACTCTATTTTATTTGACTGTTTCTGATCAGACCCTACCTGTATTTTATCATTTTCCATCATCTCATCCTCACTGGGACATAGAGATTCTCTATTAATAGATCCTTCCCTAAGGGATGTCCGAACCACGTGCTCCTCCTTTCCTGTTGGCTTTCCCCTAGCCCTTAGTTTAAAAACTGCTCTGTGGCCTTTTTAATGCTCTGGAATAGGCTTCCAAGGGAGACTGTGGAATCCCTGTCACTGGAGGTTTTGAAAAGAGATTGGACAAACTCCTATCAGGGACGGTCCAGCTTTACTTGGTCCTGCCTCAGTGCAGGCGGCTGGACTTGATGGCATCTTCAGGTCTCTTCCAGACTGACATTTCTATGATGTCCCCTATCTGTCAGGGTTGGGCTGTCTGAGCTGAGATGGGTGAAAATTAGGGGCGGGGTTCCTGTGTCAAATTTTGAACAAAGATGTTAGAAATTTTTGTTTCAGATTTTGATGAAATTCAGCATTTGGATTTTCAGGGTTTATTATTTAATTGTTTTTCTTGGTCTGCCATTTGCGCTCCCCTCCCCCCTCCCCCCAATTTGGTGTGATGCTGAGTTGCTGGGCAGGGCTGAGCTGGGATATGCCCCCCCCCCCCCACACACACACATTGGCCTTACCAGTGAGGCTGAGGTGCTGGGCAGGGCTGAGCTGGGATCTGTTTACCCGGTTGTCACTGTCCTTAATCTCATACCCACAGGTGTAATTTCCAGAACTGACTCTGGACACCACGTGGTCATAGTCGTAGATGGCCTTCTCCTGTAAGCCCCTCTGGGACGAAACCTCCTCCCCATCCTTGCAGAAGATGACACGGGTGGCCAGAGCCTGGGAGAACATGAAGCACTTGAACCACACGGAGTCCCCTGGCCGGGCAGACGTCTGGCTCAGGTAGAGGGTGGGGGCAGGGAGAGTGCCTGGGAAAGGAAATGGGTCAGAGTTGTCAGTGGGGCGTTGGTGGCGCCCAGCGCTGTCAAAGGGGGTGGGTTCGCATTGTCTGGTGCCTTCTTGCCCTCCACCTGGGAGGTGAACTCATGTGAAAGCACCTCTGAACTCTGAGTCTCCACTGACCAAGGACAACACTGGTGAGTGGGGTGCTGTGAAGGGAAAAGTGAGGGGCACATTAAATAAACATTTTTTTGTTGGACTATATTTTAGTGACTTTGCTCCAGAATGCTAGATTTGTGACTGGGAATGGAAACTTATATACATATGTTTCCTAGTAGGCCAATATTTTTAAAATGCATTATTTGCCAAGGTGGTTATGTCACCTCTTTGCTATCTGAGAGGCCATTATGTTGGGGAATTTCTGTACTAAATATTTTTATTATTATAATGAATTTTTACATAAGAATGGCCATATTGGGTCAGACCAAAGGTCCATATAGCCCAATATCCTGTCTTCTGACAGTGGTCAGGGCCAGGTGCTTCAGAGGGAATGAACAGAACAGGTAATCATCAACTGATCCATTCCCTGTTGCCCATTGCCAGTTCTGGCAAACAGGCTAGGGACACTCAGAACATGGTGTTGCATCCCTCTCCATCCTGGCTAATAGCCACTGATGGACCTATTCTCCAGGAACTTATTTAGTTCTTTTTTAAATCCTGTTTAGCCTAACCAAAAGAAGGCTAAGGGGAGATATGATTGCTCTCTATAAATATATCAGAGGGATAAATACTAGGAATAGGAATTATTTAAGCTCAGTACCAATGTGGACACAAGAACAAATGGATATAAACTGGCTATCAGGAAGTTTAGACTGAAATTAGAAGAAAGTTTCTAACCATCAGAGGAGTGAAGTTCTGGAACAGCCTTCCAAGGGGAGCAATGGGGGCAAAAGACATATCTGGCTTCAAGACTAAGCTTGATAAGTTTATGGAGGGGATGGTATGATGGGATAGCCTAATTTTGGCATTTAATTGATCTTTGACTATTAGCGGTAAAGATTCCCAATGGCCTGTGATGGGATGTTAGATGGGATGGGATCTGAGTTATTACAGATAATTCTTTCCTGGGTGTTTGGCTGGTGTGTCTTGCCCACATGCTCAGGGATTAGCAGATCGCCATATTTGGGGTCAGGAATGAATTTTCCTCCAGGGCAGATTGGCAGAGGCCCTGGAGGTTTTTCGCCTTCCTCTGCAGCGTGGGGCACAGGTCACTTGCTGGAGGATTCTCTACACCTTGAGGTCTTTAAACCATGATTTGAGGGCTTCAATAGCTCAGACATAAGTTAGGGGTTTGTTACAGGAGTGGGTGGGTGAGATTCTGTGGCTGGCATTGTGCAGGAGGTCAGACTAGACGATCGTAATGGTCCCTTCTGACCTTAAAGTCTATGAGTAGTGCTTCATAAAAGGCTTGAGTAGCCAACTTTAATTTGTGTGATGATTTTAAAACATGAGTTAAATCCAATAAAATCGTCATGAAACATTTTTCAGTTTTTACTGTGGTGCCATACAGCCCAACTTCACCCTGACAGTCTCACCCCTCATTGGCCCCACCCCTGTAAATTCAACCCTCTCCCCCCAGTTTCAATTCCCGGGGAAAACACTGGGGAGGGGTAAATGCCTTGGGTAGATTGAGGACAGACAGACGGACTCACCGGGAGCTGAGCAGATCTCCTGGCTGCTGGGACTCAGTGCTGGGAACAGAAAGGTGCCGTGTGGTTAGTGCTGGAGATAAAATCCCCCCCTTTTCCAAGGTCCCTTTTAAGGGACAAAAACTGCCTTTAATAGACAGGAAAAAAATTGCTGATTTGTGTTTTAGTGAAGAAGCAAATCAGGCAGGACATTAGATCTGGGACATGGCAGATTCCTCGCGCACACAGACCTTGGCTGAGCTGGGAACTGCCTTTTCATTCAGCCCTCTAGAGGGCCAGATCCTCAGGTGGCGTAAACCGGCATTGACTCCAATGGAGCTACACTTTTTTACACCAGCTGGGGATTTGGCCCAGAAGCTCTCTGTTTACACTGGTTCCCATTTCTCTCCCACTGAAGAGGATTTGCAGACAGTCTGAGCCCCAAGGCTGCTCTCGGTTCTGTTTCCTCCCAACCTGCTATGAATTAGCACAGGGATCCCAGATACTCACCGGGCAGCAAGAGGCACAGAGACAGGATCATCAGGGCGGTCGGATGGATAGAGCCCAGCGGCTTCTGCTGCTGACGGGGCCAGGAGGGGACAATCCACCGTCACTCCCTGCTCCCACCTGCCCCCACTGCTCTGTCTGACTTTAGCAGAAGGGAAGCTCCGGTCTCTCTCTCTGCTCTCATCTGCCCCCGTCTGCTTCCCAGGGTTGGATGCTTCAGCCAGCACCTCTCCCTGCTCCCAGGCCCCTGGGGTCTGTAGGGCTCAGGCAGCAGAGACTCTGCAGCCTCTCTCTGACCTGCTGTGTCCTCTCTTGTGTCTGATATTCGTCACTGCTCCCCATTTCCTGCCCCGCGCCACCCCCCTTCCATGCTCCGGCCACAGTGTCTCTATTTAGGGCTGCAAGATTGAGAACTGAAGGGCCCTGGTTTGCTTGAGTTTAAACATGTCACTGAGGAAACGCCTCTCGACCCATCTCAGTTCCTGGGGACCGGGACAGCCCCCTGGCTAAAGGCACAGCTGGGCTGGGATGAAAGGTCACTGAGTGATTGGGAGGCCTTGTATATTGGAGGAGCCTGAACCTTTTGCCTTCATCCTGGTCTCCAGTCCCTGGTGAGAAGGACCCAGCTCCCCCAGGGGGAAATTTACCCTCTCAGCTTAAGAGGGACATAACTGGGATCTGGGCCTTGTGCAGGTGCACAGGGGTGAATTTCACCCCCAGAGAAGACCTACCATGGAACTGCACTGGCTTCCCCACCTGCTTAGTGTCCACCTGCCCTGTGCTCCACAGCCAGCTCCAGCCACTTCTGCCCATTCTGCCCTGACTGACCCCACTCCCCATTCTGGGCTGCTGAGGAGTCTGCTTTCCCTTCTGAGAGATGGGCACCAGGTCCCTTCCCCCTACCCTGGTTCTCTCTCAAGTCACCCCCACTGCCAGGTGGATAAGAACACAAGGCAGTGGATAAAGAGCATCCAGAAGTGACCTCTGAGCAGGTGGGGAGCTGGAATCAGTGTGACTAAGCAATTGGGGGAACCAGAGCAATAGGGTTTTTGGTTGGGTAGCTCCCAGTACCAAGGAGAAGGGTCGATGGAAAATCAGGACCCTGAGATTGACAGTCTCCAGGGGCTCCAGGTCAGCCTGATTGACAGGGCAGGCAGGCTAATGGGAATGTCAAGAGGCCAGGGGGTCTCATCCTCCGTGTGAGCTGGAACTGCCTGGGCCCAAGTGGGTCTGAGGTGCCAGTCTACGGAGAGAGCAGGAGCCTGAGCTGAGCTGGAAGCAGAGCTGGGTCAGCCAGAGCCAGAGAGAACCAGAGAAGCAGGCCAGGGAGCAGACCTGTGCTGGGAGGAGAGCTCATCAACCAGAGCCAGAAAAACAGCCCAGGGAGCTGGAGGCAGAGCAGCAAGCAACAGCGCTGGGGCTGGAGCAGTCCGAAGCGGGTGTGGTGAGCAGCTAGGGAGAGCGAGGGGGACCCATGGGCAGAGGGCCCAGTGCAGGGAGATGTCACCAGTCAAGAGGGCCTCACAGGCCAGACTTGGGGGTGGGGGGGAATCATAACCCCAACGGGGGTGCTTATGCTGCAAAAAATCATCCTACCACCTAGAGCCTAAGGGCTTGCAGCCACCACTACAGCAAGTATTTGACCCCCAGCAGCCCTGCAGCACAGCCAGGGCCTGGGCAGGAGCCCCCCAGGAATCCTGGGCCCAGCCTTGTCAGGGTTACGAGGACTCTGCCACACAGGAGAGTGGAAGGGGAGTCCTCAAGGTCAGGCAGGCCTCTGGGTAAAGGGAGTGGGAGCGAGGACTCAGATCCTTTCACTAGCCAATTCCACCAGGGTAGTGTATATGCCAGGAAAGATCCCCACAATAGCAGGACCATTTCCCCACTTACGGAAGGAAAGTCTCCTGAACAGACATTAACACCTCTGCAGGAAGCCAAACAGTGCAGGGAAATCTGTCAGGAGCACAAGGCAGAGCAGTTTAGCAGAGCAACTTTGCAGAGTAATTGATGCCGGAGTGGATTGTCCTGGGATGGTGGCTGGGCACATTTCACTCCTGGGATGGAGTCAGCTCTGCAGAGCAGCTGGACAGGGCTATACTGGGGGACCTCAGATGCTCAGGTGAGGGTCAAAGGAGCAGTTTGACACTACCTGCCATAAGCAGTGCCCAGAAAACGCCTGTGTGAAAAAGGGTAAATATTTGTGGCAAGTTTTTTAAAATGATGGTTTCAAAGCCTTTTGTGAAAAATATTTTTTCCATCTCTTTGTGGCAAAATGGTAAAAATGGAGGGAGGGGAATTCAAAACCTGAAAATTTATAAAAAAATAATCTGAAAAAGTGGGTTATTTAAAAGTAAATTTTGATTTTTTCTTTTAATTTTTTACAAAATCCTCAGAAGAGTTTTAATCTTTAATTTGTAAAAATGGAAACTTTGGAAATAATGAAAATATTTGACAAAAACTCTCACTTTGAAAACTACGTCCATTTTAGATCACAGCATTTTGGTATCCCTAATCCAGAGTGATCCCCGGGGCTGTGGTTCAGGCTGAGCTGCTGGAACCCTTGGATGGCAGCCGGGCCCTGCTTGTAGCTCAGACAATGTCGCTCAGAAAGGGCTTGATCTGATCCAAAGCTCCTTAGTGTCAACGAAAAGACTCCACTGACTTCACTGTTTTGGGAATCAGGCCCCTATGTAAGAGGGTTGATTCTCTTGTGA
Organism: Mauremys reevesii; assembly: GCF_016161935.1. Classification (NCBI taxonomy): domain Eukaryota; kingdom Metazoa; phylum Chordata; order Testudines; family Geoemydidae; genus Mauremys; species Mauremys reevesii. The sequence goes on from NC_052644.1 coordinate 14,848,446, forward strand.
CAGGGAAATGGCTCTGGAGCTTTCACTTTGAGTGACTCCAACCCACGCTGGCCACAGGAACAGGAACAGGGAACGTCTCCATCATGGGCGGGTGAAGGGGAGGTTGATGACAGGATCAAGAACAGCACATAACGGGATGTGAAGAAGGGAACTCACCCCGTTTCTCCCCCCAACCCCTGACAGAGCTGCAAAAGCATCTGATACATGAAGCAAGAACATTTGCAGAGTGAGTTCCTCCTTCTGCACAGACCCTGAGCAGAGGGACAGTTTCACACAGGGAAGAAAAGATCAGGGCTCCTCTCTAGGCTAGTGCTTTAACAGAGACTTGAAAAGGAGTCAGCTGCACAGAGCCTGTGATAGAGAGAGAGAGAGATCAATAGATAGATGCCTATGCATGGAAATAGAGAGGTAGAAAGATAGACAAAGGATGTATATGGGGATAAATAGATATAATATTAATTTTAAATACCATGCCTGGTTTATCACATTTCCTGCTGAGGCAACAGAGGCAGCTGTGTGTACCTTGACCTGTTCCCAAAGCAGATGGATTCAACCCAGCACCTGCCCATGAACCACAAAGCCCCTTCTGCTATAGAATCATAGGACTGGAAGGGACCTTGAGACATCCAGTCCCTTGCACTCATGTCAGGACTAAGTATTATCTGGGCCTTCATGGGAAGTTAGCTGTATCAGCTAAGGGATGAATTTATACCACTCCAGTAATAGCAGTAAACATCACTGTGCATGTTAGAGGGCTTTCCTTTCACCCTCTTCCCTGGTTCTTGTCACACAGATGGAAAGCAGAAGACCACTGAGAACAATTGATCACTGTCTTGGAATTATAGAATTTCAGGGCTGGAAGGGACCTCAGCAGATCATTGAGTCCAACCCCCTGCTCAAAGCAGGACAAATCACAAGACAGATTTTTTTTTTAACCCCAGTTCCCTAAATGGCCCCCTCAAGGATTGAGCTTACAACACTGGGTTTAGCAGGTCAATGCTCAAACCACTGAGCTATCCCTCCCGCTCATTACAACCCTTAATATATCTGGAGAAAGTTATCAGGCTCCCCCTGTGTCTTTTTTTCTCAAGAGTAAATATGTCCTTTTTTTAACCTATCATCATAGTTCAGTTTTTCTAAACCTTTGATAATTTTTGTTTCTCTCCTCTGGGTTCTCTCTAATTTGTTCACATCTTTCCTAAAGTGTGACACCCAGAATTTCACACTGGCCTCCAGCTCAGACCTCATCACTTCCCAGGAGAGCAGGACAATGACCTCCCATGTTTTAAATACGACACTCCGGCTAATGCTCCCCAGAATGACATTAGCCTTTTTTGTGACTGCATCATATTGTTGACTCACATTCAATTTCTGATCCACTGTGATGCTCTTGGTACCCTTTGAACCTAGGCATGCAGAGCACAACAGACTGGCCATCCAGCACCTTAACCACACGGTCACTTTTTTAGCCAAAAGGGCCCCTTTCCACCAGCTGTTCCTTGGTCAGCCAAGGCCAGGCACCCAAGCCAGGGTAGAGCGGACATAGCAGGGGAGGCCTGCAAGCAGACCAGTGGTGTAGAAGCTTCATGCTTGATTCTCATTATTGTAAGCAAAGTTTGAGTTCTACCTGGTATGAGAAGTGTTGCGGCACCCAATTTGTGGGGAGGTTTAAGTCTTCTTTTGGTGACTGTATGGCTTCGCTGGGTAAAGAGGTGCAGAAGAGCGACCCCATGGCTGCCTGCACAAAAAAAAAGAAGTGACGGCCCACAAGCAAAGGGCACAGCAGTGCACAATAGATTAGTAGTCTAGGGCCTTAACCACTCAGACATGTCACATGATGTAGCTATGGGCTTGGTATGCCAGCAGGCCAGTTTATGTTTCCTTCTCTACAGTCACTTGGATGCCTGATCTTTGATGAAATAAGAGCTCATGTGAAATATGCCCCACTGGGTAAAGAAGTGGCTGAGGAGTTAAGGCTGATCCTTTGTATTTGGTATAGGTGGGTCTAAATCTCACTTTTGTTGCTACCCAGCCTTTCCTTTGCTAGTGGTGGCCACTGGCTCTTTCCTCTTCAGGCCTCACTACCCCAGCATCCCTTACCACAAAAATAAAATTTGTTCTAGCCATGTTGGTCCCAGGATAGAAGAGCTTCGTAGCTCAAAAGCATGTCTCTTTTACCAGCAGACTTTGGTCCAACAGAGGGTTTTATTTCACCCGCTTTGTCTGCAGAGCCAGATTTACACCTTATGTGCCCCTAGATACAGCATCTTCAACTCCCCCCTGGCTTACAGCTGACCCGTTGTGCTGCACACAGTTTTAGAGAGGTAAGCGTCCCTAGAACACTGGTGCCCCTAGGCATGTGCCTACCATGCCTAATTGGAAATCTGATCCTGCTTGTCTGGCTAATTAAAACCAGATACACCCAACAAACTGGGTCCCCACAGTCCCTGGGCCAGCTGGACTCCAGGCCCGCTCATAAAGGTGGAAATTTTGCATGGTGCCTCTCCAGCACTGGCGCCTCAGCAGGCAGAGCCCATCTCTTCCCCACGCTCACTCGGGAGTCTGGTCGCGGCTGAGCAATGCCAGCGTAACCCCCGTGTTTGCTTTTCAGGGTGTGGTGACGTCACTGGGGAGCAAACAGTCAGGGGCTCCATGGCCCTTTGCTCCATGGGCTGGAGACTTGCTGGAGCCTGGTGGGGCCCTGCTGGGACGGGCCGAACCCTCCAGCCCTGGGTGCGGCGAGCTCAGGGGATGGGCCGGAGCCACCTGCAGCGACTTGGGAAACGCCCATGGGGGGAGGGGCCTGGCGAGCAGAGTCAGCGACGGGACCGTCAAGGGGGGGAACAGCCAACTGCCACCTGGGGTGGGGGTGAGGTGAGTCCAAATGTCACTGGGGGGCGATGGGGGGAGCCAAACTGTCACCTGAAGGATATCAATAGGCTGGGGAGGGGGGTGTCAGGAAAAGTCCTCAGATAAGATTTCCTACCTCAACTCTTCTGCCCCCCTTGCCCACCGGAGCCCCAAGGCCCACCATCACCTCCACTGTGGCTAGAGGAGGCCAAGCACTGTCCCGGCTGCCCTAGCCGCTCCGAGCCCTGGACTGCCAGCCGCCCCGAGCTGTTCTGAGCCCGGGGCCACTGGCTGGCCCGAGAGCTGGCCTGACCCCTAGGCCGCTGGATGGCTCAAGCACCAGCCCAAACCCCAGGACACTGGCCAGCCTGAGCTGCACCGGGCCGCAGATGGTCTGAGCTACCCTAGCCATTGGCTGGCCTGAGCCGCTGGCCAGCCAAGCCCTGAGCTCTAGGCTGCTGGCCCGAGCTGTGCCCCCACAGGCTTCAGGGCAGAGGGGGAGTGAGAGCGGGGCATTGGGGTGGAGCATGGGCGGGGCCATGGCCTGGGTTAGGAGAGGCTTAGCCTCCCCTGGCCTGTTATACCCACCACCCATGCTTTAGACCCACCTCAAAGAAACCAGAATAAATGATTCTTCTGTCAACTGGCAAATCCATAAAAAAAATGGCTAGGCCGGTCAAATACCAGACGGGTGGTAACCTTATTGGGAATAAGAACAGGAGTACGTGTGGCACCTTAAAGACTAACAAATTTATTTTAGCATGAGCTTTCGTGAGCTACAGCTCACTTCTTCGGATGCATAGTCCCAAGCGTGTTCTTCCTACCCACTGCAATAGGAAGTCTCACATTTTTCCAGTGCATGGAACTGACACCACTGATTGTGGATGCAAAACATTACCAGAGGTAGAATCTGTCTGGATTAGGGTACAGCCATAGTTACACTAGAGCTAGGGTTGTGTTAAAGACAGTGAATAAAGACAGTTAAAGAGAGGTGAATATCATATGTTTTGAGTGAGTTTTCATGAAACAAAACCTGGTTTATAATCTTTAGCCAGTGCTGGACTGTTTGGTGTATTGACTGTACAGTTTGTAGTTCTGGAAAAAGTATGACATGCTGTTGAAAAATGGGTGTTTTAGTGATTTTAGTGATTCCTGGGGAATGTCTCACTTTTCTATATATTCCTCCAGCAGATATATCCAATCACAGACCTGGTTCACATTTGAATATATTCTATAATGGGAATTCCAAGAATACCAATTTAGGTCAATGCATGGCATATAAAAAGTACTTAAAATGGTAACATTAAATTTGTGTGTCAGTTTGAAGCTGCTGAGTTTTAATTTGATGACAAAAAATGTGGCATGGCAAAAAGGACTAAAAATGAGAGAGAGAGCGAGCGAGCGAGAGAGAGAGAGCGCTGGTACCAGGACCATAACCAGAGCGGGGCGAGTGGGGCAGTCCCCCAGAGGGTAAAGCCATAAGGGCGGAAAAATGTGGCGGGAGCAGAGGTGACATGTAAAGCCCTGTGCGTCAAGGGTCTTTTGGGCCAGCCCCATGTGACCAGGCTAGAGAAGGGCGCACCACCTGTACCCTCTGACTCACTTCAGGAGGCCGGTCACACAACCAAAAAATCTTAGGGATGAGGCATATTCACCCCAGGTACTAAAATTCCTAGTTACGGCTCTGCCTAGGACCCAGGTCTCTAAAGACCAACCCCATTCTGGTCATTTACTGCACCACACCACCTTTCAGAGTGACTAACACAGGCTGGGTTCTCATATTTCTATTCATGATAATCTACATCCCTCTACTGGAGCTGGAGTAAAAGCCGTAATTCTTGATCAACCATATTCTACTGCTGACAAGTGAATACTTGAGTAACTCGTTGAAAAAGGTTTTGTCAGGTCCTTCTCCAGTATCTGGTCTAAAAAGAATCATAGAATATCCAGGTTGGAAGGGACCTCAGGAGATCATCTAGTCCAAACCCCTGATCAAAGCAGGGCCAATCCCCAGACAGATTTTTGTCCCAGATCCCTAAATGGCCCTCTTAAGGATTGAACTTACAACTCTGTGTTTAGTAGGCCAATGCTCAAACAACTGAGCTATCCCTCCTCCAGCAAGTGCTTATGTGGTTCAGCTAGCAAGGGTCTGACCTGGGTATTTGACATTTAAGGGCTCAGACCATGTTGTTCATCTACACTGGGGTAAGTGTCTTCATGTTCTGGGTTTGTACAGCGCCTAGCACAATGGGATCCTGGTCCATGACTGGGGTCCTAGGTGCTACCACAGTGCTAATAATAAGAGTTGTCTGGCTCTGTGGGATTCACATAGTGAGGAGCCCACTGAAAAACAGGTTTTGTTCTTAAACATTATGATAATCTCTAAATTATGGTGTGAATCACTCAAAATTCCTTAGAGAATTACTGTGCTGGCTGGATTTGTGAGCGTGTTGTTGTTGAGTGCTTTGACACAATTTTTATAGAAGAGCTCATGTAGAGCCAAAATTTAGTTATTGAGGATTTTTAGCAATGATTGCATATGATTACTCTTTTTACAATTTATTTTAAAAGAATAAAAGGAATTATCTTAAATTTTTTAGGAATTAACTCTATAAAGTTTTATAATGATGAAAATAATAATAGTTCAATTCTTACAAAATAAGAAGGGTATTTTTAATTTACTCATATTATTTATTTACGTATACATGTAAATAAGAGAAAAATTAAATTTAAACAGGTTAGTTTTCACAAACAGTGAGAAGTAACTTAGAGTCCTAAAAGCTTAGACTGAAATCACCTCCGTTTTACTTGAGAGTGTTTGTTTATTAACTTTATATAGATGTCATGGGATCCCCGGTGTGCAACTTGGGACTGTGAGACACCGTGCCCCCTTAACTCTGTCCAGCCTGGGCTGTCTCTCACAAAGTCTCACTAGTGACCAGCAGCAACCCCTCCTGGTGCTGTGATCACTCAGCCAACTGCACGTGGAGCACATATACCCAGCTAGGTTGCATGAATGTTCCCAGAGCCACTCATGAATCACCAGAGAAAGGCACCAGAGCCAAATCCTCCCAGCACTGTACCCCAGGAATATACCATCAAGACAAGCAGTGCAGATTTATTAACTGGTTCACTACTTCATCAATGGAAAGATGGGTATACCCCAGCCGTACAAAGATTTGTACTTCATACAAACTCACTGGTAAAGATAAACAATTAAACAAATTTATTGATTATAAAAGATAGATTTTAAGTGATATGAAATGATAGGCAAAAAGTCAGAGTGAGTTACCAAAAGAAATAAAATATAAGCCCACTGTCTAAACTCTCAACCCTGTTAGACTGGGCAGCAACCAGATTAAGCAGTTTTTCTCACCCCCACTAGATATTGCAGTCCACAGATTTCACCTTTGAAATCAGGGCCTGTCCCCTCAGTTGGAGTCTCAAGTCTCCAGCGACCTTGTAGCTTGTGTAACCCACACACCTTCTGGGTGTGGTGTTCTGTCCTGTCTAGTGGCACAGAGATCACTTAGAGAGAATTAAATGAGTCTGCTCACAGGCAGTTAGAGGTGCATGCATTAAGCTCCAAAGGTCCCCGGGTTGATCCTTCCAGCCAATGACCGCGGTTTCTGTGTTACACTTGCAGTGTAGGTGAGTGAAGGAGAAAGGCCGAGCCTGAGCCTGTTGTTTTCAGTTTTATACCCTCAGTCCATGTGCTTGTAGAACACACGTCCAGGAATGTCTGGGGGGCATTGCTGAGTCTCCAGGCAAATCTGAGCAACCCCCCTGGTGTGGCCTCATGCAGGTGAGTCATTGCATTGTAGTTTCCTTGCTGGACAACGGCTGTTGATGGGTTGTTTCACACCTTGCCTTGGCATTGGTTACTTTCCTTGCTGTTGCCTCTGGGGAGCTAATATCTGGCTGATTCCCCAACTTATAGCATGCTTTAGTGACCACATACAACACAATCCTCATAACTTCGCATGCATTAAAGATATACATATATGGAGAGAGAAATGACTTTCAGCAGATCATAACCTTTTCCCTGATACTTTACAAGGTATGCTTTATATGTGAGATCGCGATTATATGCAGATAAGGAATGTGGGGGGTTACTGGGTGCTCCCCCAATGAACAGAATGTCACAATAGATTTCTGAAAAGCACTGTAAAATATAGTTTTTTTCCCTTCATAGATGGTGAGTTATATGGGCCCATGGTACCTGTGTGCCATCAATAGTTAGGAACGTGGGCCTGGCTCCACCAATGTTTGGGCTTTGGGGGGGCCCATACTTCAGGGGGATGTGGGGTCCAGGGCAGCCTGGGAGGTTAGTGGGGGACCTGGTGCCGGCAGCAGCCAGTGACTTTTTTCCAAAAGGCAAACAGGCAGCATTTGCCCTAAGAATATTCCAGTGTCTTACAGCACTTTGGGGTGCTGTGCATTGTACTGCTGTGGCCCCAGAGAAGGTTCCCCACTTCCTTGCTGCAAAGCCTGGGTTACAGTTGCCTGTGATTTTGGGAGGTTCTGTGATGCCGCTGCACAACGATGAGTCCTGCATTTCAGCCAGTGGAGCATTAATGACATGTCTCCTGCTGCAGAGCGATGATCGCGTATGTCAATGTCTCTTCTCTCTGGGGTGGTGGATGCTTTAAGATAAAACACAGTAATGTTACTCTTCTGCTAAACCAGCCTAATGCCAGAGAAATGAAGCCAGAAAATGTCCATCTGACAGCACTGCTATCTGTACCTCAGGAGCAGTTCTAATGGGCATCTAGGCTGGGAAACACCAATGGCCCCACTTCCTACATCAACCCCTGTGAGGCAGGCAGCTCAGCTTTCCCCTCCCCAGCCTTGGTCTGGCCCTTTTCTGCTCCCAGACAGCTGGGCTTTGCCCTGACACCTCCCAGCTGGGCAGAGGAGCCCTTCTCCCTCTCTCCATGCCAGCCAGCCCCCTTGAGTTGGTGCCGGGTCTCCCTGTGATGGGGTGTTATTATAGACTCATAGACTTTAAGGTCAGAAGGGACCATATGATCATCTACTCTAACCTCGTTCATGTTGCAGGCCACAGAACCTCACCCGCCCACTCCTACAGCAGGCCCCCTAACCTCTCACTGAGTTACAGAAGTCCTCAAATCATGATTTAAAGATTTCAAGTTACAGAGACTCCACAATTTACGGTAGTTTAAATCTGCAAGGTACCCATGCAGAGGAAGACAAAAACACCCCATAGTCTCTGCCAATCTGACCTGGGGGAAAATTCCTTCCTGACCCCAAAAATAGTGATTAGTTAGACCCTGACCATGTGGGAGAGACCCACCAGCCAAACACCTGGCTACAAATTCTCTGTAGTAAGTCAGAGCCTGCCTCATCTAGTGTCCCATCACCAGCCATTGGAGATATTTGCTGCTAGCAGTTGCAGATCGGCTACATACGATTGTACCATCTCATCATACCATCCCCCACATAAACTTATCAAGCCAGTTACATTTTTACCCCCTACTCCCCTTGGGAGGCTGTTCCAGAACTTCACTCCTCTGATGGTTAGAAACTTTCTTCTAATTTCAAGCTTAAACTTGTTAATGGCCATTGGTTCTTGTGCCCACATTCACTTAACATAAATAAATCCTCTCCCTCCTTGGTATTTGTCACTCTGATGTATTTATAGAGAGCAATCATATCCCCCCTCAGCCTTCATTTGGTTAGGCTAAACAAGCCAATTGTTGAGTCTCCTCTCATAAGATGGGTTCTCCATGTCTCAGATCATACTAGTAGCCCTCCTCTGCACCTGTTCCAGTTTGAATTAATCTTTCTTAAACATGGAAGACCAGAACTGCACCCTGCATTCCAGATGAGGTCTCACCAGTGCATTGCAGAATGGTAATAACACTTCCCTGTCTCTACTGGAAATACCTCCTCTGATGCATCCTAGGACTTCATTAGCCTTTTTCATGGCTTATCTTATCTGAAATAAGGATTCATCTATGCTGTAGGCAGTGTAGTTGTTTCCAGTCCAGTTTGATATCTTAATGATTGATGTTATTAATGACAATATTTATAATGGCTCCAAGCACTTTTTATTATTCTATTGTTCTATTAGAGATTAAGTGGCTCCCAACAAGCATGTCTTAGATCTATGGGCAATCACAACTACTTGCTGAAATTGGTGGCTGTGATAGCCACCTTCCACTCAAGCTAAATAAGGGAACCTTAAATGCCCCTTTATTTAGTCTCAGCTGAAGCAATGGAAAACTACCACCCAAGGAGAAGACCGCAGAAGAGCATGGGCAGGACAGGGCCATGTGGCCCAAGAGGGTTCCTTTGGGTCTGATAAGAAAAGCAGAGTCATGCTATGTGATAGAAGCAGCAGAAATATCTCAAAAGCAATAAGAAAGCCAGACACAGCCAGAGGAGCACTTGGAGCAGGATACTGAAAGCTGAGAGGGAAAGAGAGTTTTTGGGCAGAGTGCTGGCTGGAAAGAGGCTTGGAGCTGGGATTAAAGAAAGTGCCTCCTGTTGTCTGGTCCCGTTGTGTTCAGGGAAACAGGACTTTGTAGCTGTTATGTAAATAAGTAGGGTTGCATCAACAAACATACCTGACTCTGTCATCACTTTCTCCTCTCAGTGTAACTATGCACAAGACCCAGAATATTGGCTCACTGCTTGGGTCAAAGGGAAATCTCTCTATATAATTTTGATAGAGTTAAACCAACTTCTGAATTCACAGGAGTCTTAAATATCTTTATAAGCAACATCCTGTCCTACAATCATTTACTAAAATCTCTAAGGGATAAATTGGCATTTGTTAGTATAAGAACAGCCAAAGTAATAGTAGCAAAATTTGCAGAAAGTGAATGAGACTCCATCTCTCTTGCATTTGACGAAGTGGGTATTCACCCACGAAAGCTCATGCTGCAAAATGTCTGTTAGTCTATAAGGTGCCACAGGATTCTTTGCTGCTTTTACAGATCCAGACTAAGATGGCTACCCCTCTGATACTTGACATCTCTCTGAGATCACTTGAGTTCTTTGACCCAAACTTTCAGGACAAGATCTCCTTGGTGATGAGATGTGGTTATCAAATTTCATATCTGCTGGAATGAATGTGTGTGTGTGTGTGTGTGTGTGTGTGTGTGTGTGTGTGTGTGTGTGAAAATCAGACTCATAACAGGATGCTAACTTTACACTTAACTTCGAGGAGACCAACTATGCTACCATGATAGCAGCACACACTTCCTTCCTTTGTGACATTGCTTTAAATGCTCAAATTTTACTGAGCATTTTAGTTACATAATAAAAAAAATACTAGGAGAGAACTTCAGTGACCAAAGCTCCTCCTATGGATCTTTAGAGCAGTGGTCTCCAAAGTGGGGTGCACACATCCCAGGGAGGCGCAAGAGGATCCTGGGGGGTGCGTGGCAGGAAGAGTGGTTTTTTTTTTCCTTTGGCAGTTTGGGCAGGAGTCCAAGCTTCTTCATTTTTTTTATTTTGTTTTGTTCCGGTGTGGCAGGGGGTGCATGCTCAAAAATTTTTTACTGATAGGGGTGCACGATTAAAAAGGTTTGGAGACCACTGCTTTAGAGGATGAGAAATAAAAATTTAAGGTTATTGTTCATTGCCAATATCAGCTGAAGTGTGGACAAATAATTATCACGAGGAAGCAATTGGGGGAAGGAAGCTCTGTGTTAGCAGCTTTCCCTGCAACTACCATGATACCCATGGCGTGTACACCACCGCACAGCTGCTGTTAGCAGTGTGAGATCATGCACACCCCACTGACACCTACATTGCATGCAAACCCATTGGGGGAAATCCTGCCTCATTGATGTCAATGTGAAACTCCCAGGATTTCACCCATTGCCTGTCTTCCTTCCCAGTGAGGCACAGGGTTAGCAGTGAGTGGTGCTGGGGTTTCTCACTAGAGCTGATTCCCACTTGGGTAATATTTCAAAGGAGGTTTTCAAACTTGCCTGGGGGATTTGGTTGTTTGTCTGACTGCAGAAGCTGGTGGGGAAAGCCCCTCTGTATCCGGATAGATTTTCAAGCTGTGGGGGATTCTTCCCTATCGCTGTGGTGTGGAGTTTGGGAAGGATGTTTTCCTCTTGCCTGGATGTGTGTCTGTGTGTCTGAGGGGGCAGGGTCTGACTAGCAAGGCTAACAGCAGATGTGGGAGTCAGCTACCTGCTCCTGGGTAGAGGGAGCTAGCAGCAGTGAGACCAAGGTAACAGACACAATCTGAACCCTGGGAATCCTGAGTAAATCCATGTTTCAAGCCCATGGGTCACTGCTGATCTGGAATAGGCAAACGAATCACTCTTTTCTATCACTACGCTTTGTCATTATTAAAAGCTGTGACTCACCCTGGAGCTTCTCAACCAATTCACGGAGGCGTCTGGGGAGAGAATGACAGTTACACATGGTCATTTGGGTGTAAATGCCTCTAAGGGAAGGCACTTTGCTGGGCACAAATTATAAGCCCCCCAGCTCCCACCTTTCCCCCAGCCAGGGCTCCCCCATAGGCAGCACTGAGCATAATGGAGCTTGATCCTGAGCAGAGTTGCTGGGGATACCAGAAGAGAGTATTTAACATGGCTGTTGAAGATGTTCAGTAAACGGTCTGTCTGGGTTTTTGACAGAGTTATTTAGTCACAAACAGAGTCGGCTTTCAGCAGAAAATTTCAAGATTTTGTTCAAAAAAGAAGTTCCCCAAAACTGAAATATTTTGGCGAAATCTAGAAATATTCTGATTCAAAATACGACCATGGTGCCACATGGGACTTGTAGTTCAGTTGCAGTGTGCTCATATTGTCCCCTGCAGGAGGGTTGGATCGCTGGGCTTCATCTCCCATGATGCACTGCAACCAGGGACTCCCACGATGTATTAGTTCCAGTCACCAAAAAGGGAGAAAGTGGTGCATCATGGGAGAATCAGAGAGCCTGGCTCAAAGAGGAGACCAGGAGCAGTAGACACCTGGACTACAGCTCCCATGAGGCACTCTTGCACCCAGCTCTCAGGGAAGGCGGTGGAACACTTTCCATTGGGAGCTTTCCCCGGGATGTGCCCTTTCCATGAAGGACTGGAAATGGTAACACTTTGGCTCAGTCCCCTAAGCCATGGCAACACAGGACTGGGGATTACAGGCAAAGGGTGGAACAAAGGAACCGGAGGGACTCAGCTGCACGAGCCCTGGCATCCTGAGATCTCTTTCTCATAATTCAGTTTGATCCCAGGCAATTTGTTGTTGTAACTCTTGGCCAGACAGTCTGATCAGACAGTGGGATCTGTCCATCCCCCACCAATTAACAGATTTTCCCCCAGCCCCCACATTTCTCCCCCAACCCTGGTAACCCTGATACTCTACAAAAACTCTTACATTGAATATGATCTTCAGCAGAGTTGCTGGTGTCATGCTGGGCTCGTTCTCTGTGGGGAGTAATAAGGACAGGGGGTATCAGTGACACCGTGTGCTCTCTCTCTGTCACCTTGGTGACACTGAGTCTGTTTTCAGAGGTCCAGCTGTGAGGAGATTTCTTCCCATGGCTTGTTTTCCTACTAGGACCTTACATCTCCAATCAGCTCACACTCAGTGGAAAGGCAGCAAATCCAACTTCTGGATAATCAGGGAACATGGTGGCTTTACCATTTACAGAGGGAACATCTAATAAAGATGAGACTTGAACGTCCTGTTCTACTTCAGCAAAATGGCACAGAAACCAACTAACCAAAACCCCAGTAGGTCAGCATGGAGTTAAGATTGGCAGGGGTGGGGGGGGCGAGGAACTGAAAATTCCTGATACTTTAGGACAGAAGAGAACCTGGTCATTTTCACAAAGTCAGAACTGGGTGTCATTTTTCAACAGATTTTTTTTTTCATGAACAATAGTTTAACCAATATAAAATGTTTGGCCAAACTATTAAATCCAATGAAATTTTCAATGAAAAAAATCTTAAACAAAATATTCATTTTGTTTTCTTTTGAATGGACACTTTTGTTTTGTTTCACTTAGAAATTTTTAGTCAGAAAATTGTTTATTTGAAATGTTTTCACCCAAATAAAACTGGATTTTTGGCCCAGGTCTCCTCAGTGCAGAAAGGCTGAACATGCATTGTTAAGGCTCGACTTTAATGTATTTGCATATTGTGGAAATACAGCCTCAGAGCCCCACTTCTGGCCTAGTCTGCTAACCAGCTCCCATGTCCGAGGAGAGCAGGGTGGGAGTGTTTGTAGAGAGAGACTGGTCATAAGGCAGGCAGAAGGAGGAAAGGAATATTTGAAGAGAGGCAGCTAAGGAGCCCTACAGGTGGGGGGCACAGGAGGAAGGCAGGGAACATACCCTGCTGGAAGTTGGAGTGGGGGCTCCCAGTACTGAGAGTCCATGTGTCATGTCCCCATTACCCCCACAAGTTTTATTGGCAGAGTTGCTGCACTGGGGACCCAGGCTGGGTTGGACACTGGCATAGTCTGGAAACTGCCTCTAGTCTCCCCATGCGCCTTTCCTTCTCTGTGTCCAGCTGGTCACCCCATGGATTGCCTCATCTCCCACCTGGGAACTCTCTGTCCCACCCCCAGGGCTGGCTTCTCCCCTTATCATGTCTGTCTGGGTCGGGACCGTGTAGATTTCCTGGAATCCCTCTTGGAGCAATGTGCAGCTCATGAATATGCTCCCAGCTACGTTGCAGTGAGGCCAGCATGGGGCAGGCAGGTTTAGAACCAGTCAGGGCCAGCTCTACAGTTTTCGCTGCCCCAAGCAGCATGCCAAATTGCTGCCACAGGCAGCGGGGGCAGTCCCTGTCCCCTTAGGGTGGCAGGTGCGTTTCTGTGGCCGCGGCAATTTGGCGGCAGCTTCTATGTTTAGCTGAAGCCGCCGCGAACAGCTAAACATAGCTTGGGGCAGAACAACAGGGACTGCCGCCCCTTGCAGACTGCCGCCCCAAGCATCAGCTTGGAATGCTGGTGCCTAGAGCTGGCCCTGGAACCAGTGTATGGGTGCTGTGGCCCTCAGAAGGGCAGCTGGCTGCAGAAGGAATAGAGGGGAAAGGGAGCAGGAGTCGGGGGGAGCCCTGAATGGCAGATGCTGGCACAAGAGCAACCGGGAGCAACCCTTAGACATTCTCTTTGGGGTCCCTGCAGAGTTTGTGTGTGTGAAGGGTGGGGAAGGGGTCCCTGAGAACCCCCTGACAGGGTGGTGAGCAGACAGTGAACCAGCAGCACTCAGCAACTCCCCTGACACTGAGGGCAGCCAATGAGTTGGTCCCGCTGGTCTGTGCTGCAGAAGCGATCAGCTCAGAGCCCCCTCTGCACACCGCGTTGTTCACACATATGGTGTGCACTGAATCTCCACGGGTGTTCCTGCTGCCTGGTTCTCGCCATCAGGCAGGGGAGCGCTACGGCTGCCCCATGAACAGACCCGCAACGAAATCACGGGCCGCTGTGAGGGAACCATCTGTGGGTGTTTTAGGGGACGTCTGTGTGTGAACGTGCTGAACCTTGCACTAAACCCTCTGCAGCTGATGGAGCTAACATTGGGTGTTAGTCACAACAGCTGGATGGACTGGAGACCGTTGGCTCCCAGCCAGGCCTGGCCACTCCCAGCCATGCCCCAAAGAAGAGACCCAGTTCAAGGGAGATGGCTGGGTCACTCAGTGCCACTTTGTGGCCAACCAGCCCCAACACACCCTGAGTGTAAAACAGGGTCACCTTCAGTCTTTGAAACCCCTGGGGGTGATTTTCAAATGAAGTTGCTCTCATGCTGATGAATTCGATGGGAACATGCTGCTTTGACATACCCCTTCCTTAAAGTGTCTCCTCCTAATCCCCAGATCCCATCCCGACCAGGAAGTTCATTCTGCCCTGGCCTTTTCAAAACTTCCTCCAGAATAAACAAAAGAACATAAGAATGGCCCTACTGGGTCAGACCAAAGGTCCATTTAGCCCAGTATCCTGTCTTCCAACAATGGCCATATGCCCCAGACGTAATGAACAGAACAGGTAATCATAAAGTGATCCACCCCCTGTCTCTCATTCCCAGATTCTGGCAAATAGAGGCTAGGGACACCATTCCTGCCCATCCTGGCTAATAGCCATTGATGGACCTTTCCTCTATGAATTTATATAGTTCTTTTTGAACCCTATTATAGCCTTTGCCTTCACAACATCCTTTGGCAAGGAGTTCCACAGGTTGACTGTGCAATGTGTGACGAAATACTTCCTTTTATTTGTTTTATACCTGCTGCCTACTAATTTCATTTGGTGACCCATAGTTCTTGTGTTATGAGAAGTAGTAAACAATACTTTCTCTACACCAGTCATGATTTTATAGACCTCAATTATATCTCCCCTTAGCCATCTCTTTTCTAAGATGAAAAGTCCCAGTCTTATTAATCTCTCCTTATACGGAAGCTGTTCCATACCCCTAGTCATTTTTGTTGCCCTTTTCTGAACCTTTTCCAATTCCAATATATCTTTTTTGAGATGGGGCGACCACATCTGCACACAGTATTCAAGATATGGGCATCATGATATTTTCTGTCCTATTATCATCCCTTTCTTAATTATTCCCAGCACTCTGTTCCTTTTTTTTTTTGAGTGCCACTGCACATTGAGTGGATGTTTTCAGAAAACTGTCCACAATGGCTCCAAGATCTCTTTCTTGAATGGTAACAGCTAATTTAGATCCCATCATTTTATATGTATAGCTTGCATTATGCTTTCCAATGTGTGTTACTTTGCATTTATCAACATTAAATTTCATCTGCTATTTTGTTGCCTAGTCACTCAGTTTTGACAGATCCTTTTGTAGCTCTTCGCAGTCTGCCTGGGTCTTAACTATCTTTAGTAATTTTGTATCATCTGCAAATTTTGCCACCTCACTGTTTACCCCTTTTTCCAGATAATTTATGAATATGTTGAATAGGACTGGTTCCAGAACAGACCCCTGGGGACATCACTATTAACCACTC
This sequence comes from Mauremys reevesii, assembly GCF_016161935.1. Classification (NCBI taxonomy): domain Eukaryota; kingdom Metazoa; phylum Chordata; order Testudines; family Geoemydidae; genus Mauremys; species Mauremys reevesii. The sequence continues at coordinate 14,864,254 of NC_052644.1, forward strand.
TCCATTCTGAGAACTGACCATTTTACCTACCCTTTGTTTCCTACCTTTTAACTAGTTACCAATCCACTAGAGCATCTTCCCTCTTATTGCGTGGCAGCTTACTTTGCATAAGAGCCTTTGGTGAGGGACCTTGTCAAAGGCTTTTTGAAAATCTAAGTACAGTATATCCACTGGATCTCCTTGGTCCACATGCTTGTTGACCCCCCTCAAAGAATTCTAGTAGATTGGTGAGGCATGATTTCCCATAAAACCATCTTGACTCTTCTTCAACAAATTATGTTCATCTATATGTCTAACAATATTGTTCTTTATTATAGTTTCAACCAGTTTGCCCAGTACTGAAGTCAGGCTTACAGGCCTGTAATTGCCAGGATCACCTCTGGAGCTCTTTTTAAAAATTGGCATCACATTAGGTATCCTCCAGTCATCTGGTACAAAGAGAACAGGAGTACTTATGGTACCTTAGAGACTAACAAATTCATTAGAGCATATGCTTTCATGGGCTACAGCCCACTTCTTTGGATGCATCTGGTACAGAAGCTGATATAAATGATAGGCTACAGACCACAGTTGGTAGTTCTGCAAATTCACATTTGAGTTCCTTCAGAACTCTTGAGTGAATACCATCTGGTCCTGGCAATTTATTGCTGTTTAATTTATCAATTTGTTCCAAAACCTCCCCTAATGACACCTCAATCTTGGACAGTTCCTCAGATCTGTCACCTAAAAATAATGGCTCCAGTTTGGGAACCTCCCTCACATACTCAGCCATGAAGACCAATGCAAATAATTCATTTAGGTTCTCCGTAATGGCCTTATCATCCTTGAGTGCTCCTTTACCACCTTGATCATCCAGTGGTCCACTGGCTGGTTAGCAGGCTTCCTGCTTCTGATGTACTTAAAATGTGCTATTACTTTTTGAGTCTTTGGCTAACTGTTCCTCAAATTCTTTTTTGGCCTTCCTAATTGTATTTTTACACTTAATTTGCCAGCGTTCATGCTCCCTTCTACTTTCCTCACTAGGATTTCATTTCCACTTTTTAAAGGATGCTTTTTGCCTCTCACTGCTTCTTTACTTTGTTGTTTAGCCACGGTGACTCTTTTTTGGACCCCCGCTCCCCACAGCCGGAGAGCTGAGCTCCACTGTGAGGCTGGAGTGGCCAAGCTGGTCCTTCAGTGAGGCAGAGAGAAAGGACCCAGAATGGAAACAAGACAGGAGAGGGAATAATCTCCTCCTACCTTTGATCCCTTGGTAGAGACATGACTGGAAGGCAGAGAAACAATGTGATATCAGACACGGACATGTTTCCTCGTGGGGAGAGAGAGAGAGAGAGAGAGAGAGAGAGAAACTGAATGACGTGGCCCAAATTCATCATCGTATTGATGCAGAGCCCCATCCCCACAGCCCAGCCCAGTGCTCTCCTCCACCAGCCCCACTGACTGCCTCTGGGAGTGGTGTGGCCAAGTCTGACCATTTTAGTGCCAGTCTCACAGCATTTAATGTTCTACATAAAGCCCCAGTCAGGGGGTTCAGTGTGAAACTCGGCTTTCATTAAAAAAATATATATGTAAATTTATAGCCCTCATGGCTGGAGAGAAAAGCCTCAAAATGTGATCTGAGAGACCCCACAAAGATCAAATCCCACAGGAAGATACAAAGAACCCACTTTGATGACTTGTTGGAAATCCCACAAGTTTTAAGCCAGTCTTGAGATTGTTGGGGTGACTCGAGTGCTGTGAAAGCTTGGGGTGGGGACACTGTGTGAGGAAAGGTTGGCAGGACAGAGCTGTGTCCAGAGCTCTATTTTCAGAGCTGTTAGGCCCTGATTCAGGAAAGTACTTACACATGGACACATACTTAGGAGCCCTTCCTGACTTGGGGATTCCTTCATGATCTGCAGCCTTAGTTATCTGTGTGTTGATATTCCATCCAGACACGCACCCCTGGCTGAGTCTTAGATGTGACCATGTATGGGGCAGGCACTGCCCTCTTTATTACTAATCTGTGCAGCAGTGGATGCAGTGGGGCTCTGATCCCTGACGAGGGCTACAAGGTGCTACTGTAATACAAACAATTAATCATAATGATAATCCCTTTCATCATCCATAGTATTCATCATCTATCCATAGTATTAATCATTTTTCCACAGTATTCTTTTCAGCAAGTTAAAGAAGTATGGGCTGGATGAATGGATTATAAAGTGGATAGAAAACTGGCTAGATCGTCGGGCTCAACGGGAAGGCTAACGACATTTTGGGCTGCATAAGTAGGAGCACTGCCAGCAGCTTGAAGGACGTGATCGTTGCCCTCTATTCGGCATTGGTGAGGCCTCATCTGGAGTACTGTGTCCAGTTTTGGGCCCCACGCTACAAGAAGGATGTGGAAAAATTGGAAAGAGACCAGCAGAGGGCAACAAAAATGATTAGGGGGCTGGAGCACATGATTTATGAGGAGAGGCTGAGGGAAGTGGGATTATTTAGTCTGCAGAAGAGAAGAATGAGGCAGGATTTGATAGCTGCTTTCAACTACCCGAAAGGGGGTTCCAAAGAGGATGGATCTAGGCTGTTCTCAGTGGTACCTGACAACAGAACAAGGAGTAATGATCTCAAGTTGCAGTGGGGGAGGTTTAGGTTAGATATTAGGAAAAACTTTTTCACTAGGAGGATGGTGAAGCACTGGAATGGGTTACCTACGGTGGTAATGGAATGTCCTTCTTTAGAGGTTTTTAAGGTCAGGCTTGACAAAGCCCTGGCTGGGATGATTTAGTTGGGAATTGGTCCTGCTTTGAGCAGGGAGTTGGACTAGATGACCTTCTGAGGTCCCTTCCAACTCTGATATTCTATGATCTCATCTATGAGCTTCCCAAAAACAAATGATAAATTTCATTGTGTCTTTGATCATCTCTCTTCCCAGTCCCAGACACGCTGCAGGGTTGTCTCTGCCACATCTGTCTACATTTGATAATACGGTTTGGCCTCACTGTCATACCCACCTTTCTTTCCCAGAAGATAAAGTACCACAGCCAGAACCATGATGGCAGGGATTGTAATTCCCAACAAGAACTTTATATCCGGCCCTAGGAAAGAACCTCAATGTGAATGGCCTCTCCAAGCAGCCACCGGCAAGTCCCCACTGGCTTGAGCTGACTGCGTTCTATAGAAAGTGACCTAATGGGACTGAGATCTGTATGGCATGCAGAGACTTGTGCAGAGCTCGTCCAAAATTATTTAATGGAACAGTTTTCCATCAGAAAGTTCTGTTTCTTCAAAATGAAAACCTATTGACAAAGCGCTTTGATGTTTCTGAATCAAAATGTGCTGAGTTTCTGTTCCATGAAAAATCTGAAATTTTGACTTTTCATTCTCATTCAGGATGAAAATAAAATTTGAAAGGTCAGTATTTCTTGCAGGACCAAAATGCTGTGTTCCCACTAGCTTTTGAGGCACAGATAACATAAGTGTCAAGTATCAGAGGGGCAGCCGTGTTAGTCTGAATCTGTAAAAAGCAACAAAGAGTCCTGTTGCACCTTATAGACTAGCAGACGTATTGGTGGAAATTTCCAGAGGCAGGTATCACCCATGAAAGCTTATGCTCCAATACATCTGTTAGCCTATAAGGTGCCACAGAACTCTGTCGCTTTTTACATTATCATTAGTATCGCTCTAGCTGGAGTCACTAGATGGTGCTGTTACCCAGAGTCTGACACCATCTTCTCCTTGCCATGGGAGCTGTACACACAGTCTTTGTAGATATACAGTTTAGGTGTTGGTTTGCTGGTGCAGACGCTTTGGGGACAAACAGCCAGGTTTGGGCTCTGCTAAGGTCCATTCCTGGGGCTTGGTTGCTGCCAGGGAACCAGGCACTGGTGCTGGTCTGAGATTCCTGAAAGAGGGGTTTTCCCACATGCTGAGTGTGACACCTCTGTTACAGGACTGGAGCACAGAGCGTAAACAACTAATTACCCAGAGAGAAGAACTTGTGAGCCCTGGTGTGACGGTGCATCTGGTACCTCCTGCCAGAGCAACAACAAATACAGTGAGTGAACAGGAGGAAATAATTCACTTAATGCCAGTTTAGCAGAGTGGGTCAGTGAACACTAGATGAAACTCCTGCCCATCAGAAGGATTTGGGATTCCCCCTTTGAAAGATCCAGTTTCCTGCACTGCAAAGATGCAGCCCAGCTCAGCAATGCTGGTTAAAGCCTGAGAGAGATGCAGGGAGAGAGAGTGCTGCATTGGACGAGCCTATCACCCTATTGTGTTTCCTATATATCCAGTGTCATGGCGATCACACTCAGACTGGGGGTTGCCCAGCTCAGGACCCGCCTTTCTCCAAATAGAGCCCCCAGAATAAAGAAATGCTTCAGAATAATTTACCTTGTGGGGAGGAACCACCGACACCACCGCTGCTGGAGTCACCATCTAGGCAACAAATACACAAGAGATCAGAGCAGAGCATGGCCCCACTCCAGGCCCATATGCTGCCCTCATGCAGCTACACCATGGGCAATACCTGGCTGGTGGCCGTGCTGCTGAAAGGGGCCTGGGGTTAGAGTGGATCACAAACTGAATCTGAGTCTGTTACTTGGGGTTTTCAGAACCTAAAATAGTGGTAAGTTAACTGTTTCACAGCAATTTCCATCTGATAAATGATTTATACAAGTAATCATGCTCTTATCTAAAATTACAATTGTTGAGATTTTAACACACACCCATACGCAATAGGCTTAGGACATCCCAGACATAGTTACCCACAGTCTGAGATGGTTTTGAGTAATCACCAGCCGGACTTCCAGGGGCCCTCTTTCTATCCAGCTGATGGGGAGTTTAGATGTCAGCTCCTTGTCCTGAGAAAAGTTCCTTCGGGTATTTACTGTTACTCTAACAAAGCACATAACCAGCACTGACTCCTAGTGGGTCAGCATAATAACCTCTACTGAGTCAGCAATTATCCTAATTTCAACACGCTGCTCATCATCTCAAAACATTTCTAGTATTTTTATCCATAAAAACAATATATCAGAGGCATTTAAAACCAAGCTTGCTATTCACTTACTTTCCTCTGCAACTTTCTATCCCATCCTCCCATTCTGATTAACAAACTGCAAGTCTTCCCTTGTCTGACCTTGTCTCACATTATTGCCAGCTATGTGATGTTTGGTTTTCAGCCGACAGTGGCTACACATATAAAATGACTGACTGCAGCGCTGTCAAGTTCTGGGGTACATGCAGGAATGTCAAATTCCAGGGCAACAAGTCAGCAATGGGACGTAGTTGTGAAAAGGGCTAACATTGTATGTAAGACATGGGAGGTCATTGTCCCGCTCTGCTTGGCACCGATGAGGCCTCAGCTGAAGTACAGTGTCCAGTTCTGCGTGTGACACTTTAGGAAAGATGTGGACAAATTGGAGAGAGTCCAGAGGAGAGCAACAAAAATGATCAAAGGTTTAGAAAACCTGACCTAGGAGGAAAGGTTAAAAAGCTGGGACTGTTTAATCTTGAGAAAAGAAGCCTGAGTGGGGATCTGATAACGGTCTCCAAATATGTTATGGTCTCTTATAAAGAATCATCGAATCATAGAAGATTAGGGTTTGAAGAGACCTCAGTAGGTTATCTAGTCCAGCCCGCTGCTCAAAGCAGGACCAACACCAACTAAATCAACCCAGCCAGGGCTTTGTAAAGCCTGACCTTAAAAACCTCTAACTGTGGTGATTCCACTACTTCCCTAGGTAACCCAGTGCTTCACCACCCTCCTAGTGAAATAATGTTTCCTCATATCCAACCTAGATCTCCCCCACTGCAACTTGAGACCATTGCTCCTTGTTCTGAGCACACCACTGAGATCAGCTGAGCTCCATCCTCTTTGGAACCCTCCTTCAGGTAGTTGAAGGCTGCTCTCAAATCCCCCATCACTCTTCTCTTCTGCAGACTAAACAAGTCCAGTTCCCTCAGCTGCTCCTCATAAGTCATGTGCCCCAGCCCCCTGATCATTTTTGTTGCCCTCCGCTGGAATCTCTCCAATTTGTCCACATCCTTTCTGTAGTGGGGGGCCCAAAACTGGATGCAATACTCCAGATGTGGCCTCACTAGTGCCGAATAGAGGGGCATAATCACTTCTCTCGATCTGCTGGCAATGCTCCTACTAATGCAGCCCAATATGCCATTAGCCTTCTTGGCAACAAGGGCACACTGCTGACTCATATCCAGCTTCTCATCCACTGTAATACCCAGGTCCTTTTCTGCAGAACTGCTGCTTAGCCAGTCGATCCCAAGCCTGTAGTGGTGCATGGGATTCTTCTGTCCTAAGTGCAGGTCTCTGCACTTGTCATATCATAGAACTTAAGATCAGAAGGGACCATTATGATCATCTAGTCTGATCTCCCGCAAGATGCAGGCCACAAAAGCTGACCCACCCACTCCTGAAATAATTCTCTCCCTTGACTCAGCTGTTGAAGTCCCCAAATCCTGATTTAAAGACTTCAAGTAGCAGATAATCCTCCAGCAAGCGACCCCTGCCCCATGCTGCAGAGGAAGGCGAAAAACCTCCAGGGCCACTGCCAATCTACCCTGGAGGAAAATTCCTTCCCGACCCCAAATATGGCGATCAGCTGAACCCCGAGCATGCGGGCAAGACTCTCCAGCTAGACACTCAGGAAAAAGACTTTCAATATCCCAACATTGACCCTCGGTACTAATTACCAGTGGTGGCATGATATTGACCTATTGACTAAATCACATTATCCTATCAAACCATTCCCTCCATAAACTTATCAAGCTTAATCTTAAAGCCAGAGAGGTCCTTCGCCCCCACTGTTTCCCTCGGTAGGCTGTTCCAGAATTTCACTCCTCTGATGGTTAGAAACCTTCATCTAATTTCAAGCCTAAACTTCCTGACTGCCAATTTATATCCGTTTGTTCTCGTGTCCACATTAGTACTGAGCTGAAATAATTCCTCTCCCTCCCTGGTATTTATCCCTCTGATATATTTAAAGAGAGCAATCATATCTCCTCTCAACCTTATTTTGGTTAAGGAAAACAAACCGAGCTCCTCAAGTCTCCTTTCATACGACAGGCTTTCCATTCCTCGGATCATTCTAGTGGCCCTTCTTTGTACCCGTTCGAGTTTGAATTAATCCTTCTTAAACATGGGAGACCAAAACTGCACACAGTACTCCAAATGAGGTCTCACCAATGCCTTGTATAACGGGACTAGCACCTCCTTATCTCTACTAGAAATACCTTGCCTAATGCATCCCAAGACCGCATTAGCTTTTTTAACGGCCACATCACATTGCCGACTCATAGTCATCCTGCGATCAACCAGGACTCCGAGGTCCTTCTTCTCTTCTGTTACTTCCAACTGGTGTGTCCCCAGCTTATAACTAAAATTCCTGTTAGTCATCCCTAAATGCATAACCTTGCACTTCTCACTATTGAATTTCATCCTATTACTAATACTCCAGTTTACAAGGTCATCCAAATCTCCCTGGAGGATATCCCGATCCTTCCCCGAATTGGCAATACCTCCCAACTTCATGTCATCCGCAAACTTTATCAGCCCACTCCTACTTTTGGTTCCGAGGTCAGTGATAAATAGATTGAATAAAATCGGACTCAAAACCGAACCTTGAGGAACTCCACTGGTAACCTCCCTCCAACCCGACAGATCGCCTTTCAATACGACCTGCTGCAGTCTCCCCTTTAACCAGTTCCTTATCCACCTCTGGATTTTCATTTCGATCCCCATCTTTTCCAATTTAACAAGTAATTCTTCATGCGGTACCATATCAAATGCCTTACTGAAATCAAGATATATTAGATCCACCGCATTTCCCTTGTCTAAAAAATCTGTTACTGTCTCAAAGAAGGAGATCAGGTTGGTTTGACACGATCTACCTTTCGTAAAACCATGTTGTAATTTGTCCCAATTGCCATTGACCTCAAGGTCCGTAACTACTCTCTCCTTTAATATTTTTTCCATGACTTTGCATACTACAGATGTTAAACTAACAGGCCTGTAGTTACCCGGGTCACTTTTTTCCCCCTTCTTGAAAATAGAACTATATTAGCTAATCTCCAGTCAGACAGTACAACCCCTGAGTTTAGAGATTCATTAAAAATCATCGCTAACGGGCTTGCAATTTCACTCGCCAATTCCTTTAATATTCTAGGATGGAGATTATCCGGGCCGCCTGATTTACTACCGTTAAGCTGTTCACATTTGGCTTCTACCTCGGATACTGTAATGTCTACCCCCGCACCTTCATTCCCATCAGTCACTCTGCCACTATTCCTAAGCCCATCATTAGCCTCATTAAAGACCGAGGCAAAATATTCGTTTAGATATTGTGCCATGCCTAGATTATCCTTAATCTCTACTCCGTTTACAGTTTTAAGCGGTCCCACTTCTTCTTTCTTGGTTTTCTTCCTATTTATATGGCTAAAAAACCTTTTACTATTGCTTTTAATTCCCTTCGCTAGGTCCATCTCTACCTGGCTTTTGGCCTTTCTCACTGCATCCCTACACCCTCTGACCTCAATAAGGTAGGTTTCTTTGCTGATCCCTCCCATCTTCCACTCCTTGTATGCTTTCTGTTTTTTCTTAATCACCCCTCTGAGATGCTTGCTCATCCAGCTCGGTCTAAAACTGCTACCTACGAACCGTTTTCCCTTTCTTGGGATACAGGCCTCTGACAGCTCCTGCAACTTCAACCTGAAGTAACCCCAGGCGTCTTCCGCCTTTAGATCCCTAAATATGTTAGTCCAATCCACTTCCCTAACTAGTCGCCTTAATTTAGTAAAGTTAGCCCTTTTGAAATCGTAAACCTTAGTCTCAGATGCATTTTTGTTTATCCTTCCATTTATTTTGAACCGAATTAGCTCATGATCACTCGAGCCAAGGTTGTCCCCTACAACCATTTCCTCAACAAGGTCCTTGTTACTCACCAAAACCAAATCTAAAATGGCATCCCCCCTCGTCGGTTCAGCAACTACTTGATGAAGGAATTCATCAGCTATCACGTCTAGGAAAAGCTGAGCCCTATTATTATTACTAGCATTTGTTCCCCAATCTATATCTGGGAAGTTAAAGTCTCCCATGATCATACAGTTCCCATTAGTATTTACCTCCTTAAAAACATTAAAGAGTTCTCTATCCATATCCAGGCTAGATCCTGGCGGTCTATAGCACACCCCAATCACTATCCCAGGGGAGGCTCTAGTAGTTTTCTTCCCCAATGTGACCATTGCCCAAACAGACTCCGTATTATCCATTCCATTACTAGTTATTTCGTTACAGTTTACCTCATTATTGACATATAATGCTACTCCCCCACCTTTACCTTTGTTTTGGTCTTTCCTAAACATCACATACCCTTCCATACCTGTACTCCAGTCATGACTACCGTTCCACCATTTTTCGGTTATTCCTACGATATCTGGTTTCAATTCTCGGACCAGGAGCTCCAATTCCTCCATTTTGTTACCTAGGCTTCTCGCATTGGTGAACAAACATCCTAATTTTTGCTGTTTAGCTTCTCTCACCTTTGTTACCCAATTTGGTAGGGACCCAGTACCATCAGTATGACCTGTTGGTCTAGTATCCATCCCCCTCCCTCTTCCTTATGTCCAAACCCCTCCCTCTGGCTATATCCATTCTTATCCTGTTGTCCTCCCTCTCAATGTTTAAATTTGGCGTGGAGAGTGCCTGGACATCTCCCAACCGTCTCCCCCCAATTCCTAGTTTAAAGCTCTTTTGATCAGATGAGCCAGCCTCCCTCCTAGAAGTCTATTTCCTTCCCTACTCAGGTGGATCCCATCCCGTGAGAACAGTTCTCTGTCCCCGAAAGCCTCCCAGTGCCTCTGCACTTGTCCTTGTTTAACCTCATCAGATTTCTTTTGATCCAATCCTCCAATGTGTCTAGGTCACTCTGGATCCTAGCCCTACCCTCCAGCTTATCTACCTTTCCCCCCAGCTTAGTGTCATCCACAAATTTGCTGAGGGTGAAATCTATCCCATTATCCAGATCATTAATAAAGAAGTTGAACAAAACCGGCCCCAGGACCGACCCCTGGGGCACGCTGCTTGATACCGTTGATCGAGCTGTTGATCACTACCCACTGAGCCCAACAATCTAGCCAGCTTTCTATCCACCTTATAGTCTATTCTTCCAATCCATCCTTTTTTAACTTGCTGGACGGTGATGAATTGTTCTCAGTGCCCACTGAAAGTAAGAGAAGCAATAATGGGCTTAATCTGCAGCAAGGGAGGATTAGGTTAGACCAGAGGTAGGCAAACTATGGCACACGTGCCACCTTTGGCACACTAGCTGATTTTCAGTGGCACTCACACTGCCTGGTTCCTGGCCACCGGTCCAGGGGGCTCTGCATTTTAATTTAATTTTAAATGAAGCTTCTTAAACATTAAAAAAACCTTATTTACTTAACATACAACAATAGTTTAGTTATATATTCTAGATTTCTAGAAAGAGACCTTCTAAAAATGTTAAAATGTATTACTGGCACACGAAACCTTAAATCAGCGTGAATAAATGAAGACTTGGCACACCACTTCTGAAAGGTTGCCGACCCCTGGGTTAGTCAGTAGAAAAAACTTTCTAACTATAGGGCTAGTGAAGCTCTGGAATAGGCTTCCAAGGGAGGTTGTGGAATACCTGTCATTGGAGGTTTTTCAAAACAGATTGGACAAACTCCTGGCAGGGATGGTCCGGCTTCACTTGGTCCTGCCTCAGTGCAGGGGGCTGGACTTGATGACAACTTGAGGTCCCTTCCAGCCAGACATTTCTATGATGTCCCTAACCCCACCTGCCTGTGTTGAGCTGTCTGAGCTGAGATGGGTTAAAATGGGGGTGGGGTGGGGGGGTTCCCTGTGTCAAATTTTGAAAAAAGATGTTTTGTGATATTTTTTTTTCAGATTTTGATGAAATTCAGCATTTGGATTTCCAGGGGATTATTATTTAATTGTCATTCTCACTCTGCCATCACCTCCACTTGCCTGTGATGCTGAGTTGCTGGGCAGGGCTGAGCTCGAATCTGATCACTTGGTTATCGCTGTCCTTGATCTCGTACCCGCAGGAGTAACTCCCAGAACTGTTCCTGGACACCACATGGTCATAGTTGTAGGTGACCTCCTCTGAACCCCGCTGGGATGAAACCTCCTCCCCGTCCTTGCAGAAGATGATGCGGGTGGCCAGGAGCTGGGACAGCACGGAGCACTGGAGCCGCATGGAGTCCCCTGGCTGGGCAGACGTGTGGCTCAGGTAGAGGATGGGGCCACGGAGAGTGCCTGGGAAGGGGAATGGGTCAGCACTATCAGTGGGGCATTGGTGGCGCCCAGCACTGTTGGTGGGACAGGATGCAAATGGCAGGTGGGTCTGTGCCACATCGTGGTTGGAGGGTCTGATTACAGCTCAACTGGGCAGACGGGGAGATGAACTCTCTCTGGTGACCGGAAGCTTCATTAAGTGGGATCATTTGGGTTGTGGAAGGGCTTGGAGGCTCAGTGGGCTGGGCTCCAATTGTCTGGCACTGCACACTCTCCTAGAACAAAGGGCCCTGACGTGGGCACCCGGCTGACATAGCTGGAGCAGTACAGCTGGGAGAGAGGCGACCCCTCAGCAAGACCGGCCCCTGGCCATTGAGGGCTGTCTAGGGCAGAGGTTCTCAACCTTCTTTCTGAGCCCCTGCTCCATCCCACAACATGCTATAAAAACTCCATGACCCAGCTGCACCACGACAACTGTTTTTCTGTATATAAAAGCCAGGGCCAGAGTTAGGGGGTAGCCAGGGGTGGCTCCAGGCCCCAGCATGAAAATCACGTGCTTGGGGCGGCAAGCCGCGGGGGGCGCTCTGCCGGCGCCGCGAGGGCGGCAGGCAGGCTGCCTCCGGCAGTTTGCCTGTGGAGGGTCCACTGGTCCCGCAGCTTCGGCGGACCTCCCGCAGGCAAACCGCCGGAGGCAGCCTGCCTGCCATGCTTGGGGTGGCAAAATCCCTAGAGCCGCCCCTGGGGGTAGCAAGCCAGGCATTTGCCCAGGGCCCCACACCAAAGAGAGCACCACAAAGCTAAGTTGATCAGGCTTTGGCTTCAGTCCCGTGTGGTGGCGCTTTGGCTTTCTGTCCCACCCCTTGCTGCTGCCTTGCCCAGGCAGCCAGCAAAGAAGCAACTCAGCCAGCCCCTGCTGCACTGGGTGCAGGGTCACTGGGTGCGGCTTCCTGGCCCGGGTCATATGGGAGCTCAGCCTGGTTTATAAAATGGTCCCTTCTGGCCATACCCTTTCGAATTCCACCTGCTGACTATTAGCGGTACGGCTGACATTTATGGACAAGGTGCAGGCTGAGTCCATGTGGGGGTGAGCTGCATGGGAGAAACCTGCGGCCATGAAGGGCTGGGAGCTGATGCCATGGGAAGGTAAATCCCTTGGGGCCAGAGCTATGGTGTTCTCTGCTTACCAGAGCTAGTGACCTGAGGGTGGGATGGGTTGTGGACCCATGTTTCACCCCAGCCATGTGTCACTCATGTGTCACCCCATGTGTCACCCATGTGTCACACCAGCCCCCTATCAGACCAGAGCTGAGAGGCAATGGGACAGGGAGGGGTTGGTCAGATCCCTGCTCGGATCCCACACAGCCCCGCGCACCTTCCCGGGCCATTGCTGCTGACACCACAGTGAGCAGGGAGCAGCCAAAGGGGTGGTGGCTGGAGGCCTGAAAACAGAGGGGTAAATGCCCTGGGTAGAATGGGGACAGAAAGACAGACGGACTCACCGGGTACTGAACATATCTCCTGGCTGCTGGAACTCAGCGCTGGGAACAGAAAGGTGCGGTGCGGTTAGTGCTGGAGATAAAATCTCTCCCTTTTCTGAGGTCCCTCTTCAGAGACAAAAACTGCCTTTAATAGGAAAAAATTGCTGATTTGTGTTTTGGTAAAGAAGCAAACCAGGCAAGATGTTAGATCTGGGGCATAGCACACAGACCTTGGCTGAGCTGGGAACCGCCTTTCCCTTCAGCTCTCTAGAGGGCCAGATCCTCAGCTGGTGTAAACCGGCCTGACTCCAGTGGAACGACACCGATCTGGCCCAGCAGCTCTCACACTCAGTGTTTACACTGGTTCCCATTTCTCTCCCACTAAACGGGAGTTGCTGGCTGTCTAGGCCAGGGGCTGCTCTCAGTTTTGTTTCCTTCCAACTTGCTACGACTTAGCGCAGGGTTCCCGCATACTCACCAGGCAGCAAGAGGCACAGAGACAGGATCATCGGGGCACCGGGAGGAACTGATCAGGATGGAAACAGCCCAGCAGCTTCTTCTCCTGATGAGATCAGGAGGGGACAATCCACAGTCGCTCCCTGCTCCCACCTGCCCCCTCTGCCCTGTCTGACTTCGGAAGGGAAGCTCTGGTCTCTCTCTCTGCTCTGATCTGCCCCACTCTGCTCCCCAGTGTTGGAGTCTCCACCCAGCTCCTCTTCCTGTTCCCAGGCACCCTGGAGTCTGCAGCGCTCAGGCAGCACACGTTTCAGCCTCTCTCCAATCTGCTCTGTCCTCTCCTCAGGTCTGATATTAATCACTGCTCCCTGTTTCCTACCCTGCACTGCCCCCCTTTCCTTGCTCTAGCCACAGCGTCTCTATTTAGGCCTGCAAAATTGAGAACTGAAAGGGTCTGGTTTGCTTGTTTGAGTCTAAACATATCACTGAGGAAACACCTCCTGTCCCATCTCACTGCCCAGGGACCGAGACAGCCCCTGGCTAAAGGCACAGCTTGGCCAGAGTGAAAGGTCACTGGGTGATTGTGGGGCCTGGGATGTTGGATGAGTCTGAATCTTTTGCTACACTCTTTTCTCCAGTCCATGAGGAGAAGGATCCAGCTCCCCCAGGGGAAATTCACCCTCTGGGCTTGAGTTGGACATAAATGGGGTTGTGTAGGACCCCCTGCACAGAGGTGAATTTCACCGCCAGAGAACAGTGATCACAGTTCTGCACTGGCTTCCCCACCTCCTTAGTCTCCACCCGCCCAATCCTCCACATCCAGCTCCAGCCACTTCTACAGAGTCTGCCATGACTTCCCTTCTCTTCTCATTCTGGGTTTCTGAGGAGTCTGCTGTCCCTGCTGAGAGACGGGCAGAAGGTCCCTTTCTCCTACCCTGGTTCCCTCTCGAATCACCTCCCCACTGCCGGGGTCGGGGGGAAGAACACAAGGCAGTTGAGAAAGAGCCTCCAGAAGTGACCTCTGAGGAGGTGGGGAGCTCAGATCAGTGTGACTAAGCAAGTGGAGGAACCAGAGCAAAAGGCCAAAGAAACATGAGGGAGTCTTTTGAATAGACATTACCACCTCTGCGGGAAGCCAAATATCCGAGGGCCATGAGGGAAATCTGTCAGGAGCAGTTTTGCAGAGCAACTTTTCATAGTGATTGATGCAGATTGATGCAGGATTGTCCTGGGGTGGTGGCTGGGCACATTTCTCCACTGGGATGGAGTCAGCTCTGCAGAGCAGCTGGACAGGGGATGTTTGGGGTAGTTCAGTTGCTTGAGGGATCATCAGCATAGCTCAGGTAAGGGTCAGTGGAGCACAGGTTGAGACTACCTGTTATAAGCAGTGCCCAGAAAACAGCAGCATGAAAAAAGGTAAATATGTTTTGCTCTTTTTTAAAATATCATTATTTCAAAACTCTTTGTAAAAAATATTTTTTTAAATATTTGCTGTTTTTTCCACCTTTCTTGGTGGCAAAATGGTGAAAATGAAGGGAGGGGAAATCCAAAAGCTGAAACTTTATAAAAAATTATCCAAAAAAGTTTTTTTAATGTAAATTTTCATTTTTTTCTTTTCATTTTCCAGTTTTATTTTTACAACTCACCCCGCCAAACAGTTTTAATGTTTTCTTTGAAAAAATGAAAACTTTGGAAATAATGAAAATATTTGGACAAAAACTCTCACTTTGGAGATTACTGCATTGTGGTGTCTCCGTCCAGAGTGACTCCCAGGGCTGTGGGTCAGGCTGAGCTGCTGGCACCCTTGGATGGCAGCCGGGCCCTGCTTGTAGCTCAGACAATGCTGCCCAGAAAGGGTCTGATGCAAAGCTCCTTGGTGTCTATGGAAAGACTCAACTGACATCACTGGCCTTGGGATCAGGCCACTGTGTAAGCGGGTCGGTTCTCTTGTGACAGAGAAATGGCTCAGGAGCTTTCACTTGGAGTGACCCCAACCCAGACTGGAACCAGGAACAGGGAAAGTCTCCACCATGGGTGGGTGAAGGGGAGGTTGATGACAGGACCATGCACAGCACATAGCAGGATGTGAAGAAGAGGAACTCAATCCCTGCATCCCCAGCAGAGCTTCCAACACAGCTGATCATAGAATCATAGAATCTCAGGGTTGGAAAGGACCTCAGGAGGTCATCTAGTCCAACCCCCTGCTCAAAGCAGGACCAAACCCAACTAGATCATCCCAGCCAGGGCTTTGTCAAGCCTGACCTTAAAAACCTCTAAGGAAGGAGATTCCACCACCTCCATAGGTAACCCATTCCAGTTCTTCACCACCCTACTAGTGAAAAAGTTTTTCCTAATATCCAACCTAAACCTCCCCCTCTGCAACTCCTTGTTCTGTCATCTTCTATCACTGAGAACAGTCTAGATCCATCCTCTTTGGAACCCCCTTTCAGGTAGTTGAAAGCAGCTATCAAATCCCCCCTCATTCTTCTCTTCTGCAGGCTAAACAATCCCAGTTCCCTCAGCCTCTCCTCATAAGTCATGTGTTCCAGCCCCCTAATCATTTTTGTTGCCCTCCGCTGGACTCTCTCCAATTTATCCACATCCTTCTTGTAGTGTGGGGCCCAAAACTGGACACAGTACTCCAGATGAGGCCTCACCAGTGCTGAATAGAGGGGAATGATCACATCCCTCGATCTGCTGGAAATGCCCCTACTTATACAACCCAAAATGCAATTAGCCTTCTTGGCAACAAGGGCACATTGTTGACTCATATTCAGCTTTTCGTCCACCGTAACCCCTAGGTCCTTTTCTGCAGAACTGCTGCCCAGCCATTCGGTCCCTAGTCTGTAGCAGTGCATGGGATTCTTCCGTCCTAAGTGCAGGACTCTGCACTTGTCCTTGTTGAACCTCATCAGATTTCTTTTGGCCCAATCCTCTAATTTGTCTAGGTCCCTCTATATCCTATCCCTACCCTCCAGCGTATCAACCACTCCTCCCAGTTTAGTGTCATCTGCAAACTTGCTAAGGGTGCAGTCCACACCATCCTCCAGATCATTAATGAAGATACTGAATAAAACCGGCCCCAGCACCGACCCTTGGGGCACCCCACTTGATACCGGCTGCCAACTAGACATGGAACCATTGATCACTACCCGTTGAGCCCGACCATCTAGCTAGTTTTCTATCCACCTTACCGTCCATTCATCCAGCCCAGACTTCTTTAACTTGCTGGCAAGAATACTGTGGGAGACTGTATCAAAAGCTTTGCTAAAGTCCAGAAATAGCACATCCACTGCTTTCCCCTCATCCACAGAGCCGGTTATCTCATCATAGAAGGCAATTAGGTTAGTCAGGCATGACTTGCCCTTGGTGAATCCATGCTGACTGTTCCTGATCACTTTCCCCTCCTTTAAGTGGTTCAGAATTGATTCCTTGAGCACCTGTTCCATGATTTTTCCAGGGACTGAGGTGAGACTGACTGGCCTGTAATTCCCTGGATCTGTGAAGCAAGAACATGTGCATAAAGAAATGCTCCCGCTGCACATATCCTGCAGCTGCCTCATTCACACAGACCCTGAAAGGAGCAAACAGCTCCACACGGGGAAGAAATGATCAGGGCTCCTCTCTAGGCTAGTGATTTAACAAAGACTTGAAGGAGTCATCTGCATAGAGCCTGTGATAGAGAGAGCTATTGATTGATAGATCAATATATAGATAGATGGATATGTATGGGGATAGAGAGAGAGACACACACACACACACAAAGAATGTATATGGGGATGTTTTTAAATACCATGCTTGATTTATCACATGGTTAAGCAGAGAGACCAAGACTTCCTAAAACGATTAGTGAATTTGGGGCCCCAATTTAAGCCATCTTAAAGGGGCTGATTTCCAGCAGGTGGGGGCTCAACGCAGTCTGTCTGTCACTCCTTAAGCTGTCTCACGCTGGGCTCCCAAATTATCGACCATTTTGGACGGTGTGACCAGAAGTGCTTGTGCCAATTGCTCATGTGCAGAATCTGTCTTTGAGACCAGCTGTAAGAGTACGAGGGGCTGCGTCCCCATGGCCCATTCTAGCTCTGGCCCTCGGGTGAGACTGCAATCAAGGGCAATGGGTGCGAGTTGTGATGGGGATTTTGTGATAAAGCTCCTCTGGCAGAATCACACTGTGCGGACGCTGAGCGGCAGTCCAGTTCTCAGCTGTCCCAGCATTCCCTGCAGGGTGAACATTTGTCATTTCCTGCTGAGGCAATAGAGGCAGCTGTGTGAAAGCTGTGGGCACCCTGACATGTTCCCAAAGCAGATGGACTTGACCCAGCACCTGCCCATGAAACTCAGTCCTTACCGCTATGGTATTTCATGGGAAAGTATCTCGTATCAGCTAAGGGGTGAATTATACCTCTCCAGTTACACCAATATAAGTTCCTGTGCATATTCATGTTCTGGTATAAGAGAGCCGTTTTCTGGTTTTCTTTATCTTGTTTTGAAAGCAATACAAACTATAAGGTGTACATTTTTAACAGTGAGGATAATTTACCATGGGAAAAACTTACTACGGGTTTGTGGTGGCTTGCCCATCACTGGCAATTTTTAAATCAAGCGTGGATGTTTTTCTCAAACAGATGCTTTAATTCAAACAGGAATTATTTGGGGGGCAGTTCTCTGTCTTGTGTTATATAGGAGGTCAGACTAGATGATCCCAGTGGTCCTTTCTGATCTTAGAATCTGTGACTAAACCTGACAAAGACTCTGACCCCGTGGGAGTTATACCAGAAAAAGCTATAGTTGTAAAATTCTCTGTGTATGGAGAAGCCCTGGGATGAACAGCCCTTCCCATCAATGCTCTCCCTGTACATCTCCTGTCACTGGAGTATCTGAGCCTTTCACAATCATTGTGAGGGTTTGTCCTCAGACACTTCTGAAGCTCACCTCATTTCACAGATGGGGAAACTGAGGCACAGAGCAAGCCCAAGTGACTGAGCCCAGGACACACAGGAGTTCACAGGTGAGTGAGGGATTGAACCAAGGGCTCATGGTCCACTGCTCTAGCCACAAGATTGTACTTCCTCCCTGCAGCCCCCAGCCCTCCCAATGGCCTGGATGACAATAACCAGAGTCATAACTGCCTGAAGCCAATGACCCTGGGCTTTTTCACCCAAAGAGGAAAAGAGCCTGAATGGGACTGGAAAATATGGAAAACATGAGAGACACAAGCTGGTAAATCTGCTGCAGATGGTTCAATTTATCTCACAGTAGGTCCCACCCTCTTTTGTTTCTGAGCTAGGTCCTGCTTCCCTTCTCCTGGCCCAAACCTCAGGGCAGCCTGGGCAGAATTAGACCCATCTCTCCAGCCCTATGGATGGAGCCAGATGCTGCAGGACTAGAGAGCGACAGGCTGCTGCTCAGAAGAAGGAAGAGAGAGGATAGTCACTGCTGTGAGCTGGGGGCTCCTGCTCCTCAACTATCTGCACACACAGCCCAGCTGCTCTGTGCAGCTGCAGAGGGAGGGAACCACAGGACGAGCTGACAGCACCCTGAGCATCTTCTCATGCCTAGCCTGAGCTAGCTCTCCCCGGCCTGACTGAGTTAGCAGCCCAGCGAGGTGGGGGTGTATCATACGCTGAGATGTGGGATTAAATAAGATGCTCACATAATGTTATTTTTGTCCTCAAACATTAACCTGCCTCCCCTCCCCCCCGCTTTAGTCTGTTCTCATGAGGTTTTCAGGGGAGTTTATTTAAAGGCCAGAAGGGACCAATGTGACCATCTAGTCAGAACATCTACATAGCCCAGGCCTGAGAGCCTCCCCCAGGGATCCCTGATATGAGCTGCTCACTTCTAGCTGAGCTAGAGCACATCTGGTAGAAAGAGACATCCCCTCTTGGTTTAACGACTCCAAACCGGCTCCCATTTCTAAACACTAAGGTGGCTGTGGCTGATCAGCGAAAGAGAGGACCAGGGGAAAGGGAGATGCTGGACTGGGACAGAGCAACTGGAGATGGGCCATGAGATTTAGCTCCAGGTGTGGGTCCTAATCTCACCTTCCTCAGAGTTGGGGGTGTGGACTTTAGGTTCTGGTATGAGACAGCCCCAAAGGCTGGGTGTGGGGACTCTCTTTCTGAGACTAAAAGCACAATAGGTACCAGATACAATGATCCAGAGTCTGACTGAGGAGGGGAAGAAGATGCTTGATCTAGGGTAGCTGAGCCACCTAATGGTGAATGGGGAAGAGGGACCAGATGGAGCTGTTGATCTCGGCAGAGATTTCAGAAAGCTCAGTGGAGTGTGCAGATCCGGTGTGTACCCACGGCCTGCCATTGACAGACTGACTGGGCAGCTAGGCAAGGCCACTGACAATCCTAGGTTACACTGTAACAAAAGACACTGGGAAGTTTAACACTCCAGTGAAGAATACAACCCACAGCAGATTGTCAGGACAGGGATTGTGCTGTATGAAACCTACCTGTACAGCACCAGCCCACCAATGGTACTGAAGAAACAACACATTCGTAATGATGCCTGCACCAGGGCCAGCTGAGAATTGTACATCAAGACCTTTCTCAATGGAAAATTAGATTTTCACTGAATGATTTTTTAATTTTTTCTTATTAATTAATTTGTGGAAGTCTGTGCTTTATCTGAAGAGTTTTGATTTTTCATTGGAAAATGAAAAGCCCCCAAATATTTTGGCTTTTGGGAGTTTTCAACTGAAATAATTCAGTTTCCATTTGCCAAAACCAAATATTTCCCTCCCAATTTTCACATTTTCAATTTTTTGATGAAAAGTTCAATGAAATTTTCCACAGGGGAAAAAAAATCCATGTTCTGCCCTGCTCAAGAGTGCACCATTCTTAAGCCCTCACTGGTTGCAGGTGGAATCTGTCAATGTTCTGTTCTGCCCTGTGTCCACATGACTCCCTGGAATGTCCTAGAGGTTAATGTACATTAGCCTGAAGGCCTCTGTGATGAGTGTGGGGCTGTGGGTGCAGGCTATGCTGGAGCTCTAGGCATAACTAACAGTATGAAGCAAAGGTTGTGAACAGAAGTAGAGCTGGTCTTGGGAGAATAGTAACACACTGGGTATTGGCTAACCAAGTAAGCTCATGTGAGAGGATGGTACAAGGACACACAGAGTTCTCAAGTAACACCATAAATACAGACTTAAGAGATGGTACAGGAACTCACTGACCGCTCCTAAAGGATAAGGAGGAGATGACAAGATAATTAGCGTATCTGTGTATCTGTAGTGTATCTGTAGCTCCTCACTAGGACTGTGCTTTGTCAACAACAAATCTGGCCGAGCACCTTTGCCACTGAACCGAGCCTGGGGTCTTTCTTTGTAGCAATATGAGGTTTCCTGTATCAACACACTGCACTGTCTGCTAGTGCAGCTGACATTGGAGCTCTGAGAACAGCAACACTAGCAGCATTACCAATGCCGCAGCACCAGCAGCACTTACCAACACAAACTACAGTTGGTAATCGTACAATCATAGACATGTCAGGCTGGAAGGGATCTGAAGAAGTCATCAAGTCCAGCCCCCTGCACTGAGGCAGGATCAAGTAAACCTGGACCATCCCTGACAGCGGATTTGTCCAACCTGTTCTTAATAACCTCTTATGATAGAGATTCTACAACCTCCCTTGGACTCCTCTTCCAGAGCTTAATTATCTGTATCGTTAGAAAGGTTTTCCTACTATCGGACTAAACCTCTCTTGCTGCAGATTAAGGCCATTGCTGCTTGTACTGTCTTCTTAAATCAGCTCTTAACATATCTGGAAATGGTTATTAGGTTCTTCCTTAGTCCGTTTTTCCCAAGACTAAACAAGGCCCATTTTTTAACCTATCATCATAGTTCAGTTTTTCTAAACCTTGATAATTTTTGTTTCTCTCCTCTGGATTCTCTCTAATTTGTTCCCTTCTTTTGCTCCATTGTGACCGCTCTTGACAGCACTCTCAACTCAGATGCACTGGCTAGGTAGACAGGAAAAGCCCCACGAACTTTTGAATTTCATTTCCTGTTTGGCCAGTGTGGCAAGGTTCAGGTGAGTGCAGATCTCATCAGCAGAGGTGACCACCGGGGAGTCCCAGGATCACAAAAGAGCTCCAGCATGGACTGAACGGGAGATACGGGATCTGCTTGCCGTATGGGGAGACAAAGCCGTGCTAGCTGAACTCCGTTCCAGTAAATGAAATGCCAAAACATTAGAAAAAGTCTCAAAGGCATGAAGGACAGAGGCCATAACAGGGACACACAGCAGTGCCACGTGAAAATTAAGGAGCTAAGGAAAGCCTACCAAAAACCCAGAGAGGCAAATGGCTGCTCCGGATGAGAGCCCCGAGCATGCCACTTCTATGATAAGCTGCATGCCATGCCAAGGGGTGCAGCCACCACTACCCCAACCCTGTGCTTTGACTCTGTCAATGGAAAATCACGCAACATGGAAGTGGGTTTTGGGGACAAGGAAGATGATTATGAAGAGATTGAAGATAGCTCACAGCAAGAAAGAGGAGAAACCGGTTTCCCTGACAGCCAGGAACTGTTTCTCACCCTGGACCTGGAGCCAGTAACCCCCAAACCCACCCAAGGCGTGCACCCGGAGCCTGAAGGCGGAGAAGGGACCTCTGGTGAGTGTATCTTTGTAAATATTACACATGGTTTAAAAGCAAGCCTGTTTAATGATTAATTTGCCCTGGTATTCGCAGCCAGTACAGCTACTGAAAAAGTCTGTTAACATGTATAGGGATGGAGAGGAAATCCTCCAGGGACATCTCCATAAAGCTCTCCTGGATGTACTCCCAAAGCCTTTGCAAAAGGTTTCTGAGGAGGGTGGCCTTATTCCGTCTGCCATGGTAGGACACATTACCATGCCAGGCCAGTAGCATGTAGTCTGGAATTTCATAACAAAGCATGGCAGCATAGGGTCCTGGTGTTTGCTGGCATTGAAACAACATCCATTCTTTATCTCGCCGTGTTATCCTCAGGAAAGTGATATCATTCATGGTCACCTGGTTGAAATAGGGTGCTTTTATTAAGGGAACATTCAGAGGTGCTCATTCCTGCTCGGCTGTTTGGCTGTGGCTGAACAGAAATGTTCCCTGCTGTTAGCCACATGATGGGGGGAGGGGTGAAGAGTGAGTGATCTCTCACACCAAACCGGCAGGCCCTCAATACAAGAGGCAAAATGCGACCTTGTAACGAAAGCACATGTAATGTGTAATGTGAACAGCAAGGTTTACCATGCAAGAGTGTACCCATTGTTCTGTAAAATGTGTCTTTTAACTACCATTCTCCCTTTTCCTCCACCAGCTGCAAATGTTTCTCCTTCGCAGAAGCTAGCAAAGATTAGAAGGTGAAAAAAACACACTCGGGATGAAATGTTCTCTGAGCTCCTGCTGTCCTCCCACACTGACAGAGCACAGCAGAGTGCGTAGAGGCAGACAATGTCAGAGTGCAGGAAAGCACAATATGAATGCGAGGAGGGGTGGTGGGCTGAAAGGAGCAAGTGGCGGGCTGAAAATGATAGGTGGCATCAGCTTGCTAACAGAAGGCAACAGTTGATGCTCAGGCTGCTGGAAGATCAAACTCATATGCTCCAGCATATGGTTAAGCTGCAGGAAAGGCAGCAGGAGCATAGACCACCGCTACAGCCCCTGTGTAACCAACAGCCCTCCTCCCCCAGTTCTATTGCCTCCTCACCCAGACGCCCAAGAACGCAGTGGAGGGGCCTCCGGCCACCCAGCCACTCCACCCCAGAGGATTGCCTAAGCGGCTGATTGTCGCTCAGTCTCCAGCAGGCCATTCCTCACTATGCAGCTGATGTCTCCATTCTCTTCTCTTTCTATGACAGTGACTCACAACACTATACAGGTTCTCCCTGTCCTGAGTCACATTGGTCACAATCTCCATTGACAGGTTCTGCCAGTTCTTTCCAACCCACTGGAGTTTGGGTTTGGGGAACCAGCCTGCAGATCGACAGGGCAGCCCAATTGCCATCAATGAACACTGGAGCCACAGCTGCAGGCAGAGACAGGGAGTGTGTGTATCAGGAAATCGTGTTTTTAGTAGCACCATGTGATCCCCCACCTACCACTGGGTATAGGGGGTCTGTGACTAGAAAGCTCCATTCCCGTATGTGCAAAGCCTCCCACAGAACCCACAGGAGTTCACAGGTGAGTGAGGGATTGAACCGAGGGCTCTTAAGCACCAATCCACTTCCCAAGGCACAAGATCATCCTTCCTCCCTGCAGGCCCCAGCCCTCCCAACAGCCTGGGTGACAATAAACAATGTGGTACCTCCCTGGCAGGCCAATGACCCTGGGCTTTTTTGCCCAAAGAGGAGAAGAGCCTGACCGGGACTGGGAAATAGGGAAAATGTGAGACACACAAGCTGAGAAATCTGTCACAGGGGATTTAATGTATCTCACAGATGTATCATCCCTGGGTCCCACCCCCTGTTGTTTCTGGGCTAGATCCTGGCTCTGCTCTCCTGGCCCAAACCTCAGGGCAGCCAGGGCAGAATTAGACTCATCTTCCAGCCCTGCAGGGGATATTGATGGAGCCAGACACTGTGGGACTAGAGAGCGACCCGCTGCTACTCAGAAGAGGGAAGAGACAGGAGAGTCGATGCAGTGAACAGCAGCTCCTGCTCAGCGACTCTGCACACCCAGTCCAGCTGCTCCATGCAGCTGCGGAGTGAGGGAACCGCAGAATGAGCTGATAGAGCCCTGAGCATCTGCAGAGTCTCCTGTGCAGACACCTCTTCCCCACTCAGAAGTAAACGCTGCCTGGCCTGACCTGAGCTAGCAGCCCAGCAGGGTGGGGGTGCATCACACGCTGTGATGTGGGATTAAAGAACCTGCTCACACAACGTTATTTTTGTCCTCAAACATTAATCTGCCTCATTCTCTCTCTCGTCCTCCAGTTAGTCCATTCTCATGAGGTTTCCAGGGCAGTTTATTTTCATAGTTGTACATTTAAAGGCCAGAAGGGACCAATGTGATCATCTAGTCAGAGTGTCTGCACAGCCCAGGCCTGAGATCCTCCCCCAGGGATCCCTGCATTGAGCTGCTCACTTCTGGTTGAGCTAGAGCCTGTCTTCTAAAAAGAGACGTCCCCTCTCAGTTTAAAGGCTCCAAGCCGGTTCACATTTCTGAACACACAGATGGCTGTGGCTGATCAGTGCAAGAGGCAGGGGGGCTCTAGCCATTTCGCCGCTCCAAGCAGGGTAGCACGCTGCGGGGGGCGCTCTGGCGGTCACTGGTCCCGCGGCTCCAGTGGACCTCCTGCAGACATGCCTGCGGAGGTCCGCTGGTCCCGTGGCTCCGGTTGAGCATCCGCAGGCACGCCTGCGGGAGGTCCACCGGAGCCGCCTGCTGCCCTCCCACTGACCGGCAGAGCGCCCCCCGCGGCATGCCACCCCAAGCACATGCTTGGCATGCTGGGGCCTGGAGCCGGCCCTGGCAAGAGGGGATCAGGGGAAGGGACATGCTGGACTGGGACAGAACAACTGGAGATGAGCCCTGAGATTTAGTTCCAGCTGTGGGTCCTAAACTGACTTTCCCCAGAGTTGGGGGTGTGGACCTCAGGCTCTGGTTTGGGCCTATTATAGAGACAGCCCCAAAGTCTGGGTGTGGGGACTCTCTTTCTGAGACTAAAAGCACAATAGGTACCAGATACAATGATCCAGAGTCTGACTGAGGAGGGGAAGAAGATGCTTGATCTAGGGTAGCTGAGCCACCTAATGGTGAATGGGGAAGAGGGACCAGATGGAGCTGTTGATCTCGGCAGAGATTTCAGAAAGCTCAGTGGAGTGTGCAGATCCGGTGTGTACCCACGGCCTGCCATTGACAGACTGACTGGGCAGCTAGGCAAGGCCACTGACAATCCTAGATTACACTGTAACAAAAGACACTGGGAAGTTTAACACTCCAGTTAAGAATATAACCCACAGCAGATTGTCAGGGCAGGGATTGTGCTGTATGAAACCTACCTGTACAGCACCAGCCCACCAATGGTACTGAAGAAACAACACATTCGTAATGATGCCTGCACCAGGGCCAGCTGAGAATTGTACATCAAGACCTTTCTCAATGGAAAATTAGATTTTGACTGAATGATTTTTAAAATTGTTCTTATTAATTTATTTGTGTAAGTCTGTGCTTTCTCTGAAGAGTTTTGATTTTTCATTGGAAAATGAAAAGCCCCCAAATATTTTGGCTTTTGGGAGTTTTCAAATGAAAAAATTCAGTTTCCATTTGCCAAAACCAAATATTTCCCTCCCAATTTTCACATTTTCAATTTTTTTGATGAAAAGTTCAATGAAATTTTCCACAGGGGAAAAAAAATCCATGTTCTGCCCTGCTCCAGAGTGCACCATTCTTAAGCCCTCACTGGTTGCAGGTGGAATCTGTCAATGTTCTGTTCTGCCCTGTGTCCACATGACTCCCTGGAATGTCCTAGAGGTTAATGTACATTAGCCTGAAGGCCTCTGTGATGAGTGTGGGGCTGTGGGTGCAGGCTATGCTGGAGCTCTAGGCATAACTAACAGTATGAAGCAAAGCCTATGAACTGAAGTAGGGCTGGTCTTGGGAGAATTGGTATTGGATATTGGCTAACCAAGTATGCTCATTCCTGATGAGAGGATGGTACAAGGACACACAGAGTTCTCAAGTAACACCATAAATACAGACTTAAGAGATGGTACAGGAACTCACTGACCGCTCCTAAAGGATAAGGAGGAGACTACAAGATAATTAGTGTATCTATGTATCTGTAGCGTATCTGTAGCTCCTATTGGGCACTAGGACTGTGCTTTGTCGACAACAAATCTGGCCGAGCAACTTCGCCACTGAATCGAGCCTGGGGTCTTTCTTTGTATAACATCGAGGTTTGCTGAATCAATACACTGCACTGTCTGCTAGTGCAGCTGATGTCGGAGTTCTGAGAACAGCAGCACTAGCAGCATTACCAATGCCGCAGTACCAGCAGCACTTACCAACATAAACAACAGTTGGTAATTGTACAATCATAGACATGTCAGGCTGGAAGGGACCTGAAGAAGTCATCAAGTTCAGCCCCCTGCACTGAGGCAGGATCAAGTAAACCTAGACCATCCGTGACAGGGGGTTTGTCCTACATGTTCTTAATAATCTCTGATGAGGGGATTCCTCCATCTCCCCTTGGAAGCCTATTCCAGAGCTTAACTACCCTGATCATTAGAAAGCTTTTCCTACTATGGAGCCTAAACCTCCCTTGCTGCAGATGAAGCCCATTACTTCTTCCCTATGTTTAGAGGGCACTGAGAACAATTGATCACCATCTTCTGTATAACAGTCCTTAACAGATTTGAAGATGGTTACCAGGTTCCCCTTTGGTCTTTTTTTCTCAAGCCTTAACATGCTAAGTTTTTTTAACCTTTCTGCATAAGTCAAGTTTTCTAAAGCTTTGATCAGTTTTTTGTTGTTCTCTGGATTTTCTCTAATTTGTTCACATCCTGTTTAAATGCTGAGTTCAAAACCCTCCAAAGTGGGTCTCCCACAACCCAGGCAAATATTGAACCCCAGGGCAAAGGTTGGGAGGGGCCGGCACTTTTCAGAAGCTGCCCTGAATGAAACATTTTCAACAACCTGAAACAGACTTTTCCAATTTACTAACAAATTTCAAACACATCTCGAACTGTCTCAAATACCTGCTCTGATTTTTCAGTGTCCTGCCAGACCAAAACATCAATTATTTGCCCAGATCCACCTGCAAGTGACCTGCAATAACACACAGATGCAGCAACACTGCAGAAGCTTGTAAACCCACCACTGGCATCTTCAAAACACACCCATTGGAAATGGATGAAACCGCCCCCAGAGACTGACACTTGAGTGATCACTTGGCTCTGAGATGTGCCCTGTAGCCTCCAGGTGTGGGGGGGTCACACCTCTGAAGACAGTGTGAGGTATGGGGGGTGCTATGCCACAAGGCTTCCAGCGGCTTCCCCTGGCCTCAGTCACGTGGGGGGTCCCAGCAGATGCCATGTGACATGAGGGATCTCCTGCCACAGCTGCCCCCCATCAGCAGATCCCTGCCCTACTATGGGAGAAGCTGGGAAAGACAGGGGCTCTTATGTATGATTACCTAGATTCCTGGAGCTCTGTCTGCTGGCAGCTCAGGGAGAGGCAAACTGTCCCTGGGAGGGAGGGGGAGCCAAGGCAAACTCAGAGTCTGCCTGGCAACCAATAGGGAGTGAGAAGCCCCTCCCAGGGAGTTCAGGAAAGGGGAGAAGCCATTTTTGAGTCAGTCTGGAGACATCCAGGGAAAGGGCAGGACTGGCTGTGTGGGGAGCTGGTAAGTCCCAGGCCTGCATGCTGGGTTCCCCCCGAAAACTGGCTTCTAGGGACCTGAAAGCAAGATCCCTCAGCTTGGCTTGTCTTTCTCCGCTGATGATTCCCAGTGTAAGCAGAGTCAGGATGAGCTCTACCCTGACATCTGGTGGTGAATTGTGGCAAGTGTGGGAAAGAAATTCAGGGGCTGGTCTTGTTTCCATAGGCACACCCACCCCGCCTAGCATGAACCCACAGCAGCCCTAAATGGTCACTTTGGCTGCTGTGGGATCCCCAGTTTCTCTGTTATTGGGGCAGGAAGAATACAGTGTTGTTACCCTGATTATGTGAATCAAGGCCAGTGGAACTGTTTTATGACAGAGGGACTCACCATCAACTGAGTAGCACTCACTAGACAAGGGACATGGGTTCCAAAACCCAGTGAATTGAGAGAGGTTGGGGATAGGTATGTGTAACTGAGTGGATGGGTGTTTTTAAGACATGGCTACTTCTCCTTTCTACTGTTGAATAGCAGAGATAATTTTGAGTCCCTTAAGAATCTAAGGGTATAAATTGTTAGTTAGGAAATTTAGGCTTGAAATTAGATGAAGGTTTCTAACCATCAGAGGAGTGCAATTCTGGAACAGCCTACTGAGGGAAACAGTGGGGGCGAAGGACCTCCATGATTTTAAGATTAAGCTGGATAAGTTTATGGAGGGGATGGTATGATAGGATAATGGGTTTAGTCAATAGGTCAATAATGTGCTACACTGGTAATTAGTACAAAGGGTCAATGTTGGGATATTGTTAGCCTTTTCCAGAGGGTCTGGCTGGAGAGTCTTGCCCGCATGCTCGGGGTTCAGCTGATTGCCATATTTGGGGTTGGGAAGGAATTTTCCTCCAGGGTAGGTTGGCAGTGGCCCTGGAGGTTTTTCGCCTTCTTCCGAAGCATGGGGCAGGGGTCGCTTGCTGATGGATTATCTGCTACTTGAAGTCTTTAAAGCACGATTTGGAGCATTCAACAGCAGAGTCAAGGGAGAGAATTAGTTCATGAGTGGGTGGATCGGCTTATGTGGCCTGCATCTTGCAGGAGGTCAGACTAGATGATCATAATGGTCCCTTCTGATCTTGAATTCTATGATTCTATGATTAATCTAGTTACAGGCTGCTGAGCTGAATTCACTTTGGGACAGTGGCATACCAGCACTGGGGCTCCCCTACTACAAGCAGACATCACTAAGTGCTGAAATCATTAAAGAGCTAAAACTGCTGAGCTGAGCTGAGCTGAGCTCACTGAGTGTTGTGTTAACTAGTGGGGGAGCCTGAAGATCTATTGCTAAGTGGCTGGCAGAGCAGAGCAGTTTGTGGGATGATTGGCATGGCCCACAGAACAATGAGTGGCACGGAGCTGAGCAGTTTGTGGGGGCAGCTGGAGCGGCTCATGGGCAGATGGTGAACTGGAGTGGCTGATAGAGCAGAGCAGTTTGTGGTGAAAGCTGCAGCAGAACCTCATGGAGAGGTGGGGCAGTCAGCCTCAGACCACATAAGGTGCCCCTTAACACCCCGTGCACCTCCTCATCCCCCCATTTCCACCCAGGCTGGGGGTGTAAAACTCTGCAGATAAACTTTTGAACTCTGGGACTGCACTGACCAGGGACAGAGACTTTTGGGTGGTTGGACTTAAGATCCTGAGAGGAAAAAGATACTGCCAAACTTACTTGGGGGTGGGTCTTTTGCTCATGGTTTGTGTTATGAATCCTGTTGTGGTGTTTCCCCAGCATAATGCCACATTGTTTCCCTCCTTTATTAAAAGGGTTTTGCTACACCCAGACTCCATGCTTGCGAGAGGGGAAGTATTGCCTCCTAGAGGCACCCGAGGGGTGGTATGTAATTGTCCCAGGTCACTGGGTGGGGGCTCAAGCTGGTTTTGCATTGTGTTATTGAAACAAAACCCCTGGATACTGAACCCGGCCATTGTTGCTGCCAACTCAGAGGGGCAGAGGGGTTACACCAGTTTGTAGAGTTTTGCTGGGAAACTTCCCCAGCCAGGCTGAGTTCACCTCCCAGCTCCCAAGGTGAGACCAGTCACCACATGGTCAGCTCTGTTCTGGCTGCTAGTTCAGAGCTGCTGCCTGTGTGTGTCTGGATGCTGGGCTGGGAGACAACAGTTTAGATGTTAGTATAGTTGTGTAACCTGTACCTTGAGCCCTGCACCCCAGTTTGGTGAGGGGAAATCCTGGGACCAAAGCAGCCTGACTCTTGCCTGAAGAGGATCCCTGCCAGCAGAGATCAGCCCCTCTGCAGTGACTGAGTCATCTTTTAGTCAGTCAGTCAGTCAGAGAATTTTTGGGGGGGACACCCTACTCCCTGAACTGTGTCCTCAAGCCAGGGAATGAGGGTTTGGAGATTTTATAACCTGCTGCATATTGAACCTGTGGAGGGATTTACCATCTTCTCCCACTTGTGAGTCCATTGAACCCAGTCAGCCACACTGCTAAACCACTGCAGAAAATATCAGAAAGGTTGCTGTGTTAGTCTTGATCTGTAAAAAGCAACAAAGAGTCCTGTGGCACCTTATACACTAACAGATGTATTGGCTTTTGTGGGTGAATACCCACTTTGTCAGATGCACTGCAGAAAAGAATTGTGTGTTCATAGGTCATCAAGGGCCCCAACAAAGCATGCGAACCAATGGGACACTAATCATACATTTGCTACATCAGGTCCCGTGACTGGGGAAAGTCATGGGTATTATCAGCATGGGCACTGGTGACCCTAAAATAGTGTTTTACCCTGTTATGTATATTTGTCTCCTGTTTAATATAATTATTGTGTTGAATATATTGTATGTATTTGTGTTATTTCTTGGAAGTCTCCAACTAAACCTCTACCACGATATAACGTGACCCAATATAACATGAATTTGGATATAACACGGTAAAACAGTGCTCTGGAGGGGCGGGGCTGTGCACTCTGGTGGATCAAAGCAAGTTCGATATAATGCCGTTTCACCTATAATGTGGTAAGATTTTTTGGCTCCTGAGGACAGCGTTATATCGGGGTACAGGTGTATCTGGTAAGTAAGTAGGGTTACCCTGTGATTGGAGGGAAGGAGCGAGGGGGGTGGAGGCACCGCCAAATAAATTCATAGGAAAAAATAAAGAAATTACACCCTGCTGAGTGAATGGCAGGATCCAGAAGAACCCAGACCTGTCCATCAAAACCTGTAAGCAGATTGGCATTACAGAAGGTAACCAGGTGGAGAGAGGGCGCTACACTTATTATGCTCTTACATTCATGGGAGACCCCTGGGTCCTCAGAGACAAAAAAAGGCGGCTCCCCCAGGCCCTGTCTGGGCTCCCCCCACCACATACACTGCTTTTATCTTGCTAATCTCCCATCCCCTCATCCTGTTTCCATCCCCTGTTCTCCTCCTGCCATTTCCACCCCTTCCCTTCTCCTCCCCCTCCTCATTTCTACTTTCCCTTCCTTCTGCCCAACCCCATCCTCCCTCCATCCCACTGACCTCCGCTTATCTGAGGGCTTTTCCTGACCCCTCCCCCAGCTATTGAGATCCTCCCCCAGGTGACAGTTGGGCTCCCTCCATTCCCATCCCCCCAGGTGGCAGTTGGCTGTTCCCCCCCCTTGATGGTCCCATCACTGACTCTGCTCGCCAGGCCCCTCCCCCCACAGGCGGTTCCCAAGTCGCTGCAGGCAGCTCCAGCCCATTCCCCAAGCTCGCCGCACCCAGGGCTGGAGGGTTCGGCCCGTCCCAGCAGGGCCCCACCAGGCTCCAGCAAGTCTCCAGCCCACAGAGCAAAGGGCCACGTAGCCCCTGACTGTTTGCTCCCCAGTGATGTCACTACGCCCTGAAATGCAAACATGGGAGTTACACTGGCATTGCTCAGCCGTGGCCAGACGCCTGAGCGAGCGTGGGGAAGAGACGGGCTCTGCCTGCTGAGTTGCCAGCACTGGAGAGACACCAGGCAAAATTCTCACCTTTGTGAGCCGATCTGGAGTCCAGCTGGCCCAGGGACTGGGGGGACCAGGTTTGTTGGGTGTGTCTGTTTTTTATCAAACAGACAAGAAGGGTGAGGTCAAACCTTCTGTTGGACCAACTTCTGCTGGTGAGAGAGACACTTTTCAGCTACACGACTCTGCTATCCTGAGACCTACACGGGTACAACAATTTTTATTTTTCTGGTAAGGGATGCTGGGGTAGCGAAGGCCTGAAGAGGAAAGAGCCAGTGGCCACCACTGCCAAAGGAAAGGCTGGCTAGCAACAGAGATGGGATTCAAACTCACCCATGTCTAATACAAAGGATCAACCATTAGCTCCTCAGCCACCATCTTATCTACTGGAGTATCTTTCCCATGAGTTGTCATTTTGTCAGCTGAGACCAGGCACCCAAGTGACTGTATAGAAGGAAACATAGGGCTGGCCTGCAGGCATACCAAGCCCATAGCCAGATCATGCGAGATCGCTGAGTGGTTAAGGCTCTAGACTACTAATCTATTATGTGCTGCTGTCCCCGTTGGTTGTGGGCTGTCACTTCTTTTTGTGGAGGTAGCTGCTTGGTCATTCTTCTGCACCCCTTCACCCAACAAAGCCATACGGTCACCAAAAGAAGACCCACAAATTGGGTGCCACAGCACTTCCTACACCAGGTAGGACTCAAACCCAGTTTAAAATAATGAGAATCAAGCACGAAACCTCTACACCACTGGTCTCTTTGCAGACCTCCTCTGCTATGTCTGCTCTACCCTGTCTTGGGTGCCTGGCCTGGGTGCCTGGCGTTGGCTGACCAAGCACAGCTGGTGGAAAGGGGCCCTTTTGGCTGATAAAGTGACCAAGCGGTTAAAGTGCTGGATTTCCAATCTGTTGTACCAAGAGCATCACAGTGGATCACAAATTGAATGCGAGTCAACAATGTGACGCAGTCACAAAAAATGCTACTGTCGTTCTGGGAAGTATTAACAAGAGTGTGGTATGTGAGGTTGTTGTCCCACCCTCTCCTTGAAACTGGACTGTGTCCAATTCTGGGTGTCAGTACTGTTTTAATTTTTTTGGTCTTGCAATAATGTTATTTCTTCTGTACATGACTTGTTTAGTTTATGGTTGTCTTTTGGGTGCTGCCCATGCTGCTTTGTTATTGTAGAGTCAGACATTGGGCCTGTGCACACACTGGTTTGTTTTCATTTCCATGTCTGAGTTTAGATTTGTGCTGGTTGTTAATGCCTTTATGAAGCACAGAAATATTATTTGCCCTGGCTTTAGAGGGGCAGGAGGGGACTTACCAAAGCTCACACAGAGTCAGTGGAACAGCTGGGAATGGAACCCACCAAGCACTGGGTGTTAGTGCCAAATTCCTTCTTCCCACCCTATACAGTGGGAAGTCTTATGTCTTGTCAGTACACAGAACTTACACCATTGGGCATAAAAGCAAAACATAACTAGAGGCTGGAATCTGTCTGGATTGGGGTGCAGCAGTAGTTATACCATAGTGAGGGTTGTGTTAAAGACATTCATGCTTTGACAGTGGAAAAAATGGTGAATATTGTGTGTTTTGAATGAGTTTTAATGAAACAAAACTTGGGTTAAAATCTTTAGTCAGTGATGAACTGTTTGGTATATAGATTGTACAATTTGTACTTCTGGAAAGTTTATGGTATGCTGTTGAAAAATGGGTGTTTTAGTGATTCCCCCCCCCCCTTTTGATATATTTTTGATATATTCTTCCAGCAGAAAGATCCAATCACAGATATATCCCACATTTGAATACATCATTGCTTCTATAATCGGAATCCCAAGAGTACCAATTTAGGTCAATGCATGGCATATAAAAAGTATTTAAAAACTGGACATCAATCTAGAATTCCTGCCAAATATCAGCTCGAAACCATATACCAAAGCCAAATACTGACATGATGTTCTCTTGCCTCCACATGGCTGCACTCTCTGGAGGAGGCTAACAAATAGTTTCACAAACTCATAGCTTGTGACTAATACTTTTTGTTTGTTGCTTATATTTCATCACATCCCTACAAACCTGCATGACATTAAACAGGCCTTCAAATTCAAAGGTGAGCCTGATTCTGTTGTCAGTTCTCATTATTTCACAGCACATCTCATAATATTTCCTGTTTTTCTTGAAGTCCAGCTGCTGATGTACTAAGATTATGTGAGTATCTTGGGTTTTGTTGAAATCAGTAAGTTTCTAGCCCTCCTGGTTGTGAAGAACACCTGGAAAACCTGACTTCCAGAAAGTCAAACACCAGAAGTCAAATAGAAGTAAGCAACAGGCAGAATTTAAGAATTCATGAGATTTTTTTTTAAGCAATCTTTGGATTTGGGGGAGCTGCCTCATGATTTTTGTACACTTTGGGTTGGCAATGGAATCTCTGAACAGAGCTGAGAGGACTTGGGAGCTGAGCTGTCAATATAAAGAGTCAGAGGGTAGGAATACAGAGTTTGGGTATTTTCCCCCCATTTTATTCAGAAGAAACTTTTTTTTCCAAAAGGCAAACAGGCAGCATTTGCCCTAAGAATATTCCAGTGTCCTACAGCACTTTGGGGTGCTGTGCATTGTCCTGCTGTGGCCCCAGAGAAGGTCCCCCCTTCCTTGCTGCACGGCCCCTACAGTTGCCGAGGTTCTGCGATGTGACTGCGCACAGACGAGTCCTGCATTTCAGCAAGTGGAGCATTAATGACATCTGTCCTGCTGCAGAGCGATGGTCGCATATGTTGGTGTCTCTTCTCTCTTTGGCCATGGATGCTTTAAGATAAACCACAGTAATGTTACTTTTCTGCTAACCCAGCCTAAAGCCAGAGAAATGAAGCCAGAAAATGTCTGTCTGACAGCACTGCTGTACGTACATCAGGGGCGCTTCTAATGGGCATCTAGGCTGGGAAACACCACTGACCCCACTTCCTACGTAAGCACTTGTGAGGCAGCCAGCTCAGATTTCCCCCTCCCCAGCCTTGGTCTGGCCCTTTTCTTCTCCCCAGACAGCTGGGCTTTGCCCTAACACCTGCCAGCTGGGCAGAGGAGCCCTTCTCCCTCTCTCCATGCCAGCTGACCCGTCCAGGTAGTGCCAGGTTCTCCCTGAGATGGGGTGTTATTATAGACTCAGACTTTAAAGTCAGAAGGGACCATCATGGTCAAATGGGAACCTATGTATATAATTTTGATAGGGTTAAACCAGCTTCTGAATTCACATGCGTCATAAATATCTCTGTAAGTAATACCCTGTTCAACAATCATTTACTAAAAGCTCTAAGGGAGAAATTGGCATTTGTTAGAATAAGAACAACCAAAGTAATACTAGCAAAATCTCCAGAAAGTGAATGAGACTCCATCTCTCTGAGACCACATGAGTTCTTTGCCCCAAATTTTCAGGACAAGATCTACACAGTGATGAGACATGGTTATCAAATTTCATATCCAGTAGAATAGTGTGTGTGTGTGTGTGTGTGTGTGTGTGTGTAAAAAGCAGACTCATAATGGGATGCTAACTTCAACCTTAACTCTGAGGAGACCAGCTATGCATCCATGATAGCAGAGCACACCTCTCTTTGTGACACTGCTTTAAACGCTCAATAAAATGTTACATAATAATAATAATAATTAATAAATAGGATAGAACTTCCGTGACCCAAACTCCTCCCAGGGATCGTTAGAGGAGGAGAAATAAAAATTCGAGGTTATTGTTCATTGACAATATCAGCTGGAGTGTGGACAAATAATTATCACAAGGAAGCAACTGGTGGAAGGAAGTTCTGTGTTAGCAGCTTTCCCTGCAACTACCATGATACCCATGACGTGTGCACCACTGCACAGCCGCCTCTAGCAGTGTGAGACTGTGCACACCCCACTGACATCTACATCACGGGGGAGGGATAGCTCAGTGGTTTGAGCATTGGCCTGCTAAACCCAGGGCTGTGAGTTCAATCCTTCAGGGGGCCATTTGGGGGAACTGGGGTAAAAATCTGGGGATTGGTCCTGCTTTGAGCAGGGGGTTGGACTAGATGACTTCCTGAGGTCCCTTCCAACCCTAATATTCTATGATACATTGCATGCAAACCCATGGGGGGATATCCTGCCCTGCCCCACTGAAGTCAATGGGAAACTCCCAGGATTTCACCCCTTGTCTGTCTTCCTTCACCTTTGTAGAGCTGTGGTGGGGAGGGTTACCAGTAAGTGGTTCTGGGAAGTTACTAATAGGATCTGTCTCACAAGAGCCAATTCCCATTCAGGTAACATTTCAAAGGTTTTCAATCTTTCTCCCCCCCTGCAATGGGATTGGAATGTCCAGTTCCCAGGAGTTTTAATGGGGACTTTTAACCTTGAAATCTCTGACTTGGTTATTTGTCTGACTGCAGAGGCTGGTGGGGGAAGCCTCTCTTTAGCTGGATAGATTTTCAGGCCGTGGAGGTTTCTCCCCTATCGCTGTGGTGCAGAGTTTGGGAAGGATGTTTTCCTCTTGCCTGGATGTGTGTCTTTGTGTCTGTGGAGGACAGGGCCTGAATGGCCAGGCCATCAGCACTTATGGGAAACAGCTACCTGCTCCTGGGTGGAGATCTGGGACACCAGCAGTGAGACCGGGGTAACAGACACAACCTGAATCCTGGGAATCCTGAGTAAATCCATGTCCCAAGCCCAGGGGTCACTGCTGAGGTGGAACAGGCAAACAAATCACATTTTGTCATTAATAAAAGCTGCGACTCACCCTGGAGCTTTCCAGCCAATTCACGGAGGCATCTGGGGAGAGAATGACAGTTACACATTGTCACGTGGCTATAAATGCCCTTAAGGGAAGGCACCTCGCTGAGCATGAATTATAACCCCCCCCGGCTCCTACCTCTCCCCCAGCCAGGGCAGGGCTCCCCCATGGGCAGCACTGAGCACAATGGAACCTGATCCTGATCAAGATCGCTAGGGGATACCGTAGGAGAAGGATTTAATACGGCTTTGGAACATGTTCAGTGGAAACTGTCTGTCTGGGTTTCCACAGAGCTATTTTGTCACAAACAGAGGTGGCTCTTGGCACAAAATGTCACGATTTTGTTCAAAAAATGAGTGCCTCATGCTCATATTCTCCTCTACAGGCTGGACTGGCTGGCTGGGCTTCATCTCCCATGATTCACTGCAACTAGGGACTCCCATGATGTACCACTTCCATCACCAAGAGGGGAGAAAGTGGGGCAGAAAGTGGGAGAGTCAGCGAGCCTGGCTCAAAGAAAAGACCAGGAGCATGAGGCACCTAAACTATACCTATGAGGCACTCTTGCACCCAGCTCCCAGTGAAGGGGTGGAACATTTTTAAATGAGAGCTTTCCCCGGGATGTGACCTTTCCATGAAGGAAGGGAAGTGGTAATACTTTGCCTCAGTCCCCTAAACCATGGCAATGCAGGACTGGGGATTACAGGCAAAGGATGGGACCAAGGAACCTCAGGAACTCATATGCACAAGACCTGGGACCAGAAGAGCTTTTTTCTCCTCCTTCACTTTGATTACAGGCATATTGTTGTAACTCTTGGCCAGACAGTGGGATCTGTCCATCCCCCACCAATTAACACTTATTCCCAGCCCCACATTTCTCCCTCATGTGCAGGTGACCCCGGTAACCCCAATACTCTCCAAAAGCTCTTACATTCAATATGATCTTCAGCAGAGTTGCTGGTGTCACGCTGGACTTGTTCCCTGTGGGGAGAAATAAGGTCAGGGGGTATCAGTGATGCCCTGTGCTCTCTCTCTGTCACCTTGGTGACACTGAGTCTGTTTTCAGAGATCCATCTGTGAGTAGATTTCCTCCCGTGGCTGGTTTTCCTACTAGGAACTTACATCTCCATTCAGCTCACACTCAGTGGAAAGGCAGCAAACTCAACTTCTAGATAATCAGGGAAGGTAGCGACATCACCATGGAGGGAGGGAGAGTCTAATGGAGGGAGAGTCTAATAAAGATGAGACTTGAACATCCTGTTCTACTTCAGCAAAATGGCCAAGAAACCAACCACTAGGCGAGCATGGAGTTAAGATTCGGGGGAGGGAGACCGAAAATCCATGACAATATAGGATAGAAGTTGAAGAGAACACAATCATTTTCACAAAGTTAAAACTGGGTGTCATTTTTCAACAGGAATGGGCTACTGCCAGTCACCATCAAGCCCCCGCTCACTGGGGCAGACTGCAGTGTAAAAGCCACTCATCCTAGGCAAGGGAGGTTTGGACCTGCCACTTCTACCTATAGCAGAGCTGCCCCTCTGTAGCCCTAGTACCCTCTAGTGGGCCCTTCCTTCGGCCTGCAGCCTAGGTTTCTACTAGGCCGGAGCTCCCCAACCCTCCCCCAGCACTGCTCCACCCTCGGTACCTTCCTCAGCTCCACAGGCAGCCTGGTCCCTCCCTCTCCAAAGGCTAGAGAGAGAGTGTCTGGCCTCTGGCCCCAGCCTTCTTATAGGGCCAGCTGCGGCTTGATTGGGGCATGGCCCAGCTGTTGCTGCTTCCCCAATCAGCTTAGTAGCTGCTTTCCCCCAGCCCCAGCCCTCCCCAGGGCTGCTTTTAACTCCTTTCGGGCAGGAGTGGGGTAACCACCCCGCTACACTCCCCGAATGGGGGCTCCCAGGCTGCCCATGCAGTCCTAGCCAATGGAGTTACCACTTCATGTTACCCACTGCAGCTAGATGGACTGGAGACCCTTGGTTCCCAGCCAGTCCTGGCCACTCCCAGCCCCGCCCCAGAAGAACAGACCCGGTTCTGGGGAACAGACTGGGTCGGTCGATGCTGCTTTGTGGACAAGTAGCCCCGATACCCCCGAGTGTAAAATGGGGTCACTTTCATTCTTTCAAACACCTCAGGGTAATTTTCAAACAGGCGCACTCTGCTGCCGATGAATTCAATGGGAACACGCCACTTTGGCAAGCCCCTTCCTTAAAGTGTCTCCTCCTAATCCCCAGATCCCATCCCGACCAGGGAATCCAACCTTCCCTGGCCTTTTCAAAAATTCCTCCAGAGCAGACTGACACCCCTGCATCAGGAGAGCTGAGCTACCCAGCTGCAGGCCCTTTTGTAAGGCAGAGAGAAGGGACTCAGAAAGAAAATGAGATGGGAGAGGGAATAATCTCCTCCTACCTTTGTTCCCTTGGTAGAGACACAACTGGAAGCAGTGAGACAATGTGATCAGAGATGTGGCCATGTTTCCTCGTGGGGGGAGAGAGAGAGAGAGATGGAAAATGAGTGACATGGCCCAATTTCATCATCGTATTGACATGGAGCCCCATCCCCGTGGCCCAGCCCAGCGCTCTCCTCCACCAGCCCCACTGACTGCCCCTGGGAGGGGTGTGGCCAAGTCTGATGACTTAAGGATCAGTCTCATGGCATTTGATGTTCTACATAAAGCCCCCAGTCTGAGGGTTGGGGGTTCAGTTAGAATCTCGGCTTTCATTAAAAAAAAAGGTAATATTATAACCATCATGTTTGGGGAGAAAGGCCTGAAAATGTGACCCAAGGCCCACAAAGATCAAATCCCCCAGGCAAATACAAAGACCCCACACTGGGGACTTGTTGGAAATCCCATGAGTTTTAAGCCAATCTCAAGATTGTTGGGGTGACTTGAGTGCTGTGAAAGCTTGGGGCTGGGGACGCTGTGTGAGGAAAGGTTGGCAGGGCAGAGCTGTGTCCAGAGCTCTATTTCCAGAGTTGTTAGGGCCTCAGTCAGGAAAGCACTTACACCCGGGCACTGGCGTAAGGGCCTTTCCTGACTAGTGGATGCCTTCCTGAACTGAAGCCTTACTGATCTATATGTTGATATTCCAGTCGTACACACTCCCCTGGCTGAGTCCTAGATTGTGAGCAGGGACGGTCCCCTTCATTACTGATCTGTGCAGCAGCTGGCGCAGTGGAGTCCTGATCCCTGATTGGGGCTCCAGGGTGCTACAGTAATATACCTAATAAATAATGTACAGTGTGATGTTGCACTCTATATGATTTTATGAAAATATGCTAATGAGTGTGAATATAATGTAACTGGAATATGCTTTATGCAAAAGGTCTCTTGTAAGGTATCATTACAAAGCTTATAATCTACTGAGTGTGGTTATCCTATTTGTACGTATGTATCATTCTTGTATCTGAAACTAGAAATATGAAATATAACTCTGAGGTCCTATTGTAATTATGCAAAGTGTGGGCCATTAATGGTGGTTTGGAATCTGGATGACTCCCATTAATCAGGACAATTGACTGCAGATGGCTCTGTTTTACCTGTAAGTCTTCCTGTATACGTGTGTGCTGGCAAGTGGATAATGAAGTCTTGCAGTGACATGTGATCATGTCACCTGAACTGGATTCCATCTTTAACCTGGTGTCTTTCCATTGAGAAGGAGGGGCTGGGAACCCAGAGGGACAAAGGATTCTCGCCTTGTGCAAAAGCTATATAAGGGGGTGGAACAGAACAAAGGTGGCTCCAGTCATGAGAAATCCCCTAGCTACCACCTGAGCTGGAACAAGAACTGTACCGGGGAAGGATTGGGCCCACACTAGGAAGGCATCCTGTCCGTGAAAGAAACTTATTGAAACATCTCTGAGGGTGAGATTTTATCTGTATTCAGTTTTCATACTGTATTAGGCTTAGACTTGCATGTTTTCTTTTATTTTACTTGGTAATTCACTTTGTTCTGTCTGTTATTACTTGGAACCATTTAAATCCTTTTTGTATTTAATAAAATCACTTTTTACTTATTAATTAAACCAGAGTATGAATTAATACCCGGGGGAGGGGGGGGAGGGAACATCTGTGCATCTCTCTCTATCAGTGTCATAGAGGGCAAACAATTTATAAAATGGATTTATTTGGGGTTTGGATCCCACTGGGGGTTGGGTATCTGAGTGCTGGAGACAGGAGCACTTTAGCTGTTTTCAGTTAAACCTGCAGCTTTTAGGGGACGTGGTTCAGACCTGGGTCTGTGTTTGTTGCAAGTTAGCATGTCTGGCACAACCAGGCAGGGATCTGAAGTCCCAAGTTGGTAGGGAAAATGGGCTTAGAGGGAGTCTCAGCACATCAAGTGGCAGCTATCAAGGGGGTTTCTGTGACCCAACCCATCACATACAGCACCTAACACAGTGGAGCTCTGAGATCTGACTGGGGCTCCAGGGTGCTACTGTAATACAAATAATCACAATGATAATCCCTTTCATCATCCCTTTGATCTTTTTCCCCAGCCAGCCTCCCAAAAATGAATGATTCATTTCACTTTGTCTTTGATCATCTCTCTCCCCCTATCTCAGACACATTGGGAACAGGGGATCTAACAGGTCATCTCTGCTATATCTGTTTACATTCAATAGCATGGTTTGGCCTCACTCTCATACCCACCTTTCTTTCCCAGCAGATAAAGCACCACAGTCAGAATCAGGACAGCAGGGATTGTAATTCCCAACAGGAGCTTTAGATGCGACCCTAGGAAAGAACCTCAATGTGAATGGCCTCTCCAAGCAGCCACCGGCAAGTCCATACTGGCTGGAGCTGGCTGAGTCCCGTGGTAAGTGACCCCTAATGTCCTCATGAACATACCCGCGGAGCTCACTCCGTGTTTATCTGCCAGACAATGTTATTGGCTGTTCTTTGTGAGTAAAGTTTGTTGAAGTTTTTCGACATTTTTTTTTTCCAACTTTTTTTTTTAATCCAAACACAGTTTAACTGAGATCAAAATCTTTCTCCAAAACAATTCATATGCAAGGACCTTCTTAGTCTTTCCACAAAAATAATTTGAAATGAAAGAAAATGTTTTGTTTTGTTTTGAACTGACAGTTTTGTCTCATTTTGTTTTTCAAAATCCAGAAATGGAAGGAAAATGTCCATTAGTTTTGAAACTAAACAAAGTGAAACTCTCTCTGTTTCTAACTGACAGTTGTGTCTCATTTTGGTTCTGAAAACCCTCCATAAAGGAAACTGTCAAGCCAAAATGAGGCCAAATGAAATTTTTTTGTTGAGTTTCATGAATATTTTTTCATCAAAACACTGACATTTTCCATAACAAGTTTTGAATGAAATAGTTTTCTTCACAATTTTTTGTGGCAATAACCCTGGATTTCCCCCCAGCTCTAAGGGCGAGCTCCTCAAGGCAGGAAACATCTGTATGGGAACTGCCCTGCTTCAGGGAAGCATCACAATTCGGGGCAGCACCCAGGTACAAACTTAACTTCAAACAGCTATTTTAGTTCCAGCAATGGGACTGTAGCAGGTGCTTAAAGTTAAGCACATACATAGGTGCTGTCCTAGATAGGGTTGGACTGGAGCACATGTTGGAGAGCTTTCCTGAGTGAGGGCCAGAGATCTGTACAGCATGCAAAGCTGTGTGCAGAGCTGGTCTACAAATAGTGGACGAGTTTTCCATCAGAAAATGCTGTTGCTTCAAAATCAAAACCTTTCGACCAGGCTCTTCAGTCTTTCGGAATCAAAATGTTGCTGAATTTCTGTTCCTTGCAAAATCTGAAATATTGACTTTTCATCCCAATTCAGGACAGAAATTGTGTGTTCCCAGGAGCTTTTGAGGCGCAGATAAAATTAATATTGCTCTGACGAGAGTGATTAGGTGATGCTGTTATACAAAGTCTGAAACCATCTTTTCCTTGCCATGCAAGCTCTGCACGCAGCCTTTGAAGGCATACTGTTTGGGTGTTGGTTTGTTGATGCAGACACTTTGGGGGCAGCTGGGGCAAACAACCAGTTTTGGGCTGTGCTAAAGTCATTTCCTGGGACACCGGTGCTTCCTAAGAACTGGGCACTGTTCTGGGCTGGGCTGAGATTCCTGAAAGATGGGTTTGCCCAAATGCTGTTTGTTACACCTCTGTTCCAGGACTGGAGCACAGAGTGTAAATAACTAATAACACAGAGAGAAAGAACTTGTGAGCCCAGGTGTGATGATGTGTCTGGTGCCTCCTGCCAGAACAACAACAAACACGGTGAGTCCAGAGGGAGGAAATAATGTACTAACTGCCAGTTTAGCAGGGGGGACAGTGAACTCCAGATGAAACTCCCGCCCATCAGAAGGGTTTGGGATTCCCCCATTGACAGAGCCATTTTCCTGCTCTGCAAAGATGCAGCCCAGCTCAGCAACGCTGGTTAAAGCCTGGGAGAGCTGCAGGGAGAGAGAGTGCTGTGTTGGACTCTGTTGTTTCGTTGTGTGTCTCCTCTACATCCACTGTTGTGGAGATCACACTCAGACTGGGGGTTGCCCAATTCAGGACCCATCATTACCTAAATAGCATCCCCAGAATAAAGAAACGCTTCAGAAGCATTTACCTTGTGGGGAGGAACCTCCGACACCGCTGCTGCTGGAGTCATCACCTAGGCAATAAATACACAAGAGATCAGAGCAGAGCATGGCCCCACTCCAGGCCCATACGCTGCCCTAGCACAGCTACACCATGGGCAATACCTGGCTGGTGGACGTGCTGCTGAAAGGGGCCTGGGGTTCGAGTGGGTCACACACTGAATCTGAGCCAGCAGTGCGAGGTAGGTGTGAAAAGGGCTAACACTGTAAGACACGGGAGGTCATTGTCCCGCTCTGCTCAGCACTGATGAGGCCTCAGCTGCAGTACAGGATCCAGTTCTGGGTGTGACACTTTAGGAAAGTTGTGGACAAATTGGAGACAGTCCAGAGAAGAGCAACAAAAATGATGAAAGGTTTAGAAAACCTGACCTAGGAGGTCAAGTATCAGAGGGGTAGCCGTGTTAGTCTGGTTTTGTAGAAGCAGCAAAGAATCCTGTGGCACCTTATAGACTAACAGACGTTTTGCAGCATGAGCTTTCGTGGGTGAATACCCACTTCTTCGGATGCAAGTAGTGGAAATTTCCAGGGGCAGGTGTATATATAAGCAAGCAAGAAGCAAGCTAGAGATAACGAGGTTAGATCAATCAGGGAGGATGAGGCCCTGTTCCAGCAGCTGAGGTGTGAAAACCAAGGGAGGAGAAACTGGTTCTGTAATTGGCAAGCCATTCACAGTCTTTGTTTAGTCCTGAGCTGATGGTGTTAAATTTGCAGATGAACTGCTGAGCTCCAGTTCATCTGCAAATTTAACACCATCAGCTCAGGACTAAACAAAGACTGTGAATGGCTTGCCAATTACAGAACCAGTTTCTCCTCCCTTGGTTTTCACACCTCAGCTGCTGGAACAGGGCCTCATCCTCCCTGATTGATCTAACCTCGTTATCTCTAGCTTGCTTCTTGCTTGCTTATATATACACCTGCCCCTTGAAATTTCCACTACTTGCATCCGAAGAAGTGGGTATTCACCCACAAAAGCTCATGCTGCAAAACGTCTGTTAGTTTATAAGGTGCCACAGGATTCTTTGCTGCTTGACCTAGGAGGAAAGGTTAAAAGCACTGGGCATGTTTAGTCTTGAGAAAAGAAGCCTGAGGGGGCCCCTGATAACAGTCTCCAAATAGGTGCAGAGCTGTTATAAAGAGAATGGGG
The DNA here is from genome assembly GCF_016161935.1 of Mauremys reevesii. NCBI lineage: Eukaryota > Metazoa > Chordata > Testudines > Geoemydidae > Mauremys > Mauremys reevesii. The sequence goes on from NC_052644.1 coordinate 14,908,265, forward strand.
ATCAATGGTTCTCAGTGCCCACTGAATGTAGGACAAGCAGTAATGGGCTTAATCTGCAGCAAGGGAGGATTAGGTCAGATAGTAGGAAAAAATTTCTAAATTGAGCTCTGGAATAGGCTTCCAAGGGAGGTTGTGGAATCCCTGTCATTGGAGCTTTTTGAAAACAGATTGGACAAATTCCTATTAGGGATGGTCCAGGTTTATTTGGTTCTGCCTCAGTGCAGGGGGCTGGACTTGATGACAACTTGAGGTCCTTTGCAGCCCAACATTTCTATTATGTCCCCATCCCCAGTCTGGGTTGGGCCATCTGAGCTGAGATGGTGAAAATTGGGGGTGGAGTTCCTTGTGTCAAATTTTGAACAGAGATGTTTTGTTGGAAACTTTTCATTTCAGATTTTCATGAATTTCGGCATTTGGATTTTCAGGGGTTTATTATTTAATTGTTGTTCTCGCTCTGCCATTCACGTCCCTATTTTGTGTGATGCTGAATTGTTGGGCAGGGCTGAGCTGAGACACACACACACACATTTACCAGTGAGGCTTAGGTGCTGGGCAGGGCTGAGCTGGAATCTGCTCACCCGGTTGTCGCTGTCCCTGATCTCGTATCCACAGGAGTAATTCCCAGAGCTGCCCCCAGACACCACGAAATCAAAGCCATAGTTGAGTTTCTGCAATAAGCTCTTCTGGGATGAAATCTCCGTCCCGTCCTTGCAGAAGACAACACGGGTGGCCAGGTGCTGGGAGTTAACAAAGCACTGGAGCCGCACAGAGTCCCCCGGCCGGGCAGACGTCTGGTTCAGGTAGAGGGAGGGGCCATGGAGAGCACCTAGGAAGGGAAATGGGTCAGTGCTGTCAGTGGGGTGTTGGTGGTGCCCAGTGCTGGAGGGGCACGAGGTAAATGGTGGGTGGGTCTGTGCCATGTCTCAGATGGAGACTCCTATTCCAGCCCAGCTGGGCAGATGGTTGGGACAAGCTCTCTCTGGTGATCAGGAGTTCCATTACCCAGGATCATTTGGGTTGCGGAAGACCAGAGTTTCAGCTGAGCTGGGCTCCCATTGACTGGTGCTGCGCACTCTTCTAGAACAAGGAGTCCCGATGCAGGCACCCTGATGACCCAGCTGGGCCAGTACGGCTGGGAGAGAGGTGACTCCTTAGCGAGCCACTGGCCACTGGGGGCTGTCTAGGGCCCGGCCAACACCTTGGCCTGCCCCCGCAGCCCATGCAGTGAAGGACAGTCGCTGCACCATGTTGCTCACCAGCTGACAGCCAAGGAGCTGTGTCCAGAGCCTAACCCCTCCAGCGTCTGCTCTAACATCCTCCCTGTCCTTGTGTCCCTCTTGCCCCCAGCCCGCAGCTGGCAGAGGAGTCACCAGCAACAATTCCAGGCCCAGGCTAATAGAAGATCCTGGAGCAGCAGAAGGGAGAGGATCCCCCATTTCCTGGGAATAACTAGAGCCATGGGACCCAGATCTGAACTTGCCGGGGAATTGTTTCTGCTGCTGACAGGTCAATAGCTGCCCGCCACCTACCCCGGCCCAGCGGTGCCCACAGCTGCTGCCTTGCCCAGGCAGCCAGAAAAAAATGACTTCAACAGTCCCCGCAGGGCTGGGTGCAGGGTTGCTGGGCACAACTCCCTGGCCCAGGTTATATGGGAGCTGAGCCTGGGTGACCTAATGGTCCTTTCTGATAATGCTGCTTTGTAGTGGAGCTGCTGACATTTAAGGACGAGGTGCAGGCTGAGTCCATATAGGGGGTGAGCTCCAGGGGAGAGAGCTGCAGCCACAAGGACTTGGGAGCTGGTGCCATGAGAAGGTAAATCCATTGGGGTCAGAGCCAGGGTGTTCTCCACTTCCCAGGGCCAGTGCCCCGGGGGTGGGATGGGCTGTGGATGTGACTCTCTGACCCATGTGTCATACTGGCCTCGGGTCAGAGCAGAGCTGAGAGGCAGCAGAACAGGGAGGGGTCGACTGGGAGACCTACTCAACCTGCTGGATCCCACACAGCCCCATCTCCCTTCCTGTGCCATTGCTGCTGACACCGCACTGAGCAGGGCGCAGCCCAAGGGACAGTGGCTGGATTCTCTGGAGACAGAGAGATAAATGCCAAGGGTAGATTGGGGACAGACAGACGGACTCACCGGGAGCTGAGCAGATCTCCTGGCTGCTGGAACTCAGTGCTGGGAAGAGAAAGGTGCCATGTGGTTAGTGCTGGAGGTAAAATCTCCCCCTTTTCTGAGGTTCCTTGTCAGGGACAAAAACTGCCTTTAATAGGAAAAAAAAAATCCTGAATTGTGTTTTGGTGAACAAGTGAACCAGGCAAGATGTTAGATCTGGGGCAGGGCAGGTTCCTCGCACACACAGACCTATGCTGAGCTGGGATTGCCCTTCCCTTCAGCTCTCTAGAGGGCCAGTCTTCAGCTGGCATAAACCAGCATTGACTCCAGTGGAGCTACACTGATTTACATCAACCGGGGATCTGGCCCAGTAACTCTCATACTCAGTGTTTACACTGGATCCCATTTCTCTCCACTAAAGAAGATTTGCCAACAGTCTGGACCAGGGGTTGCTCTTGGTTCTGTTTCCTCCCAACCTGCTGTGAATTAATGCAGGATTCCTGCATACTCACCGGGAAGCAAGAGGCACAGAGACAGGAGCATCAAGGTAGTAGGGGGAACCGATCAGGATGGAAACAGCCCAGCGGCTTCTGCTGCTGACGCGGTCGGGAGGAGACAATCCGCCCTTGCTCCCTGCTCCCACCTGTTCCCACTGATCTGTCTGACTTCAATAGAAGGGAAGCTCCAGTCTCTCTCTCTCTTTCTCTGCTCTGCCCCACTCTGTTCCCCCAGGTAAGATGCTCCAGCCAGCCCCTGTGCTTGCTCCTAGGCCCCGGGGTATATAGGGCTCAGGCAGCAGAGACGCTGCAGACTCTCTCTGACTTGCTCTGTCTCCTACTTGGGGCTGATAGTTGTCACCGCTCCCCATTTCCTGCCTTGCGCCGCCCCCCTTCCATGCTCCGGCCACAGCATCTCTATTTAGGGTTTCAAGATTGAGACTTGAAGGGGCCTGGTTTGCTTATTTGAGTCTAAACATATCACTGAGGAAACACCTCCCGACCCATCTCGCTGCCTGGGGACCGAGACAGCCCCCCGGCTGAAGGCACAGCTGGGCCAGTATGAAATGTCACTGGGTTATTGCAGGGCCTGGGATGTTGGATGAGCCTGAACCTTTTGCCTCCACTCTGGTCTCCTGTCCCTGGTGAGAGGGACCCAGCTCTCCTAGGGGGAAATTCACCCTCTGGGCTTAAGAGGGACATAAATGGGGTACTGGTGCACAGGAGTGAATTTCCCTGTGCTCCCTGCCCCCCGCAGAGAACACCTTACCATGGGACTGCACTGACTTTCCCATCTGCTTAGTCTCCACCTGCCCTGTGGGAGGTCATTGTCCTGCTCTCCTGGGAAGTGCTGAGGTCTGAGCTGGAGGCCTCTGTGAAATTCTGGGTATCACACTTTAGGAAAGAAGTGAACAAATTAGAGAGAATCCAGAGGAGAGAAAAAAAATTATCAAGGTTTAGAAAAACTGAACTATGATGATAGGTTAAAAAAATGGGCCTCGTTTAGTCTTGAGAAAAACGGACTAAGGAAGAACCTAATAACCATTTCCAGATATGTTAAGAGCTGATTTAAGAAGACAGTACAAGCAGCAATGGCCTTAATCTGCAGCAAGAGAGGTTTAGTCCGATAGTAGGAAAACCTTTCTAACGATACAGATAATTAAGCTCTGGAAGAGGAGTCCAAGGGAGGTTGTAGAATCTCTATCATAAGAGGTTATTAAGAACAGGTTGGACAAATCCGCTGTCAGGGATGGTCCAGGTTTACTTGATCCTGCCTCAGTGCAGGGGGCTGGACTTGATGACTTCTTCAGATCCCTTCCAGCCTGACATGTCTATGATTGTACGATTACCAACTGTAGTTTGTGTTGGTAAGTGCTGCTGGTGCTGCGGCATTGGTAATGCTGCTAGTGTTGCTGTTCTCAGAGCTCCAATGTCAGCTGCACTAGCAGACAGTGCAGTGTGTTGATACAGGAAACCTCATATTGCTACAAAGAAAGACCCCAGGCTCGGTTCAGTGGCAAAGGTGCTTGGCCAGATTTGTTGTCGACAAAGCACAGTCCTAGTGAGGAGCTACAGATACACTACAGATACACAGATACACTAATTATCTTGTCATCTCCTCCTTATCCTTTAGGAGCGGTCAGTGAGTTCCTGTACCATCTCTTAAGTCTGTATTTATGGTGTTACTTGAGAACTCTGTGTGTCCCTGTACCATCCTCTCATCAGGAATGAGCTTACTTGGTTAGCCAATACCCAATACCAATTCTCCCAAGACCAGCCCTACTTCAGTTCATAGCCTTTGCTTCATACTGTTAGTTATGCCTAGAGCTCCAGCATAGCCTGCACCCACAGCCCCACACTCATCACAGAGGCCTTCAGACTAATGTACATTAACCTCTAGGACATTCCAGGGAGTCATGTGGACACAGGGCAGAACAGAACATTGACAGATTCCACCTGCAACCAGTGAGGGCTTAAGAATGGTGCACTCTGGAGCAGGGCAGAACATGGATTTTTTTTTCCCCTGTGGAAAATTTCATTGAACTTTTCATCAAAAAAATTGAAAATGTGAAAATTGGGAGGTAAATATTTGGTTTTGGCAAATGGAAACTGAATTTTTTCATTTGAAAACTCCCAAAAGCCAAAATATTTGGGGGCTTTTCATTTTCCAATGAAAAATGAAAACTCTTCAGAAAAAGCACAGACTTCCACAAATAAATTAATAAGAACAATTTTAAAAATCATTCAGTCAAAATCTAATTTTCCATTGAGAAAGGTCTTACTGTACAATTCTCAGCTGGCCCTGCTGCAGGCATCATTACGAATGTGTTGTTTCTTCAGTACCATTGGTGGGCTGGTGCTGTACAGTCAGGTTTCATACAGCACAATCCCTGCCCTGACAATCTGCTGTGGGTTGTATTCTTAACTGGAGTGTTAAACTTCCCAGTATCTTTTGTTACAGTGTAATCTAGGATTGTCAGTGGCCTTGCCTAGCTGCCCAGTCAGTCTGTCAATGGCAGGCCGTGGGTACACAGCGGATCTGCACACTCCACTGAGCTTTCTGAAATCTCTGCCAAGATCAACAGCTCCATCTGGTCACTCTTCCCCATTCACCGTTAGGTGGCTCAGCTACCCTAGATCAAGCATCTTCTTCCCCTCCTCAGTCAGACTCTGGATCATTGTATCTGGTACCTATTGTGCTTTTAGTCTCAGAAAGAGAGTCCCCACACCCAGACTTTGGGGCTGTCTCCATAATAGGCCCAAACCAGAGCCTGAGGTCCACACCCCCAACTCTCGGGAAGGTCAGTTTAGGACCCACAGCTGGAACTAAATCTCAGGGCTCATCTCCAGTTGTTCTGTCCCAGTCCAGCATCTCCCTTCCCTTGATCCCCTCTTGCCAGGGCCGGCTCCAGGCCCCAGCATGCCAAGCGTGTGCTTGGGGTGGCATGCCGCGGGGGGCGCTCTGCCGGTCAGTGGGAGGGCAGCAGGCGGCTCCGGTGGACCTCCCGCAGGCGTGCCTGCGGATGCTTAACCGGAGCCGCAGGACCAGCGGACCCTCCGCAGGCACGTCTGCAGGAGGTCCACTGGAGCCGCGGGACCAGTGACCGCCAGAGCGCCCCCCCCGGCGGCGTGCCGCCCTGCTTGGAGCGGCGAAATGGCTAGAGCCCCCCTGCCTCTTGCACTGATCAGCCACAGCCATCTGTGTGTTCAGAAATGTGAACCGGCTTGGAGCCTTTAAACTGAGAGGGGACGTCTCTTTTTAGAAGACAGGCTCTAGCTCAGCCAGAAGTGAGCAGCTCAATGCAGGGATCCCTGGGGGAGGATCTCAGGCCTGGGCTATGTAGATGTTCTGACTAGATGATCACATTGGTCCCTTCTGGCCTTTAAATGTACAACTATGAAAATAAACTGCCCTGGAAACCTCATGAGAATGGACTAACTGGAGGACGAGAGAGAGAATGAGGCAGATTAATGTTTGAGGACAAAAATAACGTTGTGTGAGCAGGTTATTTAATCCCACATCACAGTGTGTGATGCACCCCCACCCTGCTGGGCTGCTAGCTCAGGTCAGGCCAGGCAGCGTTTACTTCTGAGTGGGGAAGAGGTGTCTGCACAGGAGACTCTGCAGATGCTCAGGGCTCTATCAGCTCATTCTGCGGTTCCCTCACTCCGCAGCTGCATGGAGCAGCTGGACTGGGTGTGCAGAGTCGCTGAGCAGGAGCTGCTGTTCACTGCATCGACTCTCCTGTCTCTTCCCTCTTCTGAGTAGCAGCGGGTCGCTCTCTAGTCCCACAGTGTCTGGCTCCATCAATATCCCCTGCAGGGCTGGGAGATGAGTCTAATTCTGCCCTGGCTGCCCTGAGGTTGGGCCAGGAGAGCAGAGACAGGATCTAGCCCAGAAACAACAGGGGGTGGGACCCAGGGATGGGACCTTCTGTGAGATACATTAAATCCCCTGTGACAGATTTCTCAGCTTGTGTGTCTCACATTTTCCCTATTTCCCAGTCCCGGTCAGGCTCTTCTCCTCTTTGGGCAAAAAAGCCCAGGGTCATTGGCCTGCCAGGGAGGTACCACATTGGTTATTGTCACCCAGGCTGTTGGGAGGGCTGGGGCCTGCAGGGAGGAAGGATGATCTTGTGCCTTGGGAAGTGGATTGGTGCTTAAGAGCCCTCGGTTCAATCCCTCACTCACCTGTGAACTCCTGTGGGTTCTGTGGGAGGCTTTGCACATACGGGAATGGAGCTTTCTAGTCACAGACCCCCTATACCCAGTGGTAGGTGGGGGATCACATGGTGCTACTAAAAACACGATTTCCTGATACACACACTCCCTGTCTCTGCCTGCAGCTGTGGCTCCAGTGTTCATTGATGGCAATTGGGCTGCCCTGTAGATCTGCAGGCTGGTTCCCCAAACCCAAACTCCAGTGGGTTGGAAAGAACTGGCAGAACCTGTCAATGGAGATTGTGACCAATGTGACTCAGGACAGGGAGAACCTGTATAGTGTTGTGAGTCACTGTCATAGAAGGAGAAGAGAATGGAGACATCAGCTGCATAGTGCGGAATGGCCTGCTGGAGACTGAGCGACAATCAGCCGCTTAGGCAATCCTCTGGGGTGGAGTGGCTGGGTGGCCGGAGGCCCCTCCACTGCGTTCTTGGGCGTCTGGGTGAGGAGGCAATGGAACTGGGGGAGGAGGGCTGTTGGTTACACAGGGGCTGTAGCGGTGGTCTGTGCTCCTGCTGCCTTTCCTGCAGCTCAACCATACGCTGGAGCATATGAGTTTGATCTTCCAGCAGCCTGAGCATCAACTGTTGCCTTCTGTTAGCAAGCTGATGCCACCTATCATTTTCAGCCCGCCACTTGCTCCTTTCAGCCCGCCACCTCTCCTCATGTTCATATTGTGCTTTCCTGCACTCTGACATTGTCTGCCTCTACGCACTCTGCTGTGCTCTGTCAGTGTGGGAGGACAGCAGGAGCTCAGAGAACATTTCATCCCGAGTGTGTTTTTTTCACCTTCTAATCTTTGCTAGCTTCTGCGAAGGAGAAACATTTGCAGCTGGTGGAGGAAAAGGGAGAATGGTAGTTAAAAGACACATTTTACAGAACAATGGGTACACTCTTGCATGGTAAACCTTGCTGTTCACATTACACATTACATGTGCTTTCGTTACAAGGTCGCATTTTGCCTCTTGTATTGAGGGCCTGCCGGTTTGGTGTGAGAGATCACTCACTCTTCACCCCTCCCCCCATCATGTGGCTAACAGCAGGGAACATTTCTGTTCAGCCACAGCCAAACAGCTGAGCAGGAACGAGCACCTCTGAATGTTCCCTTAATAAAAGCACCCTATTTCAACCAGGTGACCATGAATGATATCATTTTCCTGAGGATAACACGGCGAGATAAAGAATGGATGTTGTTTCAATGCCAGCAAACACCAGGACCCTATGCTGCCATGCTTTGTTATGAAATTCCAGACTACTTGCTACTGGCCTGGCATGGTAAAGTGTCCTACCAAGGCAGACGGAATAAGGCCACCCTCCTCAGAAACCTTTTGCAATGGCTTTGGGAGTACATCCAGGAGAGCTTTATGAAGATGTCCCTGGAGGATTTCTGTTCCATCCCTATACATGTTAACAGACTTTTGCAGTAGCTGTACTGGCTGCGAATACCAGGGCAAATTAATCATTAAACACACTTGCTTTTAAACCATGTGTAATATTTACAAAGATACACTCACCAGAGGTCCCTTCTCCGCCTTCAGGCTCCGGGTGCACGCCTTGGGTGGGTTTGGGGGTTACTGGCTCCAGGTCCAGGGTGAGAAACAGTTCCTGGCTGTCAGGGAAACCGGTTTCTCCTCTTTCTTGCTGTGAGCTATCTTCAATCTCTTCATAATCATCTTCCTTGTCCCCAAAACCCACTTCCATGTTGCGTGATTTTCCATTGACAGAGTCAAAGCACAGGGTTGGGGTAGTGGTGGCTGCACCCCTTGGCATGGCATGCAGCTTATCATAGAAGTGGCATGTTCGGGGCTCTCATCCGGAGCAGCCATTTGCCTCTCTGGGTTTTTGGTAAGCTTTCCTTAGCTCCTTAATTTTCACGTGGCACTGCTGTGTGTCCCTGTTATGGACTCTGTCCTTCATGCCTTTGAGACTTTTTCTAATGTTTTGGCATTTCATTTACTGGAACGGAGTTCAGCTAGCACGGCTTTGTCTCCCCATACGGCAAGCAGATCCCGTATCTCCCATTCAGTCCATGCTGGAGCTCTTTTGTGATCCTGGGACTCCCCGGTGGTCACCTCTGCTGATGAGATCTGCACTCACCTGCACCTTGCCACACTGGCCAAACAGGAAATGAAATTCAAAAGTTCGTGAGGCTTTTCCTGTCTACCTGGCCAGTGCATCTGAGTTGAGAGTGCTGTCAAGAGCGGTCACAATGGAGCACTCTGGGATAGCTCCTGGATGCCAATACCATTGAATTGCGTCCACACTACCCCAAATTTGACCCGGCAAGGCCGATTTCAGAGCGAATCCTCTCGTCGGAGGTGGAGTAAAGAAATTGATTTAAAGAGCCCTTTAACTTGAAAAAAAAGGGCTTCATCTTGTGGACGGGTCCAGGCTGAAATCGAGGTAATGCTGCTAAATTTGACCTAAAATTGTAGTGTAGACCAGACCTAGATGGTCATAATGGCCCCTTTGGGCCTTAATATCTGTGAGTCCTGAATTCATGAACTCATAACATAACTAGGAAAAAAAATGTTCTCCGCTGTTATCTGAACTGGACGTGGTGACTGAGAACTGAAAGGCTGTGACAGTGACCATCCAAACAGCTGGGCAGGTTGGGCGCAGGGTCTTTGGCTGTTGGCATGTAGCAGCGGGAGAGATTCAGGCAGAACAGACTCCTGGTGCTTGGAACTGATGCTGTGTGGGCTTCTCTGGTTTCAGTGACTCCCATTTGTGGTTGTGACTTGAGCGTGGAGGGGACGTACCCTTCAGTCCTGGGAATTTCTGGGGTCCCTGAGCAAGGACTAAGCCAGGCCTGCTGACAGGGTAGGGGGGAGGGAGGCGGGCAATTGCGCAGGGGTCTGGGTGATTTAAAAGGGCCCGGGTGCTGCCGCTGGCAGTGCAGCAGAGCTAAGGCAGGCTTCCTGCCTGCTCTCACTCTGCGCTGCTCCCAGAAGTGGCCAGAACGATCCTATGGCCATGGGGCGAGGGGGTGGGGGGAGGTCTCTTCATGCTGCCTCCACCCCCAGCGCTGACTCCACAGCTCCCATTCTCTGGGAACTCATTAACCCGTCCTGCACCCCAACCCCCTGCCCAGCCTAGAGCCCACACCCTGCACACAAACTCCCTCCCAGAGCCTGACACTGCACCCCCTCCCACACCCAAACTCCCTCCCAGAGCCTGACACCGCACACCCTCCCACACCCAAACTCCCTCCCAGAGCCTGACACCGCACACCCTCCCACACCCAAACTCCCTCTCAGCCTGACACCGCACCCCCCCAACACCCAAACTCCCTCCCAGAGCCTGACACCGCACCCCCTCCCACACCCAAACTCCCTCCCAGAGCCTGACCACACACCCCCTCCCACACCCAAACTCCCTCCCAGAACCCACACTCTGCACCCACACCCAAATTCCCTGCCCCAGCCTGGTGAAAGTGAGTGAGGGTGGGGGAAAGTGAGCGACAGAGGGAGGGAGGATGGAGTGAGCAGGGGGCGTGGCCTCAGGGAAGGGGTGGTGCAGATGCAGGAGCAGGAGCAGGAGCAAGGGTCTTTGAGTTTGCACAATTAAACAGTTGGCAACCCTACTGGACGGGCGTGTGGAAGCCCTGGCTGTGCTGGAAGAGCGTGCCCAGCAGCGAGCGCAGCCAGAGCTCTCTGGGCACCAGCCAGCGCAGGCGCAGCACCACCCACATGTCAGGTGGACCGCGTCTGCGCAGGCTTGTGCATGCGTGGGGGCTCATTGACTATTCTGCCCTGGGTTCCAGAATTGCTGTCAGTGGGCCTGGACTAAGCTGTCAACCCTAGTGGCAAACCCCATGCTCCACCTCCAGGATAGGACTGTGCTACTCATACACTGTGCTCTCTGTTTGCCAGGTGACATCTTTCCCTGTGTTTCTCCCTGGTGGGCTGCATCCTGGGTATTGTTCACTCTGTTTCTCATTGCTGCTGGAGCTTGTGCATATTTTGGATACACAGGTAATGGGAATGTGTTATTTGCCTGTTTAGAACCCGGCCCCAGATATTTACCTTGTGTTGGTTTTAGGAAATAAACCAAACTTACAAACACACCAGGGGCCCTGACCCCACCTGTATTAGTGTATTGCTCAGTGTTTCCCCTTCCTTCCCTGTCTCACTGCAATGTCTGATTCTCTGTCTCACAGCAAAGAGAAAGGTCTCTCAGAAGAAACCTTCTACAGAAGAGGCTCTGTTAAATCTTGGTTGGTCTCCTGCAGTATCTCTTGCTCTGTCTGTTGAGATGTGTGAGCTCTGTGACACTTGGTGTTATCTGTGGGCTCAGTGCAGTGAAAGGGATGGAGCCAGTAGGTCTCTGGGCATGGTTCCTCACCTTCCCCATGTTCCTACACACTCTGATGATAACAAGTTGGCAAATGTGTATTTTGCAGCAGAAACCCAAAGGTTTGTGATTGTGAGATTCCGTACATGTAGCTGGGGGAGATAGGCTTGCAATGACAAATCTGGGTCAGATTCAGTCCCAATAAGTCTGGGCAGTTGCTCAGTGACTCTATTCTCCTTAAAGGAAATGACATTGCAAGGTCAATGACGCTACGTGAGATGATACCATCCCTGCGACTGTTGAATGCAAGGACACAGGGAGGGTGATTAACCACTGGAGCAAGCTCCCCAGGGCTGTGGGGAATTCTCCATCTCTTGATGGCATCAGATCCAGACTGGACACCTTTCTGGAAGATGCTGTAGCCAAACCTGAGTTATTGGGCTCAATGCAGGGGGAACTGGGTGAAATTCTCTGTCATTTGATATACAGCAGGTAAGAGGAGACGATCTAATGGATCTGCTTGCCTGAAACTCTACTAGGGACCTACACTGGTATCACTGGAGCAGTATCAGTTCACTCCTTAGCTGATACTAGACAACTTCCTGTGAAGTATTATAGTGGCAGGAGTTGTGTGTTTCATGGAGGGGCAGGTGCTGGGTCAAGTCCATCTGCTTTGGGAACATGTCAGGGTGCCCACAGGTTTCACACAGCTGCCTCTATTGCCTCAGCAGGAAATGATCAATGTTCATCCCACAGGGAAGGTTGAAGCAGCTGAGAACTGGACTGGCTGCTCAGCATCCTCACAGTGTGGTTGTGCCAGAGGAGCTTTATCACAAAATCCCCATCACAACTGGCACTGATTACCCTTTATTGCAGTCTCCCCCGAGGGCCAAGGATAGAATGGGCCATGGGGATGCAGCCCCTCGCACCCCTACAGCTGGTCTCACACACAGATTGGACACTTGCACAATTGGCACAAGCACTTCTGGCCAAATTTTCCAAAATGGCCAGTGATTTTGGGAGCCCAACTTGTGACACATTAAGTGGTGATAGACAGAGTGGACTGAGCCCCCACCTGCTGGAAATCAGCCCCTTTAAGGTATCTTAAATGAGGCCCCCAAAATCACTAATCATTTTAGCGTTTGTGCTTAACCATGCACGGTATTTAAATGCAATATTATATTGCTCAATCCTCATATACGTCCTCTATCACTCTATATCTCTATACCCAAACATAGACATGTATAGATCTCTGTCTCTGCCAGCTCTGTGCAGTAGACTCCTTCAAGTCTCTCTTAAAGCACTAATTGGGATCAGAAGAACTGTTGGTTGATGAAATTGGTTTTAAATAACCACTCATCTTTAAGTCTGGTGTCTGGGTGTTGAAACAAGGACTGGAATACCTAAGGAGGCTGCATTTCTGACTCCTTGTTACCCAGTGCGGTGAGACAGAAGTTTACTTTTGCTGCTGGTTTGATATACCTTATGGACGAATAACCACCAGTTTTAGGGTATGTCTGCCCTATTTCTCAGTAGTTTGTCCTGAATCTGGTATTCTCAGTTGTGACCCACTGAGGCACGGTGACACCCTGGTCATTTCTTCTCTGTGTGGAGCCATCTCTCTTCTCCTTTCAGAGTCTGTGCGAGTGCACCAGCTGCAGGGTCTGTGCAGCAGGAGGAACTCACTCTGTGGATGCTCTTGCTTCATGTATCAGCTGCGTTTATAGCACTAGCTGAGGGGGGTGGAGTGAGTTCCCCTTTTTCACATCCCATTTCACACGGTGCATGGTCCTGTCATTAACCTCCCCTTCACCCTGCCAGTGATTAATTGTGCCAGGGTTTGCCAGGGCTGAGCCCCAGCACCTCTAGCCTTGGCAGTTCATAACCCCGGCACCTCTGGGCTTGCTGCACCAGTTATGAATGTAAAAAAAATTGCTTGAGCCTCAGCACCTCTTTGATTACAAATTAAGCACTGCAGCCTCTCATGGTGGAGACTTTCCCTGTTCCTGTTCCTGCGGTGGGTCTGGGTTGAGGTCACTCCCAGTGAAAGCTCCGGAGCCATTTCTCTGTCACAAGACAATCGACCCTCTTACACAGGGGCCTGATCCCAAGGTCAGTGGAGTCTTTCCATTGACACCAAGGGGCTTTGGATCAGGCCCTTTCTGGGCAGCATTGTCTGAGCTCCAAGCAGGGCCCGGCTGCCATCCAAGGGTGCCAGCAGCTCAGCCTGACCCACAGCCCCGGGGATCACTCTGCGCTAGAGCCACCAAAAAGTTGGGATCTAAAAATGACCTTTTTTAAAAAGTGAGAGTTTTTGTCAAACATTTTCATTTTTTCCAAAGTTTCCATTTTTTCAAAGAAAACATTAAAGCTCTTTTGGGTTTTGTAAAAACAAAACTGGAAAATTAGAAGAAAAAAAGATGAATATTTTCATTTAAAACCTCCCACTTTTAAGAGACTTTTAAAAGTTTTCAGGTTTGGGGATTTCTCCTCTCTCCATTTTTATCATTTTGCTACCAAGAGAGAGGAAAAAAGGTTGAAAAATATTTTTCACAAAAGGTTTTGAAACAATGATTTAAAAAATTGCAAAAATATTTACCCCTTTCCACTCTGGTGTCTTCTGGGTTCTGCTTATGACAGGTACTCGAATCGTGTGCTCCTAGGACCAGCCCCTGAGGATCTGAGCTCTGCTGACCATCCCCCATGCCTCTGAGCTCTACCCGAATGTCCCCTGTCCAGCTGCTCTGCAGAGCTGACTCCATCCCAGGGCTGAAATGTGCCCAGGCACCATCCCAGGACAATCCACTTCTGCATCAATTACTCTGCAAAGTTGATCTGCAAAATGGCTCTGCCTTGTATTCCTGACAGATTTCCCTTGAGGGCCTTGGCTGTTTGACTTCTCACAGAGGAGATAACATCTATTCCAAAATTTTCTTTCTTTACCAAATGCTTCTTTGGCCTTTTCCACTGGTTCCCCCACTTGCTTAGTATCACTGATTCCAGCTCCCCACCTGCTCAGAGGTCACTTTTGCTCTTTTTCAACTGCCTTATGTTCTTCCCCATTGGCAGTGCCCTGGTGCCCGTCTCTCAGCAGGGACAGGAGAATGAGCAGTGATGCAGAAGGGACCAGAATCGGGGGAAAGGACCTTGTTCCCATCTATCAGCAGGGACAGCACATTCCTCAGGAGCCCAGAATTGAGGAGAGGGACACAGTCAGGGCAGGGTGGGCAGAAGTGGCTGGATCTGGGTTTCGAGGACAAGGCAAAGGAAATTAAGCAGGTGGGGAAGCCAGCACAGTCCTCTGGTAGCTGTTCTCTCGGGGTGTAATTCATGTAATTCATCCCAGTGCAGCGGGTCCCACCAGAGGTCCAGACCCCATTTATGTTCCCCTTAAGCACAGAGGGTGAATTTTTACCTGGAGGAGCTGGGTCCCTCTCACCAGGGACTGGAGACCAGGGGGGAGGCAAAAGGTTCAGGCTCATCCAACGTCCCAGGACCCCTAATCACCCAGTGACCTTTCACCCTGGCTCAGCTGTGCCTTTAGCCAGGGGGCTGTCTCAGTCCCCAGGCAGTGAGATGGGATGGGGGGTGTTTCCTCAGTGATATGTTTAGACTCAAACAAGCAAATCAGGCTCCTTTGGTTCTCAATCTTGCAGCCCTAAATAGAGACACTGTGGCCAGGACAGGGAAAAGGGAGGTGGCACAGGGCAGGAAATGGGGAGGTGTGACAAATATTAGACCCAAGGAGGGGACAGAGCAGGTCAGACAGAGGCTGTGGTGTCTCTGAGGTCTGAGTCCTACAGACCCCAGGGGCCTGGGAGCAGGGAGAGGGGCTGGCTGGAGCATCGAACCCTGGGGAGCAGACGGGGGCAGATCGGAGCAGAGAGAGACCAGAGCTTCCCTTCTGCTGAAGTCAGAAAGAGCGGCGGGCACAAGTTGGACCAGGGAGCAACTTAGTATTGTCCCCTCCAGACACCACCAGCAGCAGACACGACTGGGCTGTTTCCATTCCAAATCTGTTCCCCTGATTGCTCCGATGATCCTGTCTCTCTGCCTCTTGCTGCCAGGTGAGTATGCGGGAATCCTGTGCTAATTCGCAGCAGGTTGGGAGGAAACAGAACCGAGAGCAGCCCCTGGCCCAGACTGTCGGCAAATCCTCTTTAGTGGGAGAGAAATGGGAACCAGTAGAAGCACTGAGTGTGAGAGCTACTGGGTCAGATCCCCAGCTGGTGTAAATTAGTGTAGCTCCACTGGAGTCAATGCCGGTTTACACCAGCTGAGGATCTGGCCCTCTAGAGAGCTGACGGGAAAGGCAGGTCCCAGCTCAGCCAAGCTCTGTGTGCATGAGGAACCTGCCATGTCCCAGATCTAACGTCCTGCTTGGTTTGTTTCTTCAGCCAGCCTTTGTCCCTCAAGAGGGACCTTAGAAAAGGGGGGGATTTTACCTCCAGCACTAACCACACGGCACCTTTCTGTTCCCAGCGCTGAGTCCCAGCAGCCAGGAGATCTGCTCAGCTCCCGGTGAGTCCGTCTGTCTGTCCCCAGAAGAACTCACCCTTCTAGCTATCACGCCAGAAGGGATTATACTAATAGAAAATGCATCCAGTGATAGATTATTAATAATTACTTTTATTACTGTGACCCCAGTCCTGTGATCCCAGAAGATCAAGGCCCCATTACTCCAGGTGCTGCACACCCTTATGTGAGGCTCTGGTCCTTGTCCCCGAAGAGCAGACAGTCTCAGATCTGACATTATCCCCCCGTTACCCAGCTGTGCTGAAATACGAGCCTGCTCCAGAGACATTGCACAGACCCTACAGCCCTTCAGCAGGCAGAGTACGTCTACTCTGCAATTAGAGGCCCGTGGCTGGGCTGTGCCGTGTAAACTGCCCTGTAGCCTGAGCCCCATAAGCCCGAGTCAGCCAGCACAGGCCAGCTGTGGGTTTTGATTGCAGGGTAGTTGTGCTCTTAGCAGCTGCGAGCTGCTTCCACAGTAACCAACTTCCTTTGGCAAACTGCTCCCTGGGCTCCCCCTGGGCACCTCTTACGGTCCCACTGACAGTTCTGACCCATTCCCCTTCCCAGGTGCTCTCCGTGCCCCCACCCTCTACATGAGCCAGACGTCCACGCACCCGGGAGTCTCCATGCGGCTCCAGTGCTCCGTGTTCTCACGGGCCCGGGCCACCCGTGTCGTCTTCTGTAAGGACGGGGAGGAGATTTTGTCCCAGACGGGCTCGGAGGAGAAGGTCACCTACAACTATGACCATGCAGTGTCCAGGGGGAGCTCTGGGAGTTACTCCTGTGGGTAGGAGATCAAGGACAGTGACAACCAGATGACCAGATCCCAGCTCAGCCCTGCCCAGCACCTCAGCGTCACTGGTAAGAGGAGTGAACATTGGAGCGAGTACAATCTCCTTGCAATGGCTGAGAGAGAATCCAGATGTAGATACTCAGTGACAGGGTGCCGCGCAGAAGAAGTAGGTTTTTATCCTCTGTGTGCACCAGCCCCTAGTGGCAGATATAATATCTGCTTTGTCGGTGGATCACATGAGTGTTAGTGAGACAGAAGTGGGATGTTAGTTCCCAGGACTCCTGGGGTCACGTCCAGGCTCTGGGAGCAGAATGTGGTAAATGTTAGAGGCAGCAGAACCAAGCACATAAAACTAGCACATCCCTTAAAGGCAGCGAGACAAAGTGGCTGAATCTGATGTTTGCTATGTTAGAACCCTCCCCTCTGTTCCCAGCTCTGCCTCAAGTGACCTTGTGCAACCCTTCGTTATATGTAGAAGGGGTGAATGACACCTGCACCTGTACTGAAAGGGGCACGAGCACTTGGCTAATAGCCTGGAAGCTAGCAGAGACGTTAATAAGTCTCAGTGGAAGAGCTGGGCCTAGAGCACAGGGACTCCTGGCTTGTAGCTGAGGGCCACCCCCAGGCTCCAGGATGCCGTATGGGGAGTCCTGCCCACACACATTTTCCATGCAAGGGGACAGGGCTGCACAATGACTGTAACATGTGTGACGCTCGGCAGGTCTGACGGAGGCAGGGTGAGCCCCCTTGGGGAGGTTTCATTCGGGGAACAGTCGGGTCCCATTTGACTGGTGCAGGGGTCTGGGCTCAGCCATCGCAGCTGCGTTTCTCACACACTGAGTGTCACCTGGAGGCACTGACAGGCCCAGATGCTCCTTGTCCCCATTGAACAGGCCAGGCGAGCAGCAGTGGAGAGGTACCAAGGTCTTGTGCTGCCCCTCTGCCCTGGGCGGGGTCGCCCCCGCGGTGAACTGCCAGCCACACTGGAGAGGGGTGACAGGGTCTGGGCTGCTGCGTCTGTTGCTGGCTCTTGTGAGGCCTTTGCGCAGAGTCTTGTTGCAGCCTGAGCAAACCTGGGCCGTTCCCTGCTCCTCCAACCCCTCAGCACTGTGCTGGGCTAAGGGAGGAGCCTCCATCAGAGGCCGCCCATCAGAGGACCATGCTCCCCTGCAACACAATCCCGCTTAGGTCTAGGCCTCCGGGAGCTCGCACGGGGTCCCCCTTACACTGCAGCTGCTCTGTGTCCAGTTCTGGCACTGCAGTCCCACACGTTGCTCTGCAGATGGCTGTCACCGCGTGCCTTTTGATGTTGCAGGGCCAGCCATGTCCCCTGCCATCTGGGCCGCCCGCTGCACCCTGGTCCTGCTCCTCCTGTTGTCTGCACCCGTCATCACCTTCATGCTGGAGAAATGGGGCCTGCCCGAGCCCACAGGGCTGGAGGAGCCTCATGAAGGGAGCAACAACATCGTGGAAGGGGAGTAGGTTTGCCAGGCGTCCGGTTTTTGACCAGAACACCAGGTCAAAAAGGGACCCTGGTGGCTCTGGTCAACACTGCTGACCAGGCTGTTAAAAGTCCAGTTGGCGGCACAGTGGGGCTGGAGGCTCCCTGCCCAGCTCTGCATGGCTCCTGGGAAGCAGCCGGCATGTCCGGCTCCTAAGTGGAGGAAGGTCCAGGGGGGCTCACACAGTGCCCCCACCCACAGGCGCCACCCCACGCACTGGCTCCACAGCTCCCATTGGTCCCCTGGCCATCGCTCCGCCTAGGAGCCAGAGGGATATGTCACTGCTTCCCAGGAGGTGCCTGAGGTCAGCACCGCCTGGAGCCTGCACCCCATACTCCCTCCTCACCCCAACCCTCTGCCCCATCCCTGAGCCCCCTTCTGCACTCCAAAACCCTCATCCCCAGCCCCAAGCCAGAGCCCGCAGCCCCAGCCAGAGCCCTCACCTCCCCCCCCCCGCATGACACCCCCCTGCCCCAGCCTGGAGCCACCCCCCCCCCCCCATTGAGCAGCTGTGAGCAGGGGGTTACCTGGGGGGATACCAGTGCCCAGTTCTGAGCGTGTGTTGGGGAGACACCATTGGTCAGTGCTCAACAATAGGCCCCTGCGGTAACAGTCTTTGCCCAGGTAACTCCTGCAGCCTCTTTCAGTCTTCCCTCCCTTCCCCCATCAGGGTCTCTGTCAGTCAGTCTGCCCTGCAGCTGCAGCCCTCCACTCACTCCCAGCCAGGCCAGGGCCACGCTGAGCTCTGTCAGATCTTAGACCTGCCATGAACTGTCCAAGCCAGACAGCCCAGCCCAGCTCCTTCCTTCTGTACAAATAACCCCTCCTGCAGAGAGGCCTCAAATTTAGGGGGAAAGCAGGGCTGGATTAACTTTTTGTGGGCCCGGCTCCAAGCATATTTGCGGGCCCCCAGGGGGAACGTTTGTAAAAGACAAGAGATTGACATAGGAGTTGTCCTTGACACAGCACACAACTGAACAGGTTTTATTTACAATAGTTACTAGTTTAAGTTGCAGATGGAGGTGGCTGCCATTAGGATACCAGCAAAAGGATCCACACAAGTGCTTAAAAAATAAATTCTAAAAGAAAAAAATACAAAATCAAAAGCCAGTGAACAAAAGCCAACCCCAGCCATGTGCTGCTCCAACTAAAAGGGAACCGTCAGACTATCTGACTCGTCACATTTCTCATATGAAGTACCAGGGCTTAAAGCAAATTTTTGTATGAAATTGGGGCAGATTTAAAAAAACCGTTTAAAACATTTAAAAATTAAAAATATGAAAAACCTTAGTACATTTTATTTACAGCGTCGTTATTCACACTAATCTTGTTTGGCCTTCCCTCCAGGCAGAGAGGTGCAGAGACTGGGATCAGAACCAACTGTGTCCCCAAAAAAATGTCAGCCCTCCAAATCCAACCAGACCCACATCCCTTCTCAAACCAAACTGGACCAGACCCGATCCCTCCCCAGACTGAACCCCTGGAACTGGACCAGACCCATATCCCTCCCCAGACCGAATTGAACCAGACCCACATTCAAACTGGACCAGACCCACATCCCTCCCCAGATGAAACTGGACCAGACCTGCCCAGACTTAACTAGGCCAGACTCACATCCCTCCCCAGACGAAGGCCCCCAAACTGGACCAGAACCCCTTCTAGCCTGATCCAGATCACACCCCTCTCGACCTGAACCTCCCCACTGCCTGCCAGAACAGGGCTCCTCCCAAACCTCTATTCCTGAACCAGCCCTCCCCGCTTTTTCCAAATGCCCAGCCACACCACTCTTGGGACCTCCACTCCTGAGCCAACCCCTGCTGCCAATCTGCCCCATTCTCTACTGGAACAGCCTACCGAGGGAAACAGTGGGGGCGAAGGACCTCCATGACTTTAAGATTAAGCTAGATAAGTTTATGGAGGGGATGGTATGATAGGATAACGGGCTTAGTCAATAGGTCAATTAAGTGCCACACTGGTAAATAGTACAATGGGTCAATGGTATGATATAATCTTTTCCAGAGGGTTTGGCTGGAGAGTCTTGCCCGCATGCTCGGGGTTCAGCTGACCGCCATATTTGGGGTCGGGAAGGAATTTTCCTCCAGGGAAGATTGGCAATGGCCCTGGAGGTTTTTCGCCTTCCTCCGAAGCATGGGGCAGGGGTCGCTTGCTAAGGAGTGGGTGGATCGGCTTATGTGGCCTGCATCTTGCAGGAGGTCAGACTAGATGATCATAATGGTCCCTTCTGATCTTGAATTCTATGATTCTATGATTCTTCTAAACTGAACCAAGCTGGGCCATGCCTGGCTGCAGCTTGACCAGGTGCAGTTCCCCGTTGGGCCTGGGTAGCACAGGTAGGCCAGGTGAGCTCAGGGGGGGCAGGGCCTCAAGTCTTCCCCAGGGGTGCTGGTGGAGGGCTGGGCAATGGGGCTCCAGCTGCACTATGGGGTCTGGGCCAAGGGGGACTATCTCCTGCCCAGGAAGGGCCGGAGCCCCCGTGCTCGCCGGCAGGGCCGGGGCTGGCACACATTGGTGGTGGTTTTATTTTGTTGGCAGAAGAGCTCTCTCCTGCCAGCAAAGCGTGGCTACACAGTATACCTTACAGCAGCACTTCTGTAGAGGCACGGCTGTGCCGCTGTAAGGTGCACAGTGTAGACAGAGCCTCAGTAATTCCACTGTCCAGCAGAGGGAGAGAAAATGTCTCCATGAATTCCAGTAAAAAATGTCTGCAAGAAAGAGAAAATAAAATCTTTTCACTCAGCAAACTGCACACGGTTAATAAACAAAGACTCTAACTAAAACTCAGGTGAACTTAATCTGAGTCTTTAGTTCTCTAAATTACTTCCCACTGTTTGTGAAAACTGACCTGTTTACATTTGTTTTCTTTTATTTATACTTATATGTAACTAAAATAATATGTGTAAATTATAAAATAGCCTCGTAACTTAGTAAAACTTAAGCTATTATTTTATCATCATAAAATGTTATAAAGTTAATTCCTAAAAAAATAAGTTCATTCCTTTTATTCTTTTTAAATTTAACTGTACAAAGGTTAACCCTCGGCAATCCTTGCTGAAAATCCTCAGATAACTAAATTCTTGCTCTCCATCTGCTCTTTTATAAATATTGTGTTAAAGCACGAGGCGAGGGGAGGTAAAGCAAACTCTGGCCCATCCAAAACTTACACAAGTTCTTTGGGGCAGGGGCTGTCATTTGCTCTATGTCTGTCCAGTGCCTGTCACAACAGGGCCCCCACCTGGTCGATGTCTAGGTGCTACCACAATAGAAATGTTAAATCATAGTAATGAAGAGTCTCTGAGTGAAAGGTCCCATCTCCTGTTAATTGTTTGGGTTTCTGTTGCTACTTTCCCTCATTTTTATTTTCCAATCAGTATTAGGATATGGTGCTGTCCAGTCCCAGGTGTTCGGTGACCTGGGCTACATCCCCTCTGCCGCTCCCTCACCAGGATGCTTGGGGCAGCCAGTCTCCATCTGTCCAGCCCCCCTTGGCGGCAGGCTCTGAGCTCTAGGGCTGTTCAGATACTCTGTCTAGATGGTCCCATTGGTCCCTTCTGGCCTTTAAATTGGGGAGGCTATCTCAGTGGTTTGAGCCTTAGCCTGCTAAACCCAGAGTTGTGAGTTCAATCCTTGAGGGGGCCATTCTAGGGATTTGGGCCAAAATTGGGGATTGGTCTTGCTTTGAGTAGGGGGTTGGACTAGATGACCCCTTGAAGTCCCTTCCAAACCTGATATTGTATAACTACAAAAATAAACAGCCCAGGAAACCTCAGAGAACAGACTAATTGGAGAGAGAGCAAGAGAATGAGGCAGGTTAACATGTGAGGACAAAAATAACATTGTGAGAGTGGGTTATTCAATTCTACATCACAGCATGTGATACACCCCCACCCTGCTGGGCTGCTAGCTCGGGAGAGCTCACTGCTGGGTTGGGGAAGAAGCATCTGCCCAGGAGACTCTGTAGATGCTCAGGGTTCTGTCAGCTCATCCTGTTGTTACCTCCCTGCAGGGGTGTACGGAACAGCTGGACTGTAGGTGCAGAGAGTCACTGAGCAGGGGCCACTGCTTATGGCACCTGAGATCAATTAAATCCCTTGCAGCAGATTTCCCAGCTTGTGTCTCTGACATTTTCCTTGTTTCGCAGTCCTCTCCCATGTAGGCTCTTCCCCTCTTTGGCTGACATAACCCACTGTCATTAGCCTTCCAGGCAAATACAAGGCTGGTCATTGTCACCCAGGCTTTGGTAGGGCTGGGGACTGAGGGAAGGATGATCTAGTGTCTAGGGCAGGGGATGGGGGATAAAAAGCCTTTGCTTCAATCTCTCACTCAGCTGTGGATTCCTGTGTGTCCTCGGCTCAGTCACTTCATCTGTTTCTGTGCCTCAGTTTCCCCATCTGTGAAATGAGGATGAACTTCCCTACCTCTCAGGAGTGTGTGAGGATAAACCCCATTAATGAGGCTCAGATACTACAATGATATGGGGTGTACAAGGATAGGCAGAGCATAGATGAGAAAAGCTGTTTATCCTAAGACTTCTCTATACACAGGGAAATTTATCAATATAATTAAACCACTCTAGCTTTGCTGGTAAAACTCCCATGGGGACACTCTTATTGTGGAATCAGGGCCTTTGTCAGGGTTATTCATAGATTCTAATGCCACAAGGGACCCCTGTGATCATTTAGTCTGACCCCTTCTATAACCCAGGCCAGAAAACTCCATCCGACGGGGTCCCTGGGGTGCAGCATGGACTATGGGACCACTGAGCCCACTGACCCACCAATCTGAGCTGCTTCTCACACTGTGATGCTGAGGTCAAGCTCCAAGCCTCTGACAGGTGCTGCACTTACACAGCCATCCACAGGCAGGGAAACACCCAGCTGTGTTACATGAATGATCTCCCAGCCACTCATGAACCATCAATAGGCAAGCTCCAGCCAACTCCCCCCAGCTCCCCAGAACCATACCCTCTTACCCTGGTCAGAAGCCTGGCCAGTGTAAGTTCATTACCTAGCTCTCCCCTCCCTTGATGTGGAGAGGACACACACCAGACTTTGTAGTCTCAGATGAGATTTCCCAAGTACTTCAACCAAAACACACTGTTTTAGGTAAAATATAAAACAGATTTATTAACTACAGAAAGACAGATTTTAAGTGATTGTTAGTAGCAGCCATAGAGATCAAAGTTGGTTACTTAAGAAACAAAAATAAATTTGAGGTCTAAATTTTAACTTAAACAGACAAAGCAAGATTTGAATCAAGCAGTACCCCTGCCCCAACAGATGGTACAAGCAGGTTACAGTTCCTCAATACATGGGCCCAAAACTTCCCCAGTTCAAAGTCTTTGTCTTCCAGATGTTCTTCCAGGTGTTGAGATGGTGGAGTGGGGAGAGGACAAGTGGTGATGTCACTCTCCCTCTTTTATACTTTCTTCTAGCTGCTAGAAAGATCCTTGTTGTGATGTGGGTTAGTTCACCCTCATGGTCTACTTGCCTTCTCCAATAAATCTCTGAGATAGTGGATTGGGTCTTGATGAGCCATTAATGCCTGTCTGGTCAATGATGGCTGCTCCTCTGTCCCTACTGAAAGGCTGGCTTTGGGCATCTCCCAAGCTCATAACATATTTCAATAGCACATATAGCAATACCTCATAACTTCACATACAGCGATAGCACATACAATCCAACAGGATATTAATGCTCAACAAATCAAGCCTTTTAAAATGACATCCCACAAGGCATACTTTGTAAAAAAACATAGAATAATTATATGATAGTGATGAATATTGGGGTTCCAGAGGCTGCTTTGAGGTACAGAGTGTCACACCCCCCACAAAAAATTCCAGTTTGAAGTAGAGAATCTCTTTTAGAAAAAAATCCACACTTGATTTAAAAACTGCCTGTATAGAGAATCCATGAAAGCCCATGGTAAGTTTTTCCCAATGGTTAATTATCCTGATCATTAAAAAATTATGCCTCGTAGTTTATACCACTTTCAAAACAAGCTAAGATAAAGCAGAAAAAAGGTTATCTTACACCACAATCCAGGTGTGCACTGGGACTTACACTGGTATAACTGGAGCGGCATAAATTCACCCCTTGCCTGATGCCAGTTAACTTCCCAGGAAGTACTACAGAGGCAGGAGTTGTGTGGTTCATGGGGGCAGGTGCTGGGTCAAGTCCATCTGCTTTGGGAACATGTCAGGGCTGCCCACAGCTTTCACACAGCTGCATTTGTTACCTCAGCAGGAAATGATCAATGTTCACTCCACAGGGAATGTCGGGGCAGCTGAGAACGGGACTGGCCGCTCAGCCTCCACGCAGTGTGGTTACTTGTGCCAGAGGAGCTTTATCACAAAATCCCCATCACAACTGGCACTGATCACCCTTGATTGCAGTCTCACCCGAGGGCCAAGGATAGACTGGGACATGGGGACACAGCCCCTCACACCCCTACAGCTCGTTTCACACACAATTTTGGCACATGCGTAATTGGCACAAGCACTTCTGGCCAAGCTTTCCAAAATAACCACTGGGAGACCTTAAGGGGTGACAGACAGACTGCACTGAGGCTCCACCTGCTGGAAATCAGCCCTTTAAGAGGCCTAAATTGGGATTCCCAAATCACTAATAGCTTCTGAAAGTCTTGGTCTTTGTGCTTAACCATGTGATAAACCAAGCATGGAATTTAAAATTAATATTGTATCTATCTCTCTTCTCTGCACCCTTTGTTTATGTCTCTATCCCCATACATAGCCTTCTATCTATCGACAGTTGATCTATCTCTCATCACAGGCTCTGTGCACAGGGCCGGCTCCAGACCCCAGCACGCGAAGCGTGTGCTTGGGGCGGCGTGCCGCGGCAGGGCGGCAGGCAGCTCCGGCGGACCTTCCGCAGGCATGCCTGTGGAAGGTCCGCTGGTCCCGCGGCGCTGGTGGACCTCCCGCAGACGTGCCTGTGGAGGGGCCACTGGTCCAGCGGCTCCGGTGGAGCATCTGCAGGCATGGCTGCGGGAGATCCACCGGAGCTGTGGGACCAGCGGACCCTCCACAGGCACGTCTGTGAGAGGTCCACCGGCACCGCGGGACCGGCGACCGCCAGAGCACCCCCCGCGGCGCGCCGCCCTGCTTGGGGCGGCGGAAATCCTAGAGCCGCCCCTGTCTGTGCAGCTGACTCCTTTCAAGTCTCTGTTGAATCGCTAGTGCAAAGAGGAGCCCTGGTCATTTCTTCCCTGTGTGGAGTCGTCTCTCTGCATCTTTCAGGATCTGTGCAGTGAGGCAGCTGCAGGGTCTGTGCAGCAGGAGGACCTCACTCTACGGATGCTCTTGCTTCTCAACTGCATTTGCAGCTCTGACTGGAGAGGCAGGGGGTAAATTCCCCTTCTTTACATCCAGTTATGCACTGTTCATGATCCTGTCATTAACCTCCCCTTCACCCTCCCATAGGGGAGACGTTCTCTGTTCCTGTTCTTGTGGCAGGTCTGGGTTGGGGTCTCTCCAAGTGAAAGCTCCGGAGCTGTTTCTCTGTCACAAAAGAACTGACTCTCTTACACAGTGGCCTGATCCCAAGGCCAGTCAGGCCAGTGAAGTCTTTCCATTGACACTAAGGGGCTTTGGATCATTCAGGCCCTTTCTGAGAAGCATTGTCTGAGCTACAAGCAGGGCCCGGCTGCCATCCAAGGTGCCAGCAGCTCAGCCTGAGCCACAGCCCTGGGGATAACTCTGCGCAGAACCGCCACAATGCTGTGATCTAAAAAGGACAGATTTTTTAAGTGTGAGTTTTTGTCAAACATTTTCTTTTTTCCAAAATGTCATTTTTTTTCAAAGACAAAATTAAAACAGTTTTGGCGGGTTTGTAAAAACAAAATTAAAAAACAGTGAAAGTTTAATTTTCATTTAAACAACCCATGTTTTAGAGATTTTTAAAAAAGTTTTCAAGTTTTTGATTTCTCCTCCCTACATTTTTACCATTTTGCCACCAAGAGAAGGGGGTAAACAGGGAAAAAATGTCAGTACATATATATATATATATATATATATATATATATATATATATATTTTAAAAGATGTAAACCAATTATTTAAAAAAAAATCAACAAATATTTCCCCTTTTCCACCTTGCTGACTTCTGGGCACTGCTTCTAATAGGGAGTCTCACACTGGGCTCCTCTGATCCTCACCTGAGCATCTGAGCTCCCTCAAACATCCCATGTCCAGCTGCTCTGCAGAGCTGACTCCATCCCAGGGGTGAAATGTGCCCAGACGCCATCCCAGGACAATCCACTTCTGCATCAAGGACTATCAAAAGTTTCTATGAAAAACTGCTTTGCTCCTGACAGATTTCCCTCGAGGCCTTCTTGTGTTTGGCTTCCCACAGGAGTGTCTTGTCCCCAGGCAGTGAGATGGGATGAGAGGTGTTTCCCCAGTGATATGTTTAGACTCTAACAAGCAAACCAGGCTCCTTCAGTTCTAAATCTTACAGCCCTAAATAGAGACGCTGCGGTTGGGGCAGGGAAGGGCGGTGGCGTGGGGCAGGAAATGGGGAGGAATGATGAATATCAGACCTGAAGAGCGGACAGAACAGGTCAGAGAGAGGCTGCAGCATCTCTGCTGCCTGAGCCCTAAAGACCCCAGGAGACTGGGAGCAGGGAGTGGGACTAGGTGGAGCATCCAACCCTGGGGAGCAGACAGGGGCAGATCAGATCAGAGAAAGAGCCCAGAGCGTCCCTTCTCCTGATATCAGAAAGGGCAGAGGGGGCGTGTGGGAGCAGGGAGTGACTGTTGATTGTTCTCTCCCGACCCTGTCAGCAGTAGAATTCGCTGGGCTCTATCCATCCTACCACCCTGATGATCCTGTCTCTGTGTCTCTTGCTGCCCGGTGAGTATTCGAGAACCCTGTGCTAATTCATAGCAGGTTGAGAGTACTGCACTGTTGCGATGTTCGAGGGAGTGGGACTGTCCCAAACCAGCACAGGGCCAGCGCTCCGTGCTGGGGATGGGCTGGGACTAGCAGTTGGCCCAGGCTCGGGTTACAGTTGCAGCTTCATAGAGTTTAAAGTCAGCAGGGACCATTAGCCCATCCAGTCTGACCCCCTGAAAACTCAGAGCAGAGAACTTCCCCCAGCTTCCCTGCACTGAGCCCAGTCACTTGTGTTTGACTAAAGCATCCCCCAGAAAGGCCTCTGGCTTGGCTGTGACTCCCCCACTTCCCTGGGGAGCTGGCACTGGGGGTTAACCTCCCTCATGGGGAGAAACTGCTGTTTCTGGAGTTTGCTGAGACTCAGTGTTACCGAGGGGCCAGAGACACTGAGCTGGGATCCAGGCTGGGCTCTGGTTCTGTTACCAATGAGAGGGGGTTGGGCTCAAGGGTTCTGCTTTGGCCTTACTCTCAAACGTCCCTATCAGGTCTGGGCCCGACCCTCTGTCTGGCCATAGCGTGTTTCCTGCTGCAGGCTCTGCTGTGGAAGTGAGGGGCTGAGCTCAGTTAATAGGTCCGGGGATGAATGTAGGCACTGCTGGGCTGTTAGCAGAGCCCTGTGCAGAGTCACTCAATGCTGATGCCCCGGGGGCATAGGAACCCTCCAAGCCACCCACATGGGCCTCACCAGCCCAGAAAGGGACCTGGGGGTGCCAGGGCTCTGCACAGTGCCTGGCACAGCCTCAGGGGACAGGTGGGGGTGTCCATGGTGGGATGGGTGGGGCTGGGAATAGGCTTCTCTGTGTTGAAGAGAGAGGGGGACCTGGCTCCCAGGTGCCTGCATGTGAATCCCATTCAGTGCACAGGGCTGTGGAGGGCGATGGGGCATGTTATAGACCCAGAGCCCACCTGTCTCTTCAGAGGGCGCTTTGTTACCTCGGGGGGACCATGCAGGGAGCACAGGGAGACCATGCAGGGAGCACAGACCCCATCAGCTATTCAGGGCATCTCACAGCAGGGGAGATTCTAGCCCAGCACTGAACACACGTCACCTTTCTGTTCCCAGCGCTGAGTCCCAGCAGCCAGGAGATCTGCTCA
The DNA here is from genome assembly GCF_016161935.1 of Mauremys reevesii. Classification (NCBI taxonomy): domain Eukaryota; kingdom Metazoa; phylum Chordata; order Testudines; family Geoemydidae; genus Mauremys; species Mauremys reevesii. The sequence goes on from NC_052644.1 coordinate 14,936,234, forward strand.
GCTCCCGGTAAGTCCATCTGTCGGTCTGTCCCCAACCTACCCATGGCATTTACCCCTCCCTCTCCAGGGCATCCAGCCACCACCCCTTGGGCTGTGCCCTGCTCAGTGCGGAGCCAGTGCCAATGGCACAAGAAGGAGGATGGGGCTGCGCGAGATCTGAGTAGGGCGCACAGGTCTCCTGGCTGATCCCTCTTTGCCCGGATGCCTCTCTCCTGTGACCTGGGGCCACTGTGAAATGCAGATGGAGAGTCACATCTATGGCCCATCTGCGGAGCACTGGCCCTGGAAAGCAGAGAATACCATGGCTCTGACCCCAAGGGATTTACCTTTCCATGGCACCAGCTCCCAGGCCTTTGTGGCCGCAAGGCTATCTCTGGAGCTCCGCCCCCCCCCCAGATGCAGCCTGCACCTCGTCCTTCAATATCAGCAGCGCTGTCAACACTCAACCTGGCCGGGCAAGGCGCTTCCAAGAGAGTACAGCCAGAAGGAACCATTAGCTCACCCAGATTGAGCTCCCGTATGACCCGGGCCAGGGAGCTGTGCCCAACGGCCCTGTGTCCAGCCCAGCAGGGGCTGGCTGAGACGGGATGTATTTTTTTGGTCATGGCCTCATTTCTTTGCTGACTGTCTGAGCAGCAGAGGCAGGGGATGCTGCCAGCCAGCCACCAGCAGGGGGCACCACTGGGATGGGGAAGGTGGCAGGCAGATATTGACCTACCCAGCAATAGCAGCAATTCCCCTGCGAATTCAGAGCTTGGTCCTATTGTCCTGGCAATTCCCAAGAAAGGGAGATCTCTCCCTGCCACTGCTCCACAACCTTCTCTTAGCCAGGCCTGGAATAGACCCCGTTTTCCCCTGTGCCGGCTGGTGGCTGCGGGGTGCAAGGAGCAAAAGGACAGGGAGGATGTTAGAGTAGATGTGGGAGCAGTAGACTCTGGACACAGCTCCTTGGCTGTCCCCTGCGGAGCTCCCTTCAGCAGCAACTGTTCTTCAATGCATGGGCTGCAGGGGCAGGCCAGAGGGTGTTGGGTATTGGGGGTCCCCTAGAGAGCCCCGAACAGCCAGTGGCCGGCCTCGCGGAAGGGTCACCTCTCTCTGGGCTGTACTGCCCCAGCTGGGCTGGAATCAGAGCCTCCAACCAAGAGGTGGCACATTGCACCTGCCATTTTCCTCCTGTCTCATTGACGGCTGTGACCCATTCTCCTTCCCAGGTGCTCTCCCTGCCCCCACCCTCTACCTGAGCCAGATGTCTGTGAAGCCAGGGGACTCTGTGCAGCTCCAGTGCATTGTGATCTCCCAGCTCCTGGCCACTCGCATCGCCTTCTGTCAGGACGGGGAGGAAGTTTCATCCCAGAGGGGCTTATTGGGGAGACTCACCTACAACTCTGACCATACAGTATCTGGGGGCAGTTCTGGGAATTACTCCTGCGGGTACGAGATCAAGGACAATGACAACCAGGTGATCAGGTCCCAGCTCAGCCCTCCGCAGCGCCTCATTATCACCGGTAAAGCCAATGTGTGTGTGTGTGTGTGTGTGTGTGTGTGTGTGCCTGACCATATCCCAGCTCAGCCCTGCCCAGCAACTCAGCACCCCGGGAAGGTGGTGGTGGTGGGGGGTGAATGGCAGAGCAAGGACAAGGGCTTTTGAGAGGGAATGGCCAAAAAGGGACCATTAGATCACCCAGACTGAGCTCCCATATGACCAGGGCCAGGGAGCCGTGCCCAGTGACTCTGTGTCCAGTCCAGCAGGGTCTGGTGGAGCCAGGTTGTGGCTTTTGGTCACGGACACAGTTGTTTGTTGGTTGTCTGAGCAGCAGGGGCAGGGGATGCTGCCAGCCAAGGCAGCAGCAGGGGGCACCGCTGGGGTGGGGAAGGTGACAGGCAGATATTGACCTACCCAGTGGTGGCAGCAATTCACGTGTGAGTTTAGAGCTGGGTCCCATCACCCTGGTGATTCCCAGGAAAGGGGGATCTTCTCCCTGCTGCTGATCCAGGACCTTCCCTTAGCCTGGGCCTGGAATAGCTCCTGGTGCCCCTGTGCCAGCTTGGGGCCTCGAGGGTGGGAGAGACAGAAGGAGAAGGAGGATGGTAGAGCAGACGCCGGAGGGCTTAGGGACTGGACACAGCTTGTTGGCTGTTGAGCTCCCTTGGCAGTGAGTGGTCTTCACTGCATGGGCTGTGCCGGCAGGCCAAAACGCTGGCCAGGCCCTAGACAGCTTCCAACGGCCAGTGGCCGGCCATGCTGAGGGGTCAACTCTCTCCCAGTCGTACTGCCCTAGCTGGGTAAGTGGGCTGCCCATGCCAGGGCCCCTTGTTCTAGGAGAGTGCGCAGGACCCAACAATGGGAGCCCAGCCCGGCTGAGCCCTTAGGCTCTTATACAACCCCAATGATCCTGGGGAATAAAGTGCCTGGTCCCTGGAGAGAACTTCTCCCCCCGTCTGCCCAGCTGGGGCGGAATCAGAGCCTCCATCCCAGATGTGGCACAGGCCCACCTGTTGTTTACCTCCTGCCCCATCAAGAACACTGGGCACCACCAAAACCCCACTGACAGTTCTGACCCATTCCCCTTCCAGGCGCTCTCCCTGCCCCCACCCTCTACCTGAGCCAGACGTCCGCCCGGCCGGGGGACTCCGTTCGGCTCCAGTGCTCTGTGTTCTCCTGGGCCCTGGCCACCCACATCATCTTCTTTAAGGACGGGGAGGAAGTTTCGTCCCAGAGGAGCTTATTGAGGAAATTCACCTACAACTATGACCATGTGGTGTCTGGGGGCAGCTCTGGGAATTACTCCTGTGGGTACAAGATCAAGGACAGTGACAACCAGGTGACCAGATCCCAGCTCAGCCCTGCCCAGAACCTCAGTGTCACCGGTAAGGGGTGTGTGTGTGTGTTTGTGTGTGTGTGTGTGTCCGTATCCCATCTCAGCCCTGCCCAGCAACTCAGTATCACAGGACAGAGGGGTGAACAGACAATTAAATAACAAGCCCCTGAAAATCCAAACACTGAAGTTAATCAGTTTTCAAAATCTAAAATGAAAAATTTCTCACATAACATCTTTGTTCTAAATTTGTCACAGGGAACCTTCCATCCCCCATTTTCACCCCTCTCAGCTCAGATGGCCCAGTCCAGGCAGGTGGGGAACAGGGACATCATAGAAAGGTCTCATCAGAAGGGATCTCAAGATGTCATTAAGTCCAACCCCTGCACTGAGGCAGGGCCAAGTAAACTAGACTGTCCCTGACAGGGGTTTGTCCAAACTGTTCTTAAAAACTTCCAGTGAGGGGATTCCACAACCTCCCTTGGAAGCTGTTCCAGTGATTAACTACCATTATTGTGAGAAAGTTTTTCCCAACATCTAACCTAAATTTCCCTTGTGGCAGATTCCTGTCCTACCTTCAATGGGCACTGATCCCTGTGGGCATTGATCCCTGCCCTCTTTATAGGCCTGGAGTGGGGCCATGGTCTGCTCTGGTCTCTTATATTTACTGCCTAGAAAGGGACTCCAGCAGTGGTGGTATCAGGGGTTCCCCCCTCCCCAAGGTCAATGAATTTGAAGCATTTCTTTATTCAGGGGATTCTATTTGGGGAAAAGTGAGTCCTGGGCTGGGCAGGCCCCAGTCTGAGTGTGATCGCCGTGACGATGGATGTAGAGGAAACACACGATGCAACAGGCTGATGCACACATCCAATGTGGTGGTCTCTCTCTCTCTCCCTGCAGCTCTCCAGGCTTTAACCTGCATTTGCTGAGCTGGGCAACATCTCTGAGGGCAGGAAAATGGCCCTTTCAAAGGGGGAATCCCAAACCCTTCTGATGGGCAAGAGTTTCCTCTAGAGTTCACAGACCCCCTCTGCTAAACCGGCATTTAGGGGATTATTTCCTCCCTCTCCACTCACTGTATTTGTTCTTGCTGTGGCAGGAGGCAGCAGACACATCATCATGTCTAGGCTCACAAATGCTTTCTCTCTGTGTAATCAGTTATTTATGCTCTGTGCTTCAATCCTGGAACAGAGGTGTCACAAACAGCATGTGGGCAAACCCCTCTTTCAGGAATCTCAACCAAGCACCAGTGCCCAGTTCCCAGGCAGCAGCCGAGCCCCAGGAACTGACTTTAGCAGATCCCAAACCTGTCTGTTTGCCCCAGCTGCCCCTAGTGTCTGCATCAGCAAATCAACACCTAAACAGTATGTGTGTAAAGGCTGTGTGCACCCCTTCCAATGCAAGGAAAATATAATCAGACTTTGTGTAACAGTGCATGGAGTGAAAAAAAAACAGTAAGCAGAATACATATTATAGCACATGAGAAGATGAGAGTTGCCTTACCAAGTTGGGGGGTCAATGCTAAGGAGGCCAATTCAATAAAGGTGGAAGTGGCCTATTCTCAACAGTTGACAAAGGGTGAATACCTAGGGAGGGAAAATTACTTTTGTAGTGCTAACGAGGCCAATGCAATCAAGGTGGCCCATTTCCAACAGTTGACAAGAAGGAGTGAGTATCAACAGAGGGAAAATTACCTTGGGCCACCTTGATTGCATTGGCCTCGTTAGCACTACAAAAGAAATTTTCCCTCCCTTGGTATTCACCCTTTCTTGTCAACTGTTGAGAATAGGCCACTTCCTGCTGCAAACCTACTGTTGGAACTAAAGTAGGTTGTTATCCTCCATGTGCACCTGCCCCTAGATGGAGAAACGACACCCGATTTGCCGCTGAGTCACATGACTGTTAGTGAGACAGCAGTGGAATGGTCGTTCCCAGGACTCCTGGGTTCTCCTCTTGGCTCTGGGAGCAGACTGTGGGTAGTGTTAAGGGAAGCACAGCCAAGCACATAGAACTGACACATGCCCTCTGAAAGGCAGCAAGAGAAAGTGGATGAGACTGGGGTTTTCCGTATTATTGTCTGTTCCCAGCTCTGCCTCAAGTGACCTTGTGGAACCCTTTGTTGTCCATACCAGGAGTGAATGACACCTGTTACCTGTACTGTAGGGGCTTGAGCTCTTGGCTAGCACCTGGGGCTGTGAAGAGCACAGAGAAGTTAATAACACTCAGTGGAAGAGCTGGGCCTAGAGCACAGGGTCTCCTGGCTTGTAGCAGCTGCTCTGTGTTTAGTGCTGTCACTGCAGTCCCCACACGCTACTTTGCAGATGCCCATCACCATGTCCCTTTCCATGTTGCAGGGCCAGCCATGTCCCCTGCCGTCTGGGCCGCCCACTGCATCTTGGTCTTGATCCTCTTGGTGTCTGCGCCCATCATCACATTTCTGTTGGAGAAATGGGGCCTGTCTGAACCCACGGGACTTGAGGAGACTCGTGGGGGGAGCAGCAGCATCATGCGCAGGAGAGGGGCTGAGAGTGAAAGAATCTCATTCAGCAGCTGTGAGCAGTGGAGGCAGGTGAGTTGCTTGGGGAGAGACCAGTGCCCTGCTCTGAGCGGGTGTTGGGGAGACACCATTGGTCAGTGCTGCACAGCGGTGGCTCCAGGCACCATTGCTCCAAGCATGTGCCTGGGGCGGCAAGCCGCGGGGGGCGCCCTGCTTGTCCCTGCGAGGGCGGCAGTCAGGCAGCCTTCGGTGGCATTTCTGCGGGAGATCTGCCGGTCCTGTGGATTTGGTGGCAATTCAGTGGCTGGAACGCTGAAGCCACAGGACCGGCGGACCTCCCGCAGGCATACCGCTGAAGGCAGCCTGCGTGTCATGCTTGGGGCGGCAAAAAAGTTAGAGCCGCCGCTGGTGCTGCACAATAGCCCCCTGCGATAACTGTCTTTGCCCAGGTAACCGCTGCAGCCTTCTTCAGGCTTCACCCCCTTCCCCTGCCAGGGACGCTTTCAGTCACTCTGCCCTGCAGCCTGCAGCCCTCTGCTCACTCCCAGCCAGACCAAGGCCACACCGAGCTCTGTCAGAGCTTAGCCCTGCCATGAACTGTCACAGCCAGACAGCCCAGCCCAACTCCTTCCTTCTGTACAAATAATCCCTCCTTCCAGAGAGGCTGTATGGTTAGGGGGAAAGGCTGGGCTCATGGTTAAGGCACCACGGTGGCACTTCTGGGCGATTGGCGTTCAAGTTCCAGTTCTGCTAAATATTCCTTGGGCCTGATACTTCATCTCTTTGGGCCTCAACTCCCCATTTATGAGATGGGGATAATAATTCTGTCTTGTCTAACGGCAGACTTTTCAAAGCCCCTAAGGGATTTAGGAACACAAGTACATGGCTGTGCTCTGTGCCCAAGTCCCACAGGGGCTTCTGAAAATCCTACCTTAGATTGTGAACTCTTCCAGCCTAGGGCTGTCTCTCACTAAGGGTTTGTCTGCACAGGGAAATCGATCAGCAGACCTACATTGGTGTAATTAAACCAGGGGTTCTCAAACTGGGGGTCATGACACCTCAGGGGGGTTGTGAGGTTATTAGGTGGGGGGTGTCGAGCTGTCAGTCTCCACCCCCAAACCCCGCTTCGCCTCCAGCATTTATAATAGTGTTAAATATTTTAAAAGTGTTTTTAATTTATAAGGGGGGAGGGGGGTTGGTAGTCAGAGGTTTGCTGTGTGAAAGGGGTCACTAATACAAAAGTTTGAGAACTACTGAATTAAACCATTATAGTCAGTCTGGGATAACTCTGTATGGGACCACTTATTCCAAAATGGGGAGTTATCCCAGGATAGCTGTAGTGGGCTAATTAGAATAATAGAATATCAGGGTTAGAAGAGAGCTCAGGAGGACATCTAGTCCAACCCCCTGCTCAAAGCAGGACCAAACCCAACTAAATCATCCCAGCCAGGGCTTTGTCAAGCCTGACCTTAAAAACCTCTAAGGAAGGACATTCCACCACCTCCCTAGGTAACTCGTTTCAGTGCTTCACCACCCTCCTAGTGAAAAAGTTTTTCCTAATATCCAACCTAAACCTCCCACACTGCAACTTGACACCATTACTCCTTGTTCTGTCATCTGCTACCACTGAGAACAGTCTAGATCCATCCTCTTTGGAACCCCCTTTCAGGTAGTTGAAAGCAGCTATCAAATCCCCCCTCATTCTTCTTTTCTGCAGACTAAACAATCCCAGTTCCCTCAGCCTCTCCTCATAAGTCATGTGCTCCAGCCCCCTAATCATTTTTGTTGCCCTCCTCTGGACTCTTTCCAATTTTTCCACATCCTTCTTGTAGTGTGGGGCCCAAAACTGGACACAGTACTCCAGATGAGGCCTCACCAATGTCGAATAGAGGGGAATGATCACGTCCCTCGATCTGCTGGCAATGCCCCTACTTATACAGCCCAAAATGCCGTTAGCCTTCTTGACAAGAAGGGCACACTGTTGACTCATATCCAGCTTCTCGTCCACTGTAACCCTTAGGTCCTTTTCTGCAGAACTGCTGCCTAGTCATTCAGTCCCTAGTCTGTAAGAGTGAATGGGATTCTTCTGTCTTAAGTGCAGGACTCTGCACTTGTCTTGTTGAACCTCATCAGGTTTCTTTTGGCCCAATCCTCTAATTTGTCTAAGTCCCCCTGTATCTTATCCCTACCCTCCAGCATATCTACCACTCCTCCCAGTTTAGTGTCATCTGCAAACTTGTTGAGAGTGCAGTCCACGCCATCCTGCAGATCATTAATGAAGATATTGAACAAAACCGGCCCCAGGACCAACCCTTGGGGCACTCCACTTGAAACTGGCTGCCAACTAGACATGGATCCGTTGATCACTACCTGTTGAGCCCGACGATCTAGCCAGCTTTCTATCCACCTTAGAGTCCATTCATCCAGCCCATACTTCTTTAACTTGCTGGCAAGAATACTGTGGGAGACCATATCAAAAGCTTTGCTAAAGTGAAGGAATAACACATCCACTGCTTTCCTCTCATCCACAGAGCCAGTTATCTCTCATAGAAGGCATGACTTGCCCTTGGTGAATCCATGCTGACTGTTCCTGATCACTTTCCTCTCCTCTAAGTGCTTCAGAATTGATTCCTTGAGGACCTGCTCCATGATTTTTCCAGGGACTGAGGTGAGGCTGACTGGCCTGTAGTTCCCTGGATCCTCCTTCTTCCCTTTTTTAAAGATGAGCACTATATTAGCCTTTTTCCAGTCATCTGGGACCTCCCCTGATCACCATGAGTTTTCAAAGATAATGGCCAATGGCTCTGCAATCACATCCGCCAACTCCTTTAGCACCCCTGGATGCAGCGCATCCGGCCCCATGAACTTGTGCTTGTCCAGTTTTTCTAAATAGTCCCGAACCACTTCTTTCTCCACAGAGGGCTGGTCACCTTCTCCCCATACTGTGCTGCCCAGTGCAGCAGTCTGGGAGCTGACCTTGTTTGTGAAGGCAGAGGAAAAAAAATCAAATCAACCTTAACTCTGTTATTACACACTGAAGAAAAACTGAGTAACAATAGACATTCCAACTCTCAGACAAACTCCACAATACCAAATATACACATCTTCACTCTACCAAATGGAGTTTGGAACCCATGTCCCTTGCCTAGCGAGTGCTGCTTAGTTGAGGGTGAGTCCCTCAGCCATAAAATGCCAAGTGCTGTTCTACTGTCCTTGATTCACATAACCAGGATAACAACACTTTATTACTCCTGCCTGTTAACAAAGAGACTGAGGATCCCACAGCAGCCAAAGTGACCATTTGGGTAAGCAGTCCCATCATGCTAAGCAGAGTGGGTGTGCCACTCTGGGTGTGCCACAGCAGCCGGGTGGGCCGGCTGGTCACTGAGACCCTGGTCGCGGGCAGCCCCTGCCCTTCCCCCCGTAGGGCCCTCGAGAGCTGGGGAGAGGGTAGCCCCCGCCGCAGCCATGGCGCGCGGTGCTCCGAGCCTGGCAGGGCTCGCCCCGGGGGCTCAGCAAGCGCGCCCGCTCCACTGCCGCGCTGGGCTGTTGCTCTGCCCACGCTGCCTGGCCGGTCTCCCCGCCAGAGGTGGCTGCATGTTAGTGATGGGCGAATGAAACTCATTCGGGAATAAAATAAATCCTATATTTCATCGTCAGATATTGTATTCATGCTAACAAAATCAACCCTTAAGGCCTTTTCCACAGCTCGCCACCAGATGTCAGGGGAGGGCTTACATATGGCTGACTCTGCTTACATATAGAAAAGTGAGGTTTCAGAGTAGCAGCCCTGTTAGTCTGCATCCGCAAAAAGAACAGGAGTCTTTGTGGCACCTGAGAGACTAACCAATTTATTTGAGCATAAGCATTCATGGGCTACAGCCCACTTCATCAGACGCAACGAAAGCTTATGCTCAAATAAATTGGTTAGTCTCCCAGGTGCCACAAGGACTCCTGTTCTTTTTATAGAAAAGTGAGACATTCCCCAGGAAAAAAAAAATCACCAGAGCACCTATATTTCAACAGCTTATCATAATTTTTCAGAACTACAAATTGTACAATCAATACACCAAACAGTCCATTACTGACTAAAGACTATAACCCAGGTTTTGTTTTATTTAAACTCACTCAAAACTACAAGATATTCACACTGTCAAAACAGAAATGTCTTTAACACAACCCTAGCTCTGGTGCAACTACAGCTGCATCTTAATCCAGACAGATTCCAGCCCCCACTTATATTTTGCTTCCATGGTAAATGGTGGGAAGAAGGCTCTTGGGGCTAACGCCCAGGGCTTGGTGGATTCCTGGGTTCTATTCCCAGCTGTGCTAGCGACTCTCTGTGTGAGCTTTGTTAAGTCCTTTCCTGTCTGACTGCCTCAGTTTGCCCTTTTTAAAGTTGGGGAAAACATTTGCCATTTCCATAAAGGTGTTACCAACCAGTGCAAATCTAAAAGCAGACAAAGCAGACATGGGAATGGCAACAAGCTAGTGTGTGCTTTGAACTGTACAATAACAAAGCAGATTAATGAGTCTGCTACAGCCTTAGCTAAGGGACACGTGGCTTTTAGCTCACGCAGTAAAGGCTCATACATTTAGCTCCAGAGGTTCCAGGATTGATCCCACCTGCCAACGACCAGAGTCTGTTGGTGTTACAATAGCACCTATCTTTAAAAAGGAGAGCAAATAGGACCCAGGGAGTTATAGACAAGCCAACCTAACTTTGATACCTGCAATGATGCTGGAACAAATTATTAAACAATCAGGTGATGAGCACCTGGAGGATAACAGGGTTATAAGGAATACCCAGCATAGATTTATACAGAAAAAATCATGCCAAACCAACTTACCTTCCTTCTTTGACATGGTTATGGCTAGGGATGGGGGAAGCCTTTGATGGGGTATAGCATGATTTTAGTAAGGCTTTTGACACCCTAGGGAAAGTAGGTAAAAGTGAAATTATTATATGAAATTACTATAATGTGGGTGCACAACTGGTGGATAGAATATATTCATGCATAGTTATCAATGGTTCACTGTCAAACTGGGAAGACATGTCTAGCAGGATCCCACATGAGTCAGTCCTGGGATAATGGAGTGGAGAGTATGCTTATATGTAACACTTCTGCAAGTTGGAGTTGGCAGCAAAAGGGGCCGGGTTCAATATCTAGGGGTTCCTTTTCAACAATAGAACACAGAACCGACTTGAGGCCCTGTAGCGGGGTGGACCCCCACTCCTGCCCTGAAGGGTTAAAAACAGCCCTGGGAGGGGGCAGTGGCTGGAGAAAGCAGCCTTTAGGCTGGGCTGATTGGGGGAAGTGGTTGCAGCTGGGGCCATGCCCCAAACAAACTCAGCTGGCCCTATAAAGGCAGAGAAGCCAGGGGCAGATAGTGAGTTTCCCTCTTCCTGTAGAGGGAGATGGGCCTGGCTATGGGGAGCTAGACAGAGGGTACCTGAGAGGAGCAGGGCTGGGGAAAGGGCAGAGGAGCTGGGAAGCTCCAACTTGGAAAGCCCCAGGCTGTGGCCCAGCATTGGGCTAATAGGTACTGGGGGTTGCAGAGGGCAGCCCAGGGTAGGCCAAGGCAGCAGGTCCAAACCCAGCCTTGCCAGTGCTGAGTGGCTGATACTGCAGTCTGCCCCAGGGTGTGGAGGGCTAGATGACGACTGGCAGTAGCCTGATACTGCAGCAAGGTGGGGATAGTGGGTGGGGGTTCCCCAGGGAGGGGAGACCCTAAGATTGAGGGGGTTACTGCCAGGGGGCAGCACCCCATATAAAAGGGCACTGGGTCCAGGGAGGGACATGGGGGCCAGAGGACAGGTGGATCACCGGCCTGCAGAGGGCGCTCTGGAGCTGGAACGAGCTAATTCCCTGACAGACCAGCAGGAGTCGCTGCAGGGGTGAGTCCACACTTGTCTACAGGCCCCTTGTAGTAACCTGGGACAATTACACACCACCTCTTGGGTGCCTCTAAGAAGCAAAACTTCCCCACTCACAGTATAGAGTCTGAGTGTAGAAAATAAACTTTTGATTAAAAGGGGGACAGTAACCTGGCATTAACTTGGGAAAACGCCACAAGCAGAATTCATAAGCTTAAAACCATCTGAGCAAAACACCCACCTCAGAGTACATTGGGCAGTGTCCTTTTGCCTCAGGTTCTTAAATCCAGCACCAAAAGTTGCTTTACTGTGTCCCTCCCTTCACCCCACCCACAGTTCTTGTCCTTGGTCAGTGAAGACCCAGAGTTCACAGGTGCATCTGTGGAGTTCACCTCCCACCTTAGCGGAGTGGGGGGGGGACCCTGCTCACTCCACTACCTGGGTGTTCGCTTCTACATCAGCCACCCCACCAGCCACCCTGCTGGACCCTTCACTCAGCTCCATCAGCCACCCTGCCAGCCACCTGCTGCTCAGCTCCACACTGTCGGGGATGTCTTCAGGTCCCACCACTTCACATCGTTCTCAGTAATTTCAGCTGTTAGGTGGGAGCCTCACTGCTAGCACAGACTGGGCAGTATATTGCATCAGACACACTGTCCCAAAGCAGGTCTAATGGTAGGTCTGGCTATCAGTGACTTCAGTTCTATTGGTCTGCGACAAGACTCTCAAATGTTAATCAGCTCTGCTGTTGCACAGTGGAGGGAGGAAGGGTGAAATGGTGTCTAGAACCCTTAGATAAAGGTCACACCACCAGGTACAAGTACCTGTCCCCACAGTCCTGCTGCCCTTGATTCACACAACAAGGATAACAACCCTTTAGTACCACCACCCCCACTAACAAAATGACTTGTGATCCAACACCAGCCAAAAGTGCTCATTGGGACAAAGCTGCCCCATCATGCTGAGCACCTAGGCAGCGTGGGTGAGCCCATGCAAACGAGATTGGTTCCTGAAGTTCTCTTCCCCAGATCATCACTAGATGTCAGGGGAGAGCTCATTCAGACCTGCTTATATCTAAAATCTGCAGATGACAAGAAGCTGGGAGGGGTTGCAAGCACTTTGGAGGCAGGATTAGAATTCAAAATGGCCTTGATAAATTGGAGAATTGGTCTGAAATCAAATGAGATGAAATTCAAGAAAGACAAGTGCAAAGTACTTCTCTTAAGAAGGAAAAATGAAATGTACAACTACAAAATGGGGAATAACTAGCTAGGTTGAAATACTGCTGAGAAGGATCTGGGGGTCTCAGTGGATCACAAACTGAATGAGTCAACTGTGTGCTGCAGTCACAAAAAAATCTAATGTCATTCTGTGATGTATTAGAAGGAGAGTCATACATAAGACATGGGAGGTCATTGTCCTGCTTTCCTCGGAGCTGGTGGAATCTGAGCTGGAGTACTTTGTCCAGTTCTGGGTATCAAACTTTAGGAAAGATGTGGACAAATTGGAGAGTCCAGAGGAGAACAACAAAAAGATCAAAGGTTTAGAAAACCTGACCTTAAAAAAGCTGGGCATGTTTAGTCTTGAGAAAAGAACACTCAGTGGGGACCTGATAACAGCCTGCAAACATGTTCAGGACTGTTATAAAGAGGATGGTGATCAATTGCTCTCAGACCCACTGAATCATAGAATATCAGGGTTGGAAGAGACTTCAGGAGGTCATCTAGTCCAATCTGCTGCTCAGAGCAGGACTAATCCCTAGACACATTTTTACCCCAGTTCCCTAAATAGCCCCCTCAAGGATTGAATTACAACCCTGGGTTTAGCAGGCCAATGCTCAAACCACTGAGCCATCCCTCCCCCAATTGGGACAACATCTAATGGGCTTAATCTGCTCCAAGAGAGGTTTGGGTTACATAGTAGGATAAACTTTCTGAACATAAGAGTAGCTAAGCTCTGGAATAGGCTTTCAAGGGTGGTTGTAGAATCCCCTCATTGAAGGGTATAAAGAACAGGTTGGACAAACCCCCTGTTAGGAATGGCCTAGGTTTACTTGGTCCTGCCTCGGTGCTGGGGGCTGGACCTGATGATTTCTTGAGGTTCCTTCAGCTCAACGATTCTGTGATTCCCAACATTCCCACACTTATCACCCAGTCCTTCAGGCTAATGAGCACTAACCTCTACGAGATCACAGGGGAGTCCTGTGGATATAGGGCAGAACAGAGCACTGGCAGATTCCACCTATGACTAGTGAGGGCTTCAACATAGCACACATTGGGCAGGACAGAAAGTGGAATTGTTTTGCCTGTGGAAAATGTTGATGAATTTTTATTGTAATTTTCAGAGATAAAATTTTAACTTTTCATCAGAAAACTGATAACCTGAAAACCTCGGGAGTCGGGAGAGGGATATCAGGTTTTGGCAACTTAAAACTGAAAAATTATAGCTGAAAAGTTCCAAAACCAAAATATTTTGAGGCTTTTGATTTTCCAACAAAAAATAAAAAATGTTCAGAGAAAGCAGAGACTGCCTCAAATAAATAAGTAAAATAAACAAAACATTTAGTTTTCTACCAAAAAAGGTCTTAATGTAAAAATCCCAGCCTACCCTGGTGCAGTCGTCACTGTGAATGTGTTATTTCCTCAGTGCCATTAGTGTGCATGGTGCTGTACAGTCTGGTATCATACAGCATGATCCCTTCCTGACAACCTGCTGTGCGTTATATTGTTAACTAGAGTGTTAAACCTCCCAGCATGATGCAGCATCCTTTGCCAAAGTCTATGCTGGGCATGTCTGTGGCCTGGCCTAGCTGCTCAGTCAGTCTGTCAGTGTCAGGCCTTGGGTATGCTCCATTCCGCTTCCTGAAATCTATGCCAAGTCCAACAGCTTCACCTTATCTCTCTTGCACATTCAATGTTAGCTGGCTCAGCCAGCCCAGATCAATCATCTTTTTCCCTTCCTTTGTCAGGCTTGAACCATCATTTGTGGTACCTATTGCGCTTTTGGTCTCAGAGGGAGAGTCCCCACACCCAGACGTTGAGAGAGCTTAGATCCTAACTGTGTGGCCTGGGGCTGTCTCTATAATAAACCCAAACCGGAACCCCAAGTCCACAGCCCCAAGCTCTGGGGAAGGTCAGATTAGGACCCACAGCTGGAGCTAAACCTCAGGACCCATCTCCAGTTGCTCTGTCCCAGTCCAGCATCTCCCAGCCCCCATGTCCCCTCTTGCTCTGATCAGTGACTGTCCTCTTAGTGTTCAGAAATGGGAGCTGGTTTGGAGTCTTTAAACTGAGAGGGGACGCCTCCTTCTACCAGACAGCTCTGACCTGGGCTGTGCAGACGCTCTGACTAGATGGTCCCATTGGTCACTTCTGGCCTTTAAATGTACAACTATAAAAATAAACTGCCCTGGAAACCTCAGAGAACAGACTAAATGGAGATAGAGCAAGAGAATGAGGCAAGTTAATATGTGAGGACAAAATAACATTGTGAGAGCAGGTTCTTCAATCCCACATCACAGCATGTGATACACCCCCACCCTGCTGGGCTGCTAGCTTGGGTCAGGCTGGGGAGAGCTCACTGCTGGGTTGGGGAAGAAGCATCTGCACAGGAGACTCTGTAGATGCTCAGGGTTCTGTCAGCTTGTCCTGTGGTTCCCTCCCTGCGCAGGTGCATGGAGCAGCTGGACTGTAGGTGCAGAGAGTCACTGAGCAGGGGCCACTGCTCACGGTACCTGAGATCAATTAAATCCTTTGCGGCAGATTTCCCAGCTTGTGTCTCTGATGTTTTCCCTGTTTCCCAGTCCCTTCCCATCCAGGCTCTTCCCCCTTTGGCTGACATAACCCAGGGTCATTGGCCTTCCAGGCAAGTACAAGGCTGGTCATTGTCAACCAGGCTTTGGTAGGGCTGGGGTCTGAGTGAAGAATGATCTAGTGTCTAGGCAGGGATGGGGATCACAAGCCATTGCTTCAATCTCTCACTCAGCTGTGAATTCCTGTGTGTCCTGGGCTCAGTCACTTCATCGGTGTCTGTGCCTCAGTTTCCCATCTGTGAAATGAGGATGAACTTCTCTACCTCTCAGAAGTGCATGAGGATAAACCCCATTAATGACTGTGTGAGGCTCAGATACTACAGTGATATGGGGTGTACAAGGATGGGCAGAGCATTGATGAGAAAAGCTGTTTATCCTAGGGATCCTATACACAGGGAAATTTATCTATATAATTAAACCACTCTAGCTTTGCTGGTAAAACTCCCATGGAGACACTCTTATTGTGGAATCAGAGCCTTTGTCAGGTGTATTCATAGATTCGAATGCCACAGGGGACCTCTGTGATCATCTAGTCTGATCTTCTGTATAACCCAGGCCAGAAAACTCCATCTGATGGGGTCCCTGGGGTGCAGCATAGACTGTGGGACCACTGAGCCCACTGACCCACCAACCCGAGCTGTTTCGCACACTGATGCTGATGTCAAGCTCCAAGCCTCTGGCAGGTGCTGCATTTACACAGCCTTCCACATGCAGGGAAACCCCCAGCTGTGTTACATGAATGATCTCCCAGCCACTCATGAACCATCAATAGGCAAGCTCCAGCCAACTCCCCCCAGCTCCCCAGTCTTGCACCCCAGAACCGTGCCCTCTTGCCCTGGTCAGAAGCCTGGCCAGTGCAAGTTCATTACCTAGCTCACCCCTCCCTTGATGTGGAGAGAACACATTTGTAGTCTTAGATGAGATTTCCTAAGTACTTCAACCAAAACACACTGTTTTAGGTAAAATATAAAACAGATTTATTAACTACAGAAAGATAGATTTTAAGTGATTGTAAGTAGCAGCCATAGAGATCAAAGCTGGTTACTTAAGAGACAAAAATAAATTTGAGGTCTAAATTTTAACTTAAACAGATTAAGCAAGATTTGAATCAAGCACTGCCTTGCCCTAACAGATGGTACAAGCAGGTTCTAGTTCCTCAATACATGGACCCAAACTTCCCCAGTTCAAAGTCTTTGTCTTCCAGGTGTTCTTCCAGGTGTTGAGATGGTGGGGTGGGGAGAGGACAAGTGGTGATGTCACTCTCTCTCTTTTATACTTTCTTCTAGCTGCTAGAAAGATCCTTGTTGTGATGTGGGTTAGTTCACCCTCATGGTCTACTTGCCTTCTCCGAGAAATCTCTGAGATAGTAGATTGGGTCTTGAGCCATTAATGCCTGTCTGGTCAATGATGGCTGCTCCTCTGTCCCTACTGAAAGGCTGGCTTTGGGCATCTCCCAAGCTCATAACATATTTCAATAGCACATATAGCAATACTTCATAACTTCACATACAGCGATAGCACATACAATCCAACAGGATGTTAATGTTCTACAAATCAAGCCTTTTAAAATGACACCCCACAAGGCACACTTTGTACAAAACATAGCATCACTGTATGATAGCGCTGAATATTGGGGTTCCAGGGGCTGCTTTGAGGTACAGAATGTCACACTCCCCCCAAATAATTCCAGTTTGAAGTAGAGCATGTCTTTAAGAAAAAAATCCACATTTGATTTAAAAACTGCCAATATGGAGAATCCACAAGAGCCCATGGTAAGTTTTTCCCAATGGTTAATTATCCTGATCATTAAAAAATTATGCCTTGTCATTTATACCGCTTTCAAAACAAGCTAAGATAAACCAGAAAAAAGTTATCTTACACCACAATCCAGGTGTGCACTGGGACTTACACTGGTATAACTGGAGCAGCATAAATTCACCCCTGGCCTGATACCAGTTAACTTCCCAGGAAGTACTACAGAGGCAGGAGTTGTGTGGTTCATGGGAGCAGGTGCTGGGTCAAATCCATCTGCTTTGGGAACATATCAGCGCTGCCCACAGCTTTCACACAGCTGCATTTGTTACCTCAGCAGGAAATGATCAATATTCATCCCACAGGGAATGTCGGGGCAGCTGAGAACTGGACTGGCCATCAGCGTCCGCACAGTGTGGTTGTGCCAGAAGAGCTTTATCACAAAATCCCCATCACAACTGGCACTGATCGCCCTTGATTGCAGTCTCTTCCGAGGGCCAAGGATAGACTGGGCCATGGGGACACAGCCTCTCACACCCCTACAGCTTGTTTCACACACAATTTTGGCACATGCATAATTGGTGCAAGCACTGCTGGCCAAGCTTTCCAAACTAACCACTGGGAGACCTTAAGGGGTGACACGCAGACTGCACTGAGGCCCCACCTGCTGGAAATCAGCCCTTTAAGAGGCCTAAATTGGGATCCCCAAATCCCTAATAGTTTCTGAAAGTCTTGGTCTTTGTGCTTGACCATGTGATAAACCAAGCATGGAATTTTAAATTAATATTGTATCTTTCTATCCCCTCTGCACCCTCTGTTTATGTCTCTACCCCCATACATAGCCTTCTATCTATCGACAGTTCATCTCTCTCTCATCACAGGCTCTGTGCAGCTGATTCCCTTCAAGTCTCTGTTAAAGCTCTAGCCTAGAGAGGAGCCCTGGTCATTTCTTCCCTGTGTGGAGCCGTCTCTCTGCATCTTTCAGGGTCTGTGCAGTGAGGCAGCAGCAGGGTTTGTGCAGCAGAGGGAACTTACTCTGCAGATGCTTTTGCTTCTCAACTGCATTTGCAGCTCTGACTGGAGAGGCAGGGGGTAAATTCCCCTTCTTTACATCCTGCTATGCACTGTTCATGATCCCGTTATTAACCTCCCCTTGACTCTCCCATAGTGGAGACGTTCCTTGTTCTTATTTTTGTGGCGGGTCTGGGTTGGGGACACTCCAAGTGAAAGCTCCGGAGCCATTTCTCTATCACAAGAGCCAACCCTCTCACACAGGGGCCTGATCCCCCAGGCCAGTGAGGTCAGTGGAGTTTTTCCATTGACACTAAGAGGCTTCGTAGCAGGCCCTTTCTGGGCAGCATTGTCTGAGCTACAAGCAGGGCCCAGCTGCCATCCAATGTGCCAGCAGCTCAGCCTGACCCACAGCCCCGGGGATCACTCTGGGCTGAGCCACCACAATGCTGTGATCTAAAAAGGACAGATTTTTAAGTAAAAGCAGCAAAGAATCCTGTGGCACCTTATAGACTAAGGGTATGTCTACACTACAAGAGTAGTTCGATTTAAGTTAGGTCGAATTTGTGGATTCGACCTTATGAAGTCGAATTTGTGTATCCACACTAAGGACACTAATTCGACTTTGTGAGTCCACACTAACGGGGCAAGCGTCGACTTTGGAAGCGGTGCACTGTGGGAAGCTATCCCACAGTTCCCGCACTCCCCACTGCCCATTGGAATGCTGGGTAGAGCCCCCAATGCCTGCTGGGGGAAAAATGTGTTGAGGGTGGTTTTGGGTAACTGTTGTCATTCAACCGTCACTCCCGCCCTCTCTCCCTGAAAGCGCCGGCGGGAAATCTGTTACCGCACTTTTCTGGTCAGTGACAGCGCGGATGCCACAGCACTGCGAGCATGGAGCCCGCTGCGATCATCGCTGCACTTATGGCCGTTGTCAACTCCTCGCACCTTATCGTCCACCTCTTCCACAGTCAGCTGCTGAGAAATCGGGCGAGGAGGCTCCGGCAGCGCTGTGAGGACATGAAGTGTCAGAGTGGCACAGACCTCTCAGAAGGCACGGGATCCCGCGCCGCGGAGATCATGGTGGCAATGGGTCACGTTCATGCTATGGGACGGCGATTCTGGGCCCAGGAAACAAGCACGGACTGGTGGGACCGCATAGTGCTGCAGGTCTGGGATGAATCACAGTGGCTGCGAAACTTCAGGATGCGTAAGGGCACTTGCCTTGAACTGTGTGACTTGCTGTCCCCTGCCCTGAAGCGCCAGGACACCCGGATGCGAGCAGCCCTGACTGTGCAGAAGCGAGTGGCCATAGCCCTCTGGAAACTTGCCACCCCAGACAGCTACCGGTCAGTAGCGAACCACTTTGGCGTGGGCAAATCTACCGTGGGGATTGCTGTGATGCAAGTAGCCCACGCAATCGTTGAGCTACTGCTCTCAAAGGTAGTGACCCTGGGAAACGTCCAGGTCGTCATAGATGGCTTCGCCGTGATGGGATTCCCAAACCGCGGTGGGGCTATAGATGGCACTCACATCCCTATCCTGGGACCGGCCCACCAGGCCAGCCAGTATATTAACCGAAAGGGCTACTTTTCAATGGTGCTGCAAGCACTGGTGGACCATAGGGGATGTTTTACCAACATCTACGTCGGGTGGCCGGGCAAGGTTCATGACGCGCGTGTTTTCAGGAACTCTGGTCTGTTTAGACGCCTGCAGGAAGGTAGTTTCTTCCCGGACCACAAAATAACTGTTGGGGATGTGGAGATACCTACAGTGATCCCCGGGGACCCAGCCTACCCGCTAATGCCCTGGCTCATGAAGCCCTATACAGGCGCCTTGGACAGTGACAAGGAGCTCTTCAACTACCGGCTGAGCAAGTGCAGAATGGTGGTGGAGTGTGCTTTCGGGCGTCTCAAGGGGAGGAGCTTACTGACTTGCTCGGATCTCAGCGAAACCAATATCCCCATTGTTATTACAGCTTGCTGTGTGCTCCACAATCTCTGTGAGAGCAAGGGGGAGACCTTTATGGCGGGATGGGAGGTTGAGGCAAATCGCCTGGCTGCTGATTACGCTCAGCCAGACACCTGTGCGATTAGAAGAGCCCAGCGGGAAGCGCTGTGCATCTGGAGGCTTTGAAAGCTAGGTTCCTCAGAGAGCAGGGTAACCTATGACTGTCCATTCTCTTTACACAGAAGCTGAACCTGCCCCTGTTTCAGTTACTATTGTCTTTTTTCAGCGGTTACATACCCCGTTCACCAGGTTTCCCCCCTTCCAACAGATGTTTAAAAATAAAGTTATTGGAACATTTTTAATTAACAAAGTTTTCTTTACTAACGAATTCTCGTTCAAGGGTTACAACAGGGACGCGGACTGTGGTGGGTACGGTGTGGAGTGATGTACATACCGCTTCTACAGTCGAGGACTGACAGGCTCCTGCTCCTACAGTGGTCTCTGGGGGGAGAACGGTTACCGGAGGGTGTGCAGGAAGGGGTGGGTTTGCAGGAAGGGGTGAGGGGTGTGTGGGAAGGGTGGGTGTGGGTGGATGATGGCTCTGGCTGGGGCTCAGGGCATTGGAGAGGTTCATGGCTAGGGTGGAAGGGCATGGTAAGGGCAGCCTGCCTTGCCATTTGTGGATGCCAGGCGCTCGGACCCTGGGGCAACATACACCTCCCAGACTGACCTGGGGCAGCAGACACCTCGCACAGTGACCCGGGTGCCTAGTGACTGCACTCTGTGTGTGACCTGCTGTTGATCCTGCCCCCATGTCGGTACCCTGTTAATGGTGGCTGTCCTATGCAATTAACAAACCCCTCCCCCACCCTTCACACAAAGTCTTCTGCAAAGAAACATGACTGAAACAGTAATGAACAGCAAACCATTTTTAATACTCAGGTACACAGTTGGGGGATGCAACTGGGATTTGGGATCAGGTGAGCCAGGAAGGGAAGCAATTCTCATACTTTAGGGAATGAGAGCTGTTTGGTACATGAGCGCTCTGCTGGGGTGGAGGACAGTTTTCATGGCCCCAGCGCCCTCCTTCTTGTGATTTTGGGTGAGGGGGACAGGACTTTGTGGCGGGGAGGGCGGTTGCAGAGACAGTTCAGGGGGGCTCTCTGCTCCTGCCTGCGGTCCTGCAGAACATCCACAAGGCGCCGGAGCGTGTCCGTTTGCTCCCTCATTAGTCCAAGCAGTGTTTGAGTCGCCTGCTGGTCTTCCTGCTGCCACCTGTCCTTCCGTTCGCTGTGTGAGCACTGCTGCTGAGAGAGGGTCTCCCTCCACTGGCTCTGCTGGGCCGCCTCGGCTCTGGAGCAGGCCATCAGTTCAGCGAACATCTCGTCCCGAGTCTTTTCTTTCCGCCTAATCTGCGCCAGCCTCTGTGAGGGGGATGCCGGAGCAGTTCGGGAAAGAGCCGCAGCTGTGTGATGGGAAAAAGGAAGTGATTTCCTTCCAAAGATACATGTTTGCGAACACTGAACACAGTCTACTCAGTTTCTGTGAACAAGACCATACAGGGCACCTAATCTCATGTGCTCTCAGGACAAGTTCGAATTTTCGGTATTCGCTTTCATTGCCTGGGGTCTTGCACTGGAGATCGGACAAGCGGGGCAGGACAGCAGAATCCGTGTAGCAGCCAGGCCTGGTAAGCCGTAAACTTTAGGCTGCTTAACAGTTAATGGATTGCAGTGCCCTCCTGCTGCAGGCAATCTGGAAAGCATAAAGTCTGACCCTGTGGCTGTCCCCGGGAAAGATCCCTGTATGCTTTTCCTCTGCAGCCTACAACACGTGGCTGTTAAACGACGGTCATTGTTATGCAAAGGAAAAGTCAAGCATTCACAATAGTAACATTAAAGTAATTCCCCTAATTAGATGCAGCAGTCGCCGAGCGAGATCACCCTGAGGCGGGTCTCCAGGAGAAACAGAGAGCGAATGCTGCGTGAATCCCTGCACAGACCAGGGCCCTATGCTGCCATGCTGGTCGAGGCGATGCTCCCATTATACCTCCTGATGGCCTGGCGCTGAAGAGTGTGCTTCCACGGAGCACCCAACAAGGCACCTCTCCCCAGGAACCTCATGGAGGCCTTTCTAGTACCTGTCAGAGAGCTTCATAGAACTGTCCCAGGAGGATTACTGTTCGATCCCTATATGCATCGACCTTCTTTTTATATAGTTTTTATTCCTGGTTTGTTAAAAAATAAATGTTTAAATTTTTATAGCACTTACCGACTGATCCTTCCCCTGATTCAGAGTCCGGGTTAACGGCCGGGGAGGGTTGGTAGGGGATCTCTGTGAGGGTGATGAAGAGATCCTGGCTGTCAGGGAAAGCAGTATTGTAAGCGCTGTCGCCTGCCTCGTCGTCCACAAACCCTTCCTCATCTTCCCCATCGGCGAACATCGCCGAGGAACTGCCCGTTGACACTATTCCATCCTCAGAGTCCACGGTCACTGGTGGGGCAGTGGTGGCAGACCCACCGAGAATGGCATGCAGTGCCTCGTAGAAGTGGCATGTCTCGGGCTGGGCTCCGGAGCATCCGTTTGCCGCTTTGGTCTTCTGGTAGCCTTGTCTCAGGTCCTTGATTTTCACGCAGCACTGCGTTGCATCCCGGCTGTATCCTCTGAGTGCCATGGCTTTGGAGACCTTCTCGTAGGTCTTTGCATTCCGTTTTTTGGAGCGCAGCTCCGAAAGCACAGACTCATCGCCCCACACAGCGATCAGATCCAAGACTTCCCAGTCAGTCCATGCTGAGGCCCTCTTTCTACTCTGAGATTGCATGGACTCCTCTGCTGGAGAGCTCTGCATCGCTGCCAGTGCTGCTGAGCTCGCCACGACGTCCACACAGGAAATGAGATTCAAACTGGCCAGACAGGAAAAGGAATTCAAATTTTCCCGGGGTTTTTCCTGTATGGCTGATCAGAACATCTGAGCTCGGACTGCTGTCCAGAGCGTCAACAGAGTGGTGCAGTGTGGGATAGCTCCCGGAGCTAGTAAGTTCGATTTGCATCCACACCTAGCCTAATTCGACATAGCCATGTCGAATTTAGCGCTACTCCTCGTCGGGTGGAGTACCGAATTGAACTAAAGAGCCTCTAGGTCGAATTAAATGGCTTCCTGGTGTGGACGGGTGCACGGTTAATTCGAATTAACGCTGCTAAATTCGAATTAAAGTCCTAGTGTGGACCAGGCCTAACAGACGTTTTGCAGCATTTTTAAGTGAGTTTTTGTCAAACATTTTCTTTTTTCCAAAGTTTCCATTTTTTTCAAAGACAAAATTAAAACAGTTTTGGGAGGTTTGTAAAAACAAAATTAAAAAACAATTAACATTTTCATTTAAACAACCCATTTTGTAGAGATTTTTAAAAAAGTTTTCAAGTTTTAGATTTCTCCTCCCTACATTTTTACCATGTTGTCACCAAGAGAAGGGGGTAAACAGGGAAAAAATGTAAATAAATTTTTTTTAAAACAAAAAGATGTAAAACAATTATTTAAAAAAAAATATTTCCCTTTTTCCACCCTGCTGACTTCTGGGCACTGTTTCTAACAGGGAGTTTCACATTGTGCTCCTCTGACCCTCACCTGAGCATCTGAGCTCTCCCAAACAGCCCCTGTCCAGCTGCTCTGCAGAGCTGACTCCATCTCAGGGGTAAAATGTGCCCAGCCACCATTCCAGGACAATCCACTTCAGCATCAAGGACTATGAAAAGTTACTCTGCAAAACTGCCCTGCCTTGTGCTCCTAACGGATTTCCCTTGAGGCCTTCTGGTGTTTGGCTTCCCGCAGGGGTGTCTCGGACTCCAGGCAGTGAGATGGGATGAGAGGTGTTTCCTCAGTGATATGTTTAAACTCAAACAAGCAAACTAGGCTCCTTCAGTTCTAAATCTTACAGCCCTAAATAGAGACACTGCGGTCGGGGCAGGGAAGGGGGGCGGTGTGGGGCAGGAAATGGGGAGCGATGACGAATATCAGACCTGAGGAGGGGACAGAAAAGATCAGAGAGAGGCTGCAGCATCTCTGCTGCCTGAGCACTAAAGACCCCAGGAAACTGGGAGCAGGGAGCGGGACTGGGTGGAGTATCCAACCCTGGGAAGCAGACGGGGGCAGATCAGAGCAGAGAGAGAGCCTGGAGCTTCCCTTCTCTGGAAGTCAGACAGAGCAGAGCGGGCAGGCGGGAGCAGGGAGTGACTGTGGATTGTTCCCTCCTGACCCCGTCAGCAGTAGAAGCCACTGGGCTCTATCCATCCTACCGCCCTGATGATCCTGTCTCTGTGCCTCTTGCTTCCCGGTGAGTATCCAGGAACCCTATGCTAATTCATAGCAGGTTGAGTATACTGCGCTGTTGCGATGTTTAAGGGAATGGGACTGTCCCAAACCAGCACAGGGCCAGCGCTCGGTGCTGGGGATGGGCCAGGGATAGCAGTCAGCCCACGCTGGGGCTACAATCGCAGCTTCACAGAGTTTAAGGCCAGCAGGGACGATTAGCCCATCCAATCTCACCACCTGACAGTCCAGAGCTGAGAATTTTCCCCAGCTCCCCTGCACTGAGCCCAGTCACTTGTGTTTGACTAAAGCATCTCCCAGAAAGGCCTCCGGCCTGGCTGTGATTCTCCCTCTTCCCTGGGGAGCTGGTGCCAGGGGTTAATCCCCCACACGGGGAGAAACTGCTGCCTCCTTTCTCACTGGAGTTTGCCAAGAGTCAGTGTTACTGAGGGGCCAGAGACACTGAGCTAGGATCCAGGCTGGGCTCTGCTTCTGTTACCAGTGAGAGGGGGTTGGGATTGAGGGTTCTGCTTTGGGCCTTACTCTCAAATGTACCTATCAGGTCTGGGCCCGACCCTTTGTCTGGCCATAGCGTGTTCCCTGATGCAGGCTCTGCTGGGGAAGTGAGGGGCTGAGCTCAGTTAATGGGTCTGGGGATGAATGTAGGCACTGCTGGGCTGTTAGCAGAGCCCTGTGCAGAGTCACTCAGTGCTGATCCCCCGGGGGCATGGGAACCCTCCAGGCCACCCACATGGGCCTCACAGAGCTCTGCATAGTGCCTGGCAGAGTCTCATGGAGCAGGCAGGTTCCAGCCCCACCCATCCCACCCAGGCTCCTCTGTGATGAAGAGAGATGTGGGGCCTTGGTTCCCAGGTGCCTGCATGTGAATCCCATTCAGTGCACAGGGCTGGGGAGGGCGATGTGGTGTGTTACAGACCCAGAGCCCACCCGTCTCTGCAGGGGGCACTGTTACCTCAGGAGCGGGGACCATGGGGGGAGCACAGACCCTACCAGCTATTCAGGGCGTCTCACAGCAGGGGTGATTCTAGCCTGGCACTGAACACGTCACCTTTCTGTTCCCAGCGCTGGGTCCCAGCAGCCAGGAGATCTGCTCAGCTCCCGGTGAGTCCACCTGTCTGTCTGTCCCCAATCTACCCATGGCATATACCCCTCCCTCTCCAGGGCATCTAGCCACCACCCCTTGGGCCATGTCCTGTTCAGTTCAGTGCAGTGCCAGTGCCAATGGCACTGGAAGGCGGATGGGGTTCCGTGGGATCTGAGTGGGATGCAGGTCTCCTGGCTGGTCCCTCCCTGCCCTGATCCCTCTCTCCTGTGACCTGAGGCCAGTGTGAAATGCAGATGGAGAGTCACATCTATGGCCCATCTGCAGGGCACTGGCCCTGGGAAGCAGAGAACACAGCTCTGACCCCAAGGGATTTTACCTTCCTATGGCACCAGCTCCTAGTCCCTTGCGGCCGCAGAGTTGTCTCTGAAGCTCTGCCCCCAGGATGCAGCCTGCACCTTGTCCTTCAATAATAGCAGCGTTGTCAACACTCAACCTGGCCGGGCAAGGGACTTTCAAGAGGGTACAGACAGAAGGGATCATTAGCTCACCCAGATTGAGCTCCCGCATGACCCGGGCCAGGGAGCTGCGCCCAACGGCCCTGTGTCCAGCCCAGCAGGGGCTGGCTGAGACGGGATGTATTTTTTTGGTCATGGCCTCATTTCTTTGCTGACTGTCTGAGCAGGAGAGGCAGGGGATGCTGCCAGCCAGGCACCAGCAGGGGGCACCACTGGGATGGGGAAGGTGGCAGGCAGATATTGACCTACCCAGCAATAGCAGCAATTCCCCTGTGAATTCAGAGCTGGGTCCTATTGTCCTGGCAATTCCCAGGAAAGGGGGATCCTCTCCCTGCCACTGCTCCACGACCTTGTCTTAGCCAGGCCTGGAATAGACCCCGTTTTCCCCTGTGCCGGCTGGTGGCTGCGGGGTGCAAAGAGCAAAAGAACAGGGAGGATGTTAGAGTAGATGTCGGAGCAGTTAGGCTCTGGACACAGCTCCTTGGCTGTCCCCTGCGGAGCTCCCTGCAGCAGCAACTGTTCTTCAATGCATGGGCTGCCGAGGCAGGGCAGAGGGTGTTAGGGGTCCCCTAGAGAGCCCCCAACAGCCAGTGGCCGGCCTCGCAGAAGGGTCACCTCTCTCTGGGCCGTACTGCCCCAGCTGGGCTGGAATCAGAGTCTCCAACCAAGAGGTGGCACTTTGCACCTGCCATTTTCCTCCTGTCCCATTGACAGCAGTGACCCATTCTCCTTCCCAGGTGCTCTCCCTGCCCCCACTCTCTACCTGAGCCAGACGTCTGTGAAGCCGGGGGAATCCGTGCAGCTCCAGTGCTCTGTGATCTCCCAGCTCCTAGCCACCCGCATCGTCTTCTGTCAGGACGGGGAGGAGGTTTCATCCCAGAGGGGCTTATTGGGGAAACTCACTTACAACTCTGACCATGCAATATCTGGGGGCAGTTCCGGGAATTACTCCTGCGGGTACGAGATCAAGGACAATGACAACCAGGTGATCAGGTCCCAGCTCAGCCCTCCACAGCACCTCATCATCAGCGGTAAGGCCAATGCGTGCGTGCGTGCGTGCGTGTGTGTGTGTGTGAGAGACCATATCCCAGCTCAGCCCTGCCCAGCAACTCAGCACCCCGAGAAGGTGGTGGTGGTGGTGGGTGAATGGCAGAGCAAGGACCAGGGCTTTCAAGAGGGAATGGCCAAAAGGGACCATTAGATCACCCAGGCTGAGCTCCCATATGGCCAGAGAGCCGCTCCCAGTGACTCTGTGTCCCGTCCAGCTCTGGTGGAGCCAGGTTGTAGCTTTTGGTCATGGCCACATTTGTTTCCTGGCTGCCTGAGCAGCAGGGGCAGGAGATGCTGCCAGCCAAGGCAGCAGCAGGGGGCACCGCTGGGGTGGGGAAGGTGACAGGCAGATATTGATCTACCCAGTGGCGGCAGCAATTCACGTGTGAGTTCAGAGCAGGGTCCCATCACCCTGGTGATTCCCAAGAAAGGGGGCTCTTCTCCCTTTTGCTGCTCCAGGATCTTCCCTTAGCCTGGGCCTGGAATTGCTCCTGGTACCCTCGTGCCAGCTTGGGGCCTCAAGCGTGGGAGGGACAGAAGGAGAAGGAGGATGGTAGAGCAGACGCCGGAGGGCTTAGGGACTGGGCACAGCTCCTTGGCTGTTGGCTGATGAGCTCCCTTGGGCAGTGAGTGGTCTTCACTGCATGGGCTGTGCCGGCAGGCCAATGTGTTGGCCAGGCCCTAGACAGCTCTCAATGGCCAATGGCTGCCTCTCTCCCAGCTGTACTGCCCCAGCTATGTCAGGGGAGTGCCCACGCCAGGGCCTCTTTTTCTAGGAGAGTGCTCAGGACCCAACAATGGGAGCCCAGCCCGGCTGAGCCCTTAGGCTCTTACATAACCCCAATGATCCTGGGGAATAAAGTGCCTGGGCCCTGGAGAGAGCTCGTCCCCCCATCTGCCCAGCTGGGCTGGAATCAGAGCCTCCATCCCAGACGTGGCACAGACCCACCTGCCGTTTACCTTCTGCCCCATCAAGAACACTGGGCACCACCAAAACCCCACTGACAGCTGTGACCCATTCCCCTTCCAGGCGCTCTCCCTGCCCCCACCCTCTACCTGAGCCAGACGTCCGCCCGGCCGGGGGACTCTGTGCGACTCCAGTGCTCCGTGTTTTCCTGGGCCCTGGCCACCCGCATCGTCTTCTTTAAGGACGGGGAGGAAGTTTCGTCCCAGAGGAGCTTATTGGGGAAACTCACCTACGACTATGACCATGTGGTGTCTCGGGGCAGCTCTGGGAATTACTCCTGTGGGTACGAGATCAAGGGCAGCAAGAACCAGGTGACCAGATCCCAGCTCAGCCCTGCCCAGCACCTCAGTGTCACCGGTAAGGCGTGTGTGTGTCTTTGTGTGTGTCCGTATCCCATCTCAGCCCTGCCCAGCAACTCAGCATCACGGGACAGAAGGGTGAACAGACAATTAAATAACAAACCCCTGAAAATCCAAACACTGAAGTTAATCAGTTTTCAAAATCTAAAATGAAATTTTTTTAACGTAACATCTTTGTTCTAAATTTATCACAGGGAACCTTCCACCCCCCATTTTCACCCCTCTCAGCTCAGACGGCCCAGCCCAGGCAGGTAAGGAATGGGGACATCATAGAAAAGTCTCACCAGAAGGGACCTCAAGATGTCATTAAGTCCAACCCCTGCACTGAGTCAGGGCCAAGTAAACCTAGACCATCCCTGACAGAGGTTTGTCCAAACTGTTCTTAAAAACCTCCAGTGAGGGGATTCCACAACTTCCCCTGGAAGCTGTTCCAGTGATTAACTACCATTATTGTGAGAAAGTTTTTCCCACCATCTAACCTAAATTTTCCCTGTGGCAGATTAAGCCCATTACTTTCTGTCCTACCTTCAATGGGCACTGATCCCTGTGGACATTGATCCCTGCCCTCTTTATAGGCCTGGAGTCTGCTCTGGTCTCTTATGTATGTATTACCTAGGAAGTGACTCCAGCAGTGGTGGTATCAGGGGTTTCCCCCTACCCAAGGTCAATGAATTTGAAGCATTTCTTCATTTAGGGGATTCTATTTGGGGAAAAGTGAGTCCTGGGCTGGGCAGCCCCCAGTCTGAGTGTGATCGCCATGACGATGGATGTAGAGGAAACACACAATGACACAACAGGCTGATGCACTCATCCAATGTGGTGGTCTCTCTCTCTCTCTCCCTGCAGCTCTCCAGGCTTTAACCAGCATTGCTGAGCTGGGCAACATCTCTGAGGGCAGGAAAATGGCCCTTTCAAAGGGGGAATCCCAAACCCTTCTGATGGGCAAGAGTTTCCTCTGAAGTTCACAGACCCCCTCTGCTAAACCGGCATTTAGGGGATTATTTCCTCCCTCTCCACTCACTGTATTTGTTGTTGCTGTAGCAGGAGGCACCAGATGCATCATCATGCCTGGGCTCACAAATTCTTTCTCTCTGTGTAATTAGTTATTTATGCTCTGTGCTTCAGTCCTGGAACAGAGGTGTCACAAACAGCATGCAGGCAAACCCCTCTTTCAGGAATCTCAACCAAGCACCAGTGCCCAGTTCTTAGGAAGCACCGGTGTCCCAGGAAATGACTTTAGCACAGCCCAAACCTGGTTGTTTGCCCCAGCTGCCTCCAAAGTGTCTGCATCAGCAAACCAACACCTAAACAGTATATCTGCAAAAGCTGTGTGCACCCCTTCCACCGCAAGGAAAATATAGTCAGACTTTGTATAACAGTGCCACCTGGTGACTCCTGCCAGAATGACACTAATATTATCTGCGTAAACAACAAGGAGTCCTTGTTAGTGACTGACAAATTTATTTTGGCATAAGCTTTCATAAGCTAAAACCTACTTCATGAGATTCATGGAGTGAAAAAAACCAGTAAGCAGAATATATATTATAGCACATGAAAAGAAGCGAGTTTCCTTACCAAGTGCGGGGGTCTGTGCTAACAAGCCAATTCAATTAAGGTGGAAGTGGCCTATTCTCAACAGTTGACAAGGGGTGAATACCAAGGGAGGGAAAATTACTTTTGTAGTGCTAACGAGGCCAATGCAATGAAGGTGGCCATTTCCAACAGTTGACAAGAAGGAGTGAGTATCAGCAGAGGGAAAATTACCTTGGGCCACCTTGATTGCATTGGCCTCCTTAGCACTGACCACCCCCCATTTGGTAAGGCAACTTCCATCTTTCAATGTGCTATTATATATATTCTGCTTACTGGTTTTTTCACTCCATGCATCTGATGAAGTCAGTTTTAGCCCACGAAAGCTTATGCCCAAATAAAATTGTTAGACTCTAAGGTGCCACAAGGACTCCTCGTTGTTTTTTCTGGCACAGACTAACACAGCTACCACTCTGAAACTAATGTTATCTGTGCCTCAAGAGTTGGTAGGAACATGGCATTTCTTTCCTGTGAGAATTCTGACCTTTCACATTTTATTTTCATCCTGAATCAGGGGAAAAAGTCAAAATTTCAGATATTTCATGCAACAGAAATTCAGCAACATTTTGGTTTAGAAGCATCGAAGAGTATTGTCAAAAGGTTTTGATTTTGACAAAACTGCATTTTCTGATGGAAAACTCTTCCATTGTATATTTGTAGACCAGAACTGTACATGTTTCTACACGCCGTACAGATCTCTGGCCCCAACCCAGGAAATCTCTGAACATGTGTGCAAGTCCAACCCTATCCAGTTAACCTATGTATCTGCTTAACTTTAAGTTCCTGCTGCAACCCCATTGCTGGAACTAAAATGGTTGTTTGAAGTTAAGTTTGTATCTCGGCGCTGTCCTGAATCATGATGCTTCCCTGAGCTCAGTCCTTGAGGGGGCTACTTAGGGATCTGGGGCAAAAATTGGTCCTGCTAGTGAAGGCAGGGGGATGGACTCAATGACCTTTCAAGGTTCCTTCCAGTTCTAGGAGATTGGTATATCTCCAATTATTAAAAAAAAAAAAAATTGTTTGCAGGGGGTTTATTTAAATTAAACTTGTTTGGGATTAAAAAAAATGTTGGGTCAAAACAAATTTACTTGTAATGTTGGTTGTAATTCAACCAACTTTACTTGTAATGTCGCTTTGCAGTTAACCGTGGGGTGAGCGACCTGGGAATATTCATGAGGCCAGAGGGGTCACTTTACCACAGGGCTCAGCCTACTCCAGCCAGTAGGGACTTGCCGGTGGCTGCTTGGGGAGGCCATTCACACTG
This sequence comes from Mauremys reevesii, assembly GCF_016161935.1. Lineage (NCBI taxonomy): Eukaryota > Metazoa > Chordata > Testudines > Geoemydidae > Mauremys > Mauremys reevesii. Next base: position 14,967,063 of record NC_052644.1, read on the forward strand.
AAGTTCTTTCCTAGGGCTGGATCTAAAGCTCCTGTTGGGAATTACAATCCCTGCTGTCCTGATTCTGGCTGTGGTGCTTTATCTGCTGGGAAAGAAAGGTGGGTATGAGAGTGAGGCCAAGCCTCATTATCAGATGTACAGGCAAATGTGTCAGAGACAACCCCTCTGTACCCCGTGTGTCTGGGATGGGGGGAGAGAGATGATCAAAGACACAGTGAAATTGTGTTTTTGGGAGGCTGGTTGGGGGCAAAGATCAGAGATGATGAAATGGATTATCATAGTGATTATTTTGTATTGCAGTAGCACCTTGGAGCCCCAGTCAGGGATCAGAGCCCCACTGTGCTAGGTGCTGTGCATTAGGTGTGTTATTCTAGTGCCCTGGAGCCATAATCAGGGATCAGGACCCCACTGCATCCAGTACTGGACAGATCAGTAATGAAGGGGATAGTCCCTGCCCCACAGATGGCCACAATCTAGGGCTCAGCCAGGGGCATGTGTCTGGATGGAACATCGACACACGGATCACTATTGCTGCAGTTCAGGAAGGCATCCCCTCGTCAGGAAGGGCCCTTATGCCTGTGCCCGTGTGTAAGTGATTTCCTGAATCAGGGCCTAACAGCTCTGGAAATAGAGCTCTGGACACAGCTCTGCCCTGCCAACCTTTCCTCACACAGCGTCCCCAGTCCCAAGCTTTCACAGCACTCGAGTCACCCCAACAATCTCGAGATTGGCTTAAAACTCATGGGATTTCCAAGAAGTCATAAATGTGGGGTCTTTGTATGTGCTTGGGGGATTTGATCTTGGAGGGGTCCTTTAGGTCACATTTTCCAGCTTTTCTCCCCCCAAAATGAGGGTTATAAATTTATTTTATTTTTTAACAAAAGCCAAGATTCGCACTGAATCCCCTGACTCTCAGACCTGGGGCTTTACATAGAACATGAAATGCTATGAGACTGGCAGTTAAATCATCAGACTTGGCCACACCCTTCCCAGAGGCAGTCAGTGGGGCTGGTGGAGGAGAGCGCTGGGCTGGGCTGTGGGGATGAGGTTCTGTGTCAACACGATGAGGAATTGGGGCCTTGTTACTCAGTTTCTCTCTCTCTCTCTCTCTCTCTCTCTCTCTCTCTCTCTCTCAATCTCTGCACATGAGAAATTGTGCCCACATCTCTGATTACATTGTCTCACTGCTTCCAGTTGCATCTCTGGCAAGGGATCAAAGGTAAGAGGAGATTATACCCTGTCCCGTCTCATTTCCATTCTGGGTCTCTTCTCTCTGCCTCATGGAAGAGCTGGCAGCTGCTTCAGCCTCACCACAGAACTCAGCCTCCTGCTGTGAGTGGGGTTTCAGTCTGTTTGTTCTGGAGGAGTTTTGAAAGGCCAGGGCAGAATGAACTCCCTGGTGGGGACGGGATCTGGGGGGTTATGAGGAGACACTTTAATGAAGGGGTTTGACAAAGTGGCATGTTTCCATTGAATTCACCAGCAGCAGAGTGAGTGTGTTTGAAAATCGCCCCGAGGCGTTTGAAAACCCTGTTTTACAATCAGGGGTTGTTGGGGCTGGTTGGCCACAAAGTGACACCGACCAACCCAGCCAGTTCCCTAGAACCTGGTCTGTTCTTCTGGAGTGGGGCTGGGAATGGCCAGGCCTGGCTGGGAACCAAGGGTCTCCAGTCCATCCAGCTGCAGTGGGTAACACCCAATGTTAGCTTCCTCGGCTGCAGCTGGTTTAGTGCCAGGCTTGGCGTATCCACGCACAGACTCGCCCTGAAATACCCACAGTAGATTCACTCACAGTGGCTGTGATTTCAGTGCAGGTCTTTGCATGGGTTAGTCATAGTGCTTCCCTGCCTGCTGGGGAGAGCCGGGCAGCAGGGACGCCCGTGGGGATTCTAAGTGTGCCGTATATGTGAACAACTCACTGTACAGAGGGGGCTCTGAGATGGTCGCCTCTGCAGCACGGCCAGGGAACCAGCTTATTGGGCACCAGGCTGCCCCCAGTGCCGGGGGAGCTGCTTAGTGCTGCTGGCTCGCTGTCTGCCCATCACCCTGTCAGGGGGCTCTGAGGGACCCCTGCCAGTGCCCACCACACACAGAGACCCTGTGGGACCCCTCAGACAGTGTCTAAGGGTTGCTCCCCATTGCTCTGCAGCCAGCACCTGCCACTCAGGGCTCCCCCAGACCCCTGTTCCCCTCCCGCTATGACTTCCCAGTCACCTTCAGCCCACTGGGCTCACTGCTGCCCTTCTGAGGGCTACGGGCCCCATACACTTGTTCTGAGCTCTGCCTGGCCCATGCCGGCCTCACAGCACCGGAGCTTGGAGCAGATTCATCAGCTGTGTGTTGCCCTGAGAGGAACTCCAGGAAATCTACACGGCCCCGGCCCAGACAAGCATGATATGGGGAGCAGTCAACACTGGGCTGGGGTGGTGCAGAGAGAGCCAGGTGGGAGTCCAGGGAGTCCATGGGGTGACCAGCTGAACACAGAGAGGGAAAGGCACGTGGGGAGGCTAGAGGCAGTTTCCAGGCTCTGCCAGTGTCCGGCCCAGCCTGGGTTCCCGGTGCAGTGACTCTGCCAATAAAACCGGTGGGGGTAAGGGAGACATGACACACAGATCTTTAGTGCTGAGATTCCCCACCCCGACTTCCAGCAGTGTTTGGTCTCTGCCTGCTTCCTGTGCCCCCAAATTTTGGGCTCTGTAGCTGCCTGTCTCCAAATATTCCCTCTGTCCCTCCTCCTGCCATAGGACCAGTCTCTCCCCCCAAACATCCCCACCCTGCCCTCCTGGGACCTGGGAGCTGATTAGCAGACTGGGCCAGAAGTGTGGTCTGAAGCTGTATTTCCACACCGGGCAAAGACATTAAAATCGAGCCTTAATGATGAACATTCAGCCTTTCTACATTATGAGCAGACCTGTGTTGCCGGCACAGAGGCCCGAGGACAGCAACAGTTGTTCGTTGCCCGGTGTGCTTCGCTCCAATAAACACACCATGGTGGAGAAGCAGACAAAGTTTATTTGAGCCCAAATTACAAGTGCAAGTGAGATTATGTAATTCCCAAATCCCTGCACACAGATACAAGTCGTTTTTTCCTCTTTATACTCTTTGATTTCAGCTAAGCTTTTATTACCCTCTCTGGCCTCTCTCCCCACCTTTCATTCCCATGCAACAAATACACTTTGCAGCAGCAATTACATTAAGCAGTTAAGCTACTTGTGAAACACTTTAGCTCGTTGGGCAACTCTCTGTGAACAGTTATCTTGTTTTATTTCTTTTGATCTGTTATTTTGCCTCAACCAGGAGCAAGCAGGTTATATTCTACTATAGACAGGCCTCTGGCTATTACCTCTGTACAGGTGTTAGTAACTGATAAATCCACTTCTTGTTGCCGGCCTACATAGGTCGATTAAAGTTCAAACATAAACTTGGTACGCGTGGTCAGACATGGAGGACTTGTCTGTTCAGAGGTCACTACAGAAAGGCTTTCATTGACACTGTGGTTTTTCCACCTCCTGATGTTACCTAGAGGTCATGCCCTGGGATGACACCAACACCTGGACTAAATGCAGTTTTCTTTGGGTAAAACTTCAGCATGTAAATTTGTCTAAAATTTGTATATAAATATTTGATTAAAAAGTTCAAAGTGAAACAAAACAAAATGTCCATTTGAAAGAAAACAAAATGAACATTTTCTTTAAGATATTTTTCATTGAAAATTTAATTAAATCAAATAGTTTGCCTAAACATTGCTTCGTTAACCATTGCTACCATGAAAAAATTCTTCTGTTAAAAATGCTTCACCCAGTTAAGTATATGAAACGAATTATTTTCTTCAACGCTTCGTCCTATGGTGTCAGATTTTGGTTCCCCCCAATCTTAACTCCATGCTGACATGGTGGAGTTTTGAGTGGTTGGTTGTTTGGCTATTTTTCTGAAGTGGCTTATCTTTATTAGACTTTCCCTCCATAAATGATGAAGCTGCCGTGTTCCTTGTTTATCCAGTAGTAGGGTCTGCTGCCTTTCCACTGAGTGTGAGCTGAATTGAGATGTAAGGTCCTAGCAGGAGAACCAGCCATGGGAAGAAACCTACTCACAGCTAAACCTCTGAAAACAGATTCAGTGTCACCAAGGTGACACACAGAGAGCACATGGTGTCACTCATACCCCCGTCCCTATTACTCCCCACAGGGAACGAGTCCAGCGTGACATCAGCAACACTCCTGAAGATCATATTGAATGTAAGAGCTTTTGGAGAGTATTGTGGTTACTGGGGTTACTTGAACATGAGGGAGAAAGGCTGGGGTTGGGGGTAAATGTGTTAATTGGTGGGGGATGGACAGATCCCAGATCAGACTGTCTGGCCAAGAGTTACAACAACAAACTGCCTGTGATCAAAGTGAATGAGGAGAAAGAGTTCTCGGGCTCATGCATCTGAGTCCCTGAAGTTCCTTTGTCCCACCCTTTGCCCGTAATACCCAGTCCTGCATTGCCATGGCTTAGGGGACTGAGTCAAAATGTTATCACTTTCCGTCCTTCATGGAAAGGACACATCCTGGGGAAAGCTCCCATTGGAAAGTGTTCCACTGCCTTCCCTGGGAGCCGGGTGCAAGAGTGCCTCATGGGAGCTGTAGTTCAGGTGCCACGTGATCCTGGTCTCCTCTTTGAGCTGAGCTCTCTGGCTCTCTCATGATGCACCACTTTCTCCCCTCTTGGTGACAGGAAGTAATACATCATGGGAATCCCTGGCTGCAGTGCATCATGGGAGATGAAGCCCAGCCAGGCAGCCCAGCCTGTAGAGGACAATATGAGCACGATGCAACCGAACTATATGCAGCAGTAGCATGGTGGTATTTTCAATCAGAATATTCCTAGTTCTAGCCAAAATATTTCAGTTTGGGGGCACTCATTTTCTTAACAAAATCTTGAAATTTTCTGCCAAAAGCCGACTTTCTCAAAAACCCAGACAGTTTCCACAGAACATCCTCAACAGCCGTATTAAATCCTTCTCCTTCGGTATCCCCTACTGACCCTGCTCAGGATCAGGCTCCATTGTGCTCAGTGCTGCCCACGGGGGAGCCCTGCCCTGGTTGGGGGAGAGGTGGGAGCTGTGTGTGTGGGGGTGGGGGTGGTTATAATTTGTGCTCAACGAGGTACCTTCCCTTAAAGGCATTTACATCCGAGTGACAATGTGTAACTGTCATTCTCTCCTCAGATGCCTCTGTGAATTGGCTGAGAAGCTCCAAGGTGAGTCACAGCTTTTATTAATGACAGAATGAAGTGATAGAAAAGAGCGATTTGTTTGCCTGTTCCAGCTCAGCAGTGACCCCTGGGCTTGGGACATGGATTTACTCAGGAGACCCAGGATTCAGGTTGTGTCTGATACCCTGGTCTCACTGCTGGGGCCACAGATCTCCCCCCAGGTCCCAGGAGCAGGTAGCTGCCTCCCACATCTGCTGTTACCCTGGCCAGTCAGGCCCTGCCCCCATGGACACACAGACACATATGCAGGCAAGAGGAAAACATACTTCCTGGACAACACACCACAGCGATAGGGAAGAATCCCCCGTGGCCTGAAAGTCTATTCAGCTACAGAGAGGTTTTCCCCCACCAGCCTCTGCAGTCAGACAAACAACCAAGGCAGAGATGTTCAAAGTTTCAAAGTTCCGATTAAAACTCCTGGGAACTGGACATTCAAACTTCTGGCAGGTTTGAAAACCTCCTCCACAATATTACCCATCTGGGAATCGGCACAAGTGAGAATCCCCAGCACCACTCGCTGGTAACCTCCCACTATGGGCCTCCACAGGAAGGAAGACAGGCAAGGTGAAATCTCGGGAGGTTCCCATTGATGTCAATGGGGCAGGATTTCCTCAATTGGTCTCCATGCAATGTAGATGTCAGTGGTGTGCACGGTCTCACACTGCTAGCAGCGTGCTTTTGCGGTGGTGCACATGGTGGAGCCAGGGTATCACGTTAGTGACAGGGAAAGCTACTAACACAGAGCTTCCTTCCCCCAACTGCTTCCTTATGATAATTATTTGTCCACACTCCAGCTGATATTGGCATTGAACAATTACTCTGGATTTTTATTCCTCCTCTTATTATGCTGCATGGGAGGAGTTTAATATGCAAGTCTTATTTTTTATTATTACTTTTAATATATACCATCTGATTGAGCGTTTAACGCAGTATCACAAAGGGAAAAGCTGTGCACTGCTATCATGGAGGGGTATCGAATCTCCTCAGAGTTAAAGTTACAGTTAGCATCCCGTTATCAGCCTGCTTTTCAGACCCTCCCTCACCATCTACAAAACCAATCCAGTGAATATGAAAGTTTCATTGCCATGTCTCATCACTGGGATGATTTTGTCCTAAAAGCCTGGGGCAAAGAACAGAAATGATCTCAGAGAGCTGGAGTCTCATTCACTTTCCAGAGATTCTCCTAGTATTGCTGTGGCTGCTCTTAGTATGATCAAAAACTGATTGATCCTTAGAGCTTTTAATAAACTGCTCTAGGACAGGTACTAGTTACAGAGATATTTATGACTCATATGAATTCACAAAGTTGGTTAAATGCTATTAAAATTATACATATTGGTTCCTTTGATCCAAGCAGTTAGCCAATATTTGGAGTTTTGTAACTTGTTCCTGTAGAGAAGAGAAAGTGATGACAGAGTCAGTATGGGTGTGAATGCAACCCCATTTATTTACAATGAATCTACAAAGTCCTGTATCCCTGAACACAAGAACAACCAAACAACAGGAGTGCACTCCTATGATTTTAGCTTGAAGTCTCTTTCCAGCCAGCACTCTGCCCAAAAACTCTCTCCTCTCTCAGCTTTTCTCTCAGGGTCCTCCTCCAAGTCCCTCTGGCTGTGTCTGGCTTTCTCTGGTTCCTTCTGAGGTGTTTCTGTTGATTGTGTCAAACACACACACACAGATATACAGCTGCAATCAAACTCAACCCTGCCCCTGCATTTGTTTGCAGACCTCGAGGAAAATGGCCCTGCCATGCCCAGGCTTACTGTGGTCCAGTCCTTGGGTGGTGGCTGCCCATTGCTTCAGCAGAAACTAAACAAAGGGATATTTAATGGTTCCTTATTTAGCCTGAATGTGCTGGGTGATTGCCTATAGATCAGAGACATGCTTGTTGGGACACCGAATCGCCTAGCATAACAATATAATGAACTAGTACAAAATAAATATACATTATATACATTATAAATATCACCATTAATAACATCAGTGATTAAAACATGAAACTAGACAGGAAAACTGCACTGCCTGCAGCAAAGAAGAATTTTATTTCAGATAACAACACCCCATTGCAGGAGAACCCGGCACTGCCTCGGGATGGGACAGTACCTGCATGGAGCGAGGAGAAGGGTCTCCACTGCCCAACTGGCAGGTGTCAGGGCAAAGCCCAGCTGTCCTAACCAGGTACAGAAAAGGCCAAACCAAGGCTGGGAGAGGGGCAATCTGAGCTGCCTGCCCCAGAGGGGGTTTCATATAGGAAGTGGGGTCGTTGGTGTTTCCCCGCCTAGATTCCCATTAGAACTGCTCCTGATGTATGTACAGGAGTGATGTCAGAGAGGCATTTTCTGGCTTCATTTCTCTGGCTTCAGGCTGGCTTAGCAGAAAAGTAACATTACTGTGATTTACTTTAAAGCATCCCCGGCCCCAGAGAGAAGAGACGCCGACATATGCGACCGTCGGTCAGCAGCGGGACAGATGTCATTAATGCTCCACTTGCTGAAATGCAGGACTCGTCAGTGCGCAGTTACATTGCAGATCCTCCCAAAACCAGAGACAACCATAGGGGCTTTGCTGCAAGGAAATTGGGGACCATCTCTGAGGCCAAAGCTGGACAATGCACAGTGCCCAAAGTAGTACAGGAAAAAATAAAATTGGGGAAAATAGCCAAACTTGGTATTCCTACCCTCTTTGTATCGATAGCTCAACTCCTGAGTCCACTCAGTGCTGTTCAGAGATTCCATTGCCAACTCAAAGTTTACAAAAATCATGAGGAAGGCAAGGCCCCCTAAAATCCCAAAAGTGAGTACTGCTGAAGTCCCTGTGTGTACGTGAGACATCCATTGGGGTGCGTGTCCTTCCAGTGCTGAGAAACACCCCGGCACCCCACACAGATTACTCCCAGTCGCTGTTCTCTGGCCAGTCATCTTGTGACGCAGCTGACTGGAGCCTTACACTAATGGGAGAGTGAAACAAGGAAACTAGCAACAAAAACCCAAATAATTAACAGTAGATGGAACCTTTCACTTAAACCCTCTGCACTTGGTAAAGTGTGATTTACCATTTCTATTGTGGTAGCACCTAGAGATCACAGGGACAGGGTCCTATTGTGCCAGGAGCTGTACAAACAGAAAGCAAATGACAGCCCTTACCCCAAAGAGCTTGTGTAACTTTATGTAAGACAACCACCACCCCTCTCCTAGTGCTTTAACACAAATATTATACATAAGAAACATGTGGAGAGCCACAATATAGTTATCTGAGTGTTCTTTTCAGCAAGGGTTGCATATGGCTCCACCTTTTACAATTAAATTTAAAAAGAATAAAAGGAATTAACTTAATTTTTTAGGAATTAACTTTATAAAATTTTATAAATCTAAAATAATAGCCTAATTTTTACTAAATTACAAGACTGTTTTATAATTTACATATATTACTTTAGTTACATATAAATATAAATAAAAGAAAATTAAATTCTCTAAAACCAGGATAGTTTTCATAATGAAAACTATCTTAGAGTGCATTCATAGCTGAGTTTTAGTAGAGTCTTTGTTAATTAACTTTATATGGTTTGCTGAGTGAAAAGTACTGTAAAATATTTTCTTCTCTTGGTTATAGAAGTTTATAAGTTAGGAATTCATGGAGACTGCTTCTCTTCTGCTTGACTGTGGAATTACTTAATAGCTAATTAATTAATTAGCTAGTATTAAGTATAAAATGAGAACCGCTGTTACAAAACAAACACAAAAAACCAAGAATAGCAAATATAGATGACTTTTCTTTTATTTTTACATTTAAATGAGATGACAGTTGGTGAACCAGACTGTTAAGAGAATTTTACTAATAATGAATAAATATTTAAGGTCTACAATTAAAATGAAAGAAGTTATTTAAAAAAAAATTTTTTTGAAAACTAACTAACACTGCTCACATTTCTCTGTTGGAAAGTTAATAGCACCCAACCTGCTGCAAAATCATTCAGGTGAGCTGCAGGAAAACTAACTTGCTTTTTGCTCCTGTGGCTGAGCTTCCCCAGCCCATGCAAGTCAGCATGGTTTTTAGCAAAAGCAGTTGCCCTGACTACCAGCTTTCAATGGAGTTTATGTGTCCAGCTATAGAGAGCCTATGGAGCATGCCCAAAACTACTACCCCCAATTTCAAAATCTTGTGGGTGTGTGATGCTAATCATGATCTGCTTCCAAAGCAATAATGCCCCAGACACACTTTATTTCTCTCCCTGCTTTGCTTTAGATCTTTTACAGAGATATCTCCCTCTTATTAGGCATGTGGGTTATACTCACGGTCTGGACATCTGGAACCTCAAGGCTCCACTGAGACAGAAGATTACCCAGCCAGGGTACGGAATATTGACAGAGGAACAGAGACCTTGTTCCTGGCTCTCATTTATCACCTTGCCACTGAGCCCTGACTATATTTTCTCCATTATTATTTATAATAGGACCCCTGAGACAATTCAGGAGAAGCAGGACCAGGCAGCGGGGAAGCCGAGATTGGGGGTGGGGAGGTGAAAGGTCACGGCCCTGCAACACCGGAAAGGGATATCGGGTGATCGACTATTCTGCAAAGCAGCTAGGGACTACAGGTGCCAGCACTAAACACCTCAAGAGCACAGCTGCTGTGTAGCAAGGGTCCTGTCTGACCCCAGAGGCCTATATCGAAGGGGGAGAATCACATGCTGCAGCAATGCCTCGCAGGAGGCCCAAGGATGGAGGCTGTTGGGGAGGCTCCCCTGCCCAGCACAGCGCTGAGGGGTCGGAGAAGCAGGAACAGCCCAGGTTTGCTCAGACTGTACCAGACTCTATGCAAAGGCCCCACAAACACCAGTGATAGACACAGCAGCTCAGACCCTGTCACACCCTCCAGTGTGGCTGGGCAGATCACCATGGAGGTGACCTGCCCCGGCAGAGTGGCTATAGAATCATAGAATATTACAGCTGGAAGAGACCTCAGGAAGTCATCTAGTCCAACCCCCTGCTATGTGGGATGGGTCACACTGAAAATGCCGTACTCAGGGTGCAGATTGCAAGAAATAGGGCAGACAATTCCCCAAACTGGTGGTTTATTCTATAATTCAATTCACCAAGCGAGTAACAAAACAGCTTCTGCAGTACCACACTGGTTAACCAGGCTACACACCGTCTCCCAGCATTCCAGCCTTGGCTCCAAACAGAAAAACAGGTTCAATATGATGAGGGGTCATTGAGAATCTAGTTCACCATATATGAGGTTCTGACTAATGAACTTACACTGGCCAGGCTTGGACCAGGGCAAGATGGGACCCAGCCAGGGTACGGAATATTGACAGAAGAACAGAGACCTTGTTCCCTGGCTCCTCATTTATCACCTTGCCACTGAGCCCTGACTATATTTTCCCATTATTATTTATAATAGGACCCCCCTGAGACACCAGGAGGAGCAGGACCAGTGTGCAGCGGGAAGCCGAGATTGGGGGTGGGGGAGGTGAAAGGCCGGCCCTGCAACATGGAAAGGGATACGGTGATGACTATCTGCAAAGCAGCGTGTGGGACTACAGTGCCAGCACTAAACACGGAGCAGCTGCTGTGTAGCAAGGGTCCTGTCTGACCGCCCAGAGGCCTATATCGAAGGGAGAATCATGCTGCAAGGGGGCACGTTCCCCTCGCAGGAGGCCTAAGTGATGGAGGCTGTTGGGGAGGCTCCTCCCTTTGCCCAGCACAGCGCTGAGGGGTCGGAGAAGCAGGGAACAGCCCAGGTTTGCTCAGACTGTACCAGGACTCTATGCAAAGGCCCCACAAACACCAGTGATAGACACAGCAGCCCAGACCCTGTCACCCCTCTCCAGTGTGGCTGGCAGATCACCATGGAGGTGACCTGCCCCGGGCAGAGGGGCTATAGAATCATAGAATATTACAGTTGGAAGAGACCTCAGGAAGTCATCTAGTCCAACCCCCTGCTATGTGGGATGGGTCACACTGAAAATGCCGTACTCAGGGCAGATTGCAAGAAATAGGGCAGACAATTCCCCAAACTGGTGGTTTATTCTATAATTCAATTCACCAAGCGAGTAACAAAATAGCTTCTGCAGTACCACACTGGTTAACCAGAAGCCACACACCGTCTCCTATAGGCATTCCAGCCCTTGGCTCCCAAACAGAAAAACAGGTCTAATATGATGAGGGGTTATTGAGAATCTAGTTCACCATATATGAGGTTCTGACTAATGAACTTACACTGGCCAGGCTTCGGACCAGGGCAAGATGGGACAGGTCTGGGGTGCAAGGCGGGGAACTGGGGGGAATTGGCTGGACCCTGCCTATTGTTGGTTGGTCCTGTGGGGGGAGGGGCCTGGTGAGCAGAGTCAGCGATGGGACCATCAATGGGGAAACGGCCAACTGTCACCTGGGGAATGAGGGGAGCAAAACTGTCAAGCTGAGAGGTGGGGGGGGGAGCCCAACTGTCACCTGAGGGAGGATGTCACTAGGCTGGGGGGTGGGGGTCAGGAAAAGCCCTCAGATAAGAGGGGGTCAGTGGGAGGAGGGAGGGGATGGGGGTTGGGTATAGGGAAGGGGGGGTAGAAATGGGGAGGGCCAGGAGAAGGGAAGGGGGTGGAGATGGGGGAGGAGAACCGGGGATGGAAACAGGATGAGGGGAGGGGAGAGGCGCAGGATAGAAACAGGGTGGGAGGTGGAGGAGGCGCATGAGATCCCAGACAGGGCCCAGGGGAGCTGCCTTTTTTGTCCCCAGCCGCTTGTGTGATTCCTGTACATGCACATAACCCTGCTTCTTAGAGCATAATTAATACCCTCGTCTTTCCCAGCTCCCCCCACTGTGGGGCAGGGATCTGCTGATGGGGAGGGGCAATCCATCACGTGTCCCAGCTGTGCTCCAGAGCTGAAACTTCTTGTCTCCCCAAATTTCATCCCTCAGGGGGCTGGTTTCTTTTATAAACCCCACTGCTGGGATAAGGGCAGGTCTGGTCTCTGCCCCCCAAAGGCTCCCTGTTTCCCTTAGACCAGACTGAGTGAGCTGCTGAACCCACCCATAGCCGGGTGGGGGGTAATCTCACTGGGTGCCCCTTCATGTCAGAAGCCCCCACATTGTATCATGTGATGAGGGGAGTGGGGGCAGTCACAGTGGCAGACATACCTACTGCTGGAGGAAAGGAGGCAACACCGCATCCTTGTGTCTGTGCGCTGGAGCAGAGGCCCTTGAACCCGAGATGTCAGGGGATGCCAGAGAGCAGTGGCTCAGACCCTGGAGGATGCAGCGAGCAGGAGCAGAGGCAGCGAGGTGAGCGCACTGGATTTTTAAATAATTTTTCTATTGATTTTTACCTGGTGTGTGTCTGGCAATGTCAGTGCTGGTTTACAATGTTTTTTTTTTTTTTTTTTTTTGCAATAATGCTGTTTATTCTGTACACAGATTTGTTTGTTTTACGATTGTCTTGTGGATGCTGAGGCCGCACATGCTGCTTCATTGTTGTAGGGTCAGACACTGGGTCTGCTCACACACTGCTTTGTTGTCATTTCCATGTCTGCTTTCAGAATTGTGCTGGTTGTTAACACCTGTATGAAGCACACAAATGTTACTTACCCTGGCTTTAGAAGGGGAAAACTGATGCACTCAGACAGGGGAGACTTACCAAAGCTCACATAGTGAGTCAGTGCATGAGCTGGGAATGGAACCCAGGAATCCCCCAAACCCTGGGTATTAGTCCCAAGAGCTTTCTTCCCACCCTCTGCAACGAGGAGTCTCATGTCTTGTTAGTGAACAGAACTAACACCACTGGGCATGGAAACAAAACATAACCAGGGGTTGGAATCTGTCTGGATTGGGGTGCGGTGGTAGTTACACCATAACTAGGGTTGTGTTAAATACAACAGTGGAAAGAATGATAAATATTGAGTGTTTTGAGGAGTTTTAATGAAACAAAACTTGGGTTAAAATCTTTAGCCAGTGGTGGATTGTTTGGTGTATTGATTGTACAATTTGTAGTCCTGGAAAGTTTATGGTATGCTGTTGAAAAATGGGTGTGGGCTCTGGGCTGGGGCAAGGGGTTGTGGTGCAGGAGGGGGTGAGGGAGTCAGCACTTACCTCAGGCAGCTCCTGAAAGCGACTGGCACACCCCTCTGGCAGTGGCTCCTAGGCAGGAGGGCCAGGGGGGGTCTCCTACAGCACTGTCTGCAGGCATCGCCAATGGGAGCTGTGGAATCAGCACTCTGGCCAGGGCAGTGCACAGACACCCCGTCACCCCTGCACGGGGCCCCAGGGATGGTGACAGCCACTTCTGGGAGCACAGAAGAGCCAAGGCAAGTAAGGGAGCCTGCCTTAGCCCCACTGTGCTGCTGGACTGTTAGTGCCCAAAATCTCCCGGATTGGCTGCAGTAGCCTCCGGGAGATAGGGTGTGATTCCAGGAGACTTCTGGCGAAAGTGGGAAGGTTGGCAACCCTAGTGAAGACCGAGCCTGCTGCCTGGGTCCAAGCAAGCCTAAAGCTAGTCTTGGCAGCCCCATTAAAATGGGGTGGTGACCCACTTGTGGGTCCTGACCTACAGTTTGAGAACCTCTGCATTGGCCTATTTCTAACCACTACACTCCTCTCCCAGAGTTAGGGGTAGAAGCCACAATTGCCAATCACCAATATCCTACTGCTGACAAGTGAATACTTGTGTGTAACCCACTGAGAAGGCATTTGTCATGTCCTTCTCCATTGGCTGGTCTAAAAGAAGGTTGGTAATTACTCATGTGCTTCAGATAACACGGGCCTAAACTGGAGATCTGACACTTAAGGGATCAAACCCTGCTGCTGATCCACAGGGGGAGCTGAGTGTCTTCATGTTCTGGGTTTGTACAGCACCTAGCACAATGGGGTCCTGGGCTGTGACTGAGGTTCTATGTGCTACTACAATACAAACAATGACAGCAGTCTGGCTTTATGGGAATCACACGGTGAAGAGCCCATTTTAAAACAGGTTTTGTACTTAAAAATGATGATCTGTAAATTATGGTGTGAATCACCAAAATACTGTAGCCAAGTTACTGTGCAACCGGGAACTGGAGGAGGGAGGGCACATCCAGTGACTGTTACTAAAGGGTGTTGCTTCTTCCAGAAGGGAAGCCCCCGCCCCCTCCAGAGGACAGGCATGGGGCAGAGAGATTCCTTTCCTGCCTGGGGAAAGTGAAAGTGGTTTTGGAGTCAGCAGCAGGAGGGGAGCTGCCTCTGTGGCCCAGCAAGGAACATCTGTGCTGCTGTTACTGAGCTCATATTTGCATCATCATTCCAGGCACTCTGCCTGCTCAGGCCACCCCATCAAGAAGGAGACCCACAGTCCTGCAACACTGGGACAGCCTTGGGATCAGCCACTAACAGGGAAGGAAAATGGCAGATGACAGCAGGGAAGAGGGAGACATGCAGCAGAGAGCCCCACTGCCCCAGGAGTGGGAAGACCAAAATGTCCAATTTTTGTTCCTGAACCATTTCCAGGGGCTGAGGGTGATTGGAGCGCCTGGATAGAGCTAAATCAAATTAAGTCCACTTTAATTCTGATTAAGAGCATCCACACAAGGGTCTAATGCAGGTTAACTAATCCACTTAAACCTCCAGAGCTTTCCAGCTCCTGATCAGGGTCACACAAAAAAATTACATCAAGACTTTTTAAACAGAAGACTAGATATTTGACTAAATGATTCTCTGTGTGTGTTGAAAAGTTACAATTTTCTCATTGAAAGCTTCAATGGAAATTCATCTAAGCTTTACACAGGGAAAAAAATCTTCCACCTGCCCCAGAGTGTACCACGTTTAAGTCCTCACTGGTGGTAGGTGGAATCTGCCATCGTCCTGTCTCATGTTCAAGCCCCTGTGCCTTTGACCACATGGGCCGCTGTTTTTTGTGTATGGCACAGCCAGGGACAGGAGGGGCAGGTTGGGAGTGAGGGGATGGGATGGGAGTGAGGAGCAGATCCAGGGGAGGGGAGTATCAGCACTCACGGCTGACCTGCAATGGGCCTCCCGAGTGATGAGAGGATTAACAGGAGCCCCACTGGCGTATAAACTCCTCACTGCTCACCATGTCTCTGCAGGTAACCAAACACTTGCCCTGGATCCTGGCCAGATAGGAGTAGGGTGGGTACTGGTTTCCCCTACCCCCTGTGGCCATCCCACCCCTGGTGTGGCTGCCTACCCACCTTAGGCCAAGAGGCCTGCATTTTTCTGCCATCTGCCAGAGCCAGGAGGCTACGCGAAAGACTGTTGCTCCGCAATGCCTGAGAGTCAGAGCCACTACACTGTTTGCAGCTTTGCCCTGCTTGAGGGCCATGGCCTCCTAGACTGCAGCCTCGATTCACTAACTCCCCTCTATGACTGGGCTGTCCCCACAGTGACCCACTGAGGCGGAGTGGCCTCCCTCTGAGCCAGAGGGGATGGGGCAACTGCCAACCTACTACCGGGTTAGTGTTATGAATATAGGAATTTTGAGCTGTGTCTGGAAGCAGGGTGCAGAACAATGCACAGCAAATCACCACAGACACACTCTAGTTTGTTTTATTAATAAAAGTGATATTCCTTTCTCATTCATTGGTTTGTTGTTTAATGAAGCCCAAGATCATTACATCAGTGCTTGGTGAGGATGGGGGGGGTTGGGTGTCCAGGGTTCTTCCACCCTCTCACACACTCAGTCCATGCTGGGTGGGGTTGGCAGTAAACCTCCCACTGAGCTGCATGGGGCAGTTCCCCTCTCAGAGCTCTGTCCCCTGGCTCTCTTCAGACTCAGGCAGGTGTTTCTGGGATGGTTAAACCCAGGGCACGATTCTGAGCTTTTTGCCTCACACATGAAACCTGGAAACTTGTTTTCTTCTAAATGCAAGATAAGAGACTACTGGGGCACTGGGCACAGGCCTGTAGCACCTTGGCTTTAACCAGGCCCTGGGCATGGGCCTATAGTGCCTAGGCTTAACTCTGCCCCGGGCATGGTCTTATGCGGTCTAGGCCTTAATCCTGCCCTCCGGCAATTCCTTTAATTCCCAAGTGACATTGGTGGGTCCCCATTGTTATGCTCCCAGCACACTAAGAGGAGTTGGATATAAACATAGATCCCCTGGCTGGAAAGCTGCAGTGTAACATGACTTTATTGCTTATAATACAGAATGATAACACACAAGGACCCAAAACAGAATGAGATAAAGCAGGCTGCTCCCTAAGTCAGAGAGGTCCAGGAGACCCCACCTTGTTCTAGGCTGCTTTCCATATCTGCCTGCTGCTAGACCCAGGTCACACACTTCCCTGCAGAACCCCCTGCCTGTCATTTACAGTGACGGTTTACAATTCCAATACAGTTTTCAATGCACCATGCACATGATGGATGGGCTTGGAGGGAGCTGGAAGTGAAACAGAAATAGATTCACAGATGTGAAGGCCAGAAGAGCCCATTGTATCCACCCAGTCTGACCCTGTGTACACAGGCCAGAGAATTGGGGACAGGACACCTGAGGCTCTGAGCAGAGCTGAGACTGCTCCTGCTGATCCCCACAGTGTATCTTGCTATAACATCTACCAATGTGATGGTCTCCCTCTCCCATTAATGTCAGGGGGTGGGGGGAGCAGGTATCTAGCAGTGCCCCCTGGCGTCTGTGACAGCCACTGCCAGCCCCGGCTCTGTCACTTGGCAGCATCACTTACAGAGGTGGGTGGCTTCCGAACAAGCTGACCCTGTAGAAAGGTGCCCAGATGTCACCAGGGTGTGAGATGGTTCCCCTCTGGGCCTGATCCACACAATACGTGAGTCTGTCACACTCTCAGCTGCACAGCCTGGCTCTTTAGCTCACACTGTAGAGCCTCATGTGATTAGCTGTGGAGAGCCCCGGGTCAGGTATCTGCTGTGTTTTCCAAGGTGGTGGCAGGCACTGAGCAGACCCCTTCTGCATGAAACTTTCTGGACAGGCTAATGTTCCTGAAGATGTGTGTATCATGTGCCTTTCCTGACCACCCTGCGTTGATATCTGTAAAATGACCCTGGTGATCCACAAATACCTGCAATACCATAGAGAAGTACCCCTTTCTATTGATGTACTCTGTCGCAACATAGTAAGATGCCAAAATTGGGATATATGTGCCATCTATTGTCTCGCTGCAGTTGCGGAATCCCATTGCTGGAAAGCCACCCACTATTTCCCGCACATTGCCCAGACCCCCAATCCTTCTTAGCAGGATGCGATTAATGGCCCTGCACATTTGCATGAACACAACCCCAACAGTGGACTTCCGGACTCCAAATTGATTTGTGCAACAGACTGGACTTGCCAATTTCCACAGAGCAAGTGCCACGGGCTTCTCCACTGAGAAGCCAGCTCTCATTCTGGTGGTCCTTGTGCCTCACGGCTGGAGCAAGCTCCACACACAGTTCCAGGAAGGTGGCTTTCCCAATCTGAACATTCAGCAGCCACTGCTCATCATCCCAGACCTGGATAATGATGCAATTCCACCACTCAGTGCTTGTTTCCCAAGCCCAGGAGTGATGGTCCACTGTGTGCAGCTGCGCCATAAATGCCAAAAGTAATCTGGTGTTGTTTCTTTCCATGGCACACAGCAGGGCAGGAGCCATGGAGTCCTGCTCAGATTCAGAGCTCATGATATATTGCATGATCAGCTGCGTTGTATACATAACACTGACCACAATAGTAGAGAGCAGTGCAGGATCCATCCTTTCAGGCAGTGATGGCAGGTGCATAGAACACAGGGGCTGTTGAAAAATGCCACAAAACGCAGTCAGAAGTCCATAAAATGATGGGACAGAAAAAAATAAACAATGGGACGCTGAGCCTGCAGCCATGATGCACTGAAATCTACTCCACCTTCCCACAACTCCGAGCTGCAGAAGGGGGCGAGTTGCACAGTGGAATAGCTACCCACAGTGCACTGTTCTCACTATCCATGCTAGAGCACCAGCTGTGGATGAACTCCACCAACAGGAGCGTTGTGTGATCATGCACAAGCGATGTAATTATTGCAGTTTATGATCGTTGGTGTAAGTTGCGTCAACTTAACTCTGTAGTGTAGACAAAGCCTCGGGCTAATTCTGCAGTCAAGACTTGTGCACAGGCCTGATTATTTCTAGATTTAAAAAAAATTGACTTTTTAAGCCTCCTTTATACATTACAAAGCGGAAAAGAAGTGGCACATGCCACTTCCATGAGCTATCATACTGCGGCCAATTAGGAAAAAAATTGCTCTCTGCTGAAGTTATCTGGACTGGAGGTGGTGACTGAGTACTGGGAGCTGCGTGACAGTGACTATCTGAACAGCCAGCTGGTGCAGGCAGGGCTGATCAGGCTGGGCACAGAGCCGCTGGCTGTTGGCTTGTAGCAGTGGGAGGGATGTGGGCAGAGCAGAGTCTTGGTTCTTGGAACTGATGCTGCTCTGGTTTCAATGGCTCCCATTTGTGGCTGTGATTTTAGCATGGGGTTGGGGGATGTTTCCTTCATGCTTGTGAATTTCTGGGTCCCTGAGCCAGGACTCATCTGTCAAACCAAGTGGCAAACCCCATTCTCCAGCTCTAGGATGGGACCGTGCTCCTCACACACTGTGCTCTCTGTTTGCCAGAGACATCTTCCCCCGTGTTTCTCCCTGGCTGGCTGCACTCTGGGTATTGTTCACTCTGGTTCTCATTGCTGCTGGAGCTTGTGCATATCTTCGATACGCAGGTAATGGGAATGTGTTATTTGTATGTTTAGAGCCCGGCCCTAGAGGGCACTGGGCTGGGGCATGGGAGTGTCTTATTGTTCAGATATTGACATTGAGTTGGTTTTAGGAAATAAACCAAACTAACAAACACACTGGGGTCCATGGCCCCACCTGTATTAGCGTATTGCTCAGTGTTTCCCCTTCCTTCCCTGTCTCACTGCCATGTCTGATTCTCTGTCTCACAGTGAAGCAGAAGGCCTCTCAGAAGAAATGCTCCAAAGAAGAGATTCTATTAAAACTTTACAAGTCTCCTGCTCTATCTGTTGCTATGTCTGAGATGGATCATGTGTGCACTCTGTGGCAGGTTGGTATTTTCTGTGGGCTCAGTGCAATGAAAGGGATGGAGCCTAGTGATTCCTCATCCTCCACATTCTCACACACTGATGATAACAGGTTGGCAAATCTGTGTTTTGAAACAGAAAACCAAGGGTCAGTGCTTGTGAGATTCCTGCACACTACTAACTCTGGACAATTGCTTGGTGGTTCTATTCTCCTTAAAGGAAATGACACTGCAAGGTTAATGATGTTGTCTGAAATGATTCCATCCTGTGACTGTCAACCACAGTGGAGAATTCTCCATCTCTTGATGGCTTCATATCCAGACTAGGCACCTTTCTGCAGGCTGCGGGCTTGGTGCTGGGGAACTGGATGAGATTCTCTGGCCTGTGCTGTACAGATGATCCTTCTGGCCTGAAACTCTATGAATCTAGACCATGGACGCACCATTTTTTAAAGTCTACATTTCTAATTTATTCCACTGTGAAATTTTCAATATTTAAGAACAATATCGGTTTGCACTGTGGTGGTGCTAACCTGTTCTGCTGGGCACTGTGCACACATGGAAGGAAATACAGATGAAAAGAAGAGAGAACGGATACAACATGCCAGCACAGTGACTGGGGTTCACATGACAGGGACAACCTGGAAGGAAGAGCCCTGAGGATCCCCCTCGTTCATCTCCTTTGCCCTCTGCCATGCCCCTGGCAGCCACTATTCCTCCAGCTGGGGAGGGCTGGACAGGACTCCCCTAGCAATCAGTGCTGTTCTGTAACTAGCCACAGGGGTCACTGTGGAGTAACTGGCCCCATCCCATGAGTCTACAAGCCCTGCCTCCCTTTAACTCAAGGCATGTTTTCAAAACGAATTAGTTAAACTGGTTCCAGTGTGTGTGTGTAGAAAAGGGCTAAGGAGTGAGAAACTCCCCCAAGTCTCCTGTGTGTTGGCACATATCACTAACCACCAGCCCTGCTCCTGTCAAACCTGCTGGCTCCTGCACTGGGTTTAGGAATGTGGATGTGGGATGTCTGTGACTAACCCCAGTCATTAGGGAGTGTGCAACACCACCCAGTGTGTGTCTCTGGGTCTAACTTTTCTCGTGCCCATTTCAGACGCTGAGAGGAAGACCTTGGAATCAGAGATTTGGCCATAGCCCTAGTAAACGTGTGTCTGTTTTCACACTGTGACGAGATAGAAAAATCACCACACCCGCTGTATGGACTTCAGTCACCTTCATGATCATCCCCCCTGACCTGGGAAGTAGCAAACCCTGCAGCATTTGCAGCTCAGATTTCAGTATCATCCTTAGCACCAGTACATGAAGTTAGTGCATATGGGATGGTAGGACTCAAGCAAGGTCTGCACTGCCCAAAGGCTGAGATTACAGAGGTGACTGTGAAAATAGCAGTGTACACCAAAGTGCTGTGCTGTAACCCCCCATGTGGATGCTGTGGGTGTGAATTAAAAGATTCCTAGTTAATTTTAACATAGTCATATTTGAAGAGAACTACATTAGTGTGAACTTAGTGTAGGGGAAATGGTTAGTTTGCTGTTTATTTCCTTGACAGGCCATATCACCATCTTGGATTGCCTCAGGTTGTCCTTTGGCATCCATATTGGTCCCCCTTCTTTATTCCCATTTGGTGGCTTTTTGGTTTGTCGCGGGAACAGGTTAGGCATGTAACCAGCTAATCTGCCTAGCGACAAGAAGGCTATTTAAGACCGCCTCTCCGGTCACTCAGGGCTGTCCACCCTGGAGGAGCAGTAGGAGCTGTGTGTCCCTGGAGACACCAGTGAGCACTACTGATCTCTAGCGATAGCCATTGCCCAAACAGGGGTAGCTGAACCCTTGGCGAGGTAATCTCCAGCCTGCTGCACTAGCCATCTAGCACCTGTATTGTGTTGGGGAGGGGTTTCTCACACACACGCCCAGAATAGAGAACCACTGGCCAGCCGTTCTCACTCAGACGCACAGCCAGGATGATGCAGGGAAGAAGAGGAAGAAAGAAGACGGTGTCAAAGTTAGACTCAGGACTCACAGTTTGTCAGACCATTCTGTTTTATTAGCACAGTGCTCTGCTACTAACACCCAGATTATGTGATCACCCTGCAACACACAAACTATCTTATGTATACAGATAAACGGGTGAGAACTTACTAAGATAACAACGGAAGCAGAATCAGATAAGTTTTCCTGGGCTAGGCATGCATATCTTATTTCCTTACTAACTATTACCCATCTTTAATCCATTCTTATTTTTACAGTATAATTCATTCTACTTTCACAACGTCTTGCCTGAGAGGACATCAATCCGGTCCAGCAGAGCATGTCCACGCTTGGCCGTGCCGGAGAGGTGTCTCATACCTGCCGATGAGAATGGTACAGTTGTAATCTTAATATCTTTACTTTACCTGCCATCCTATCTTGGGGTCCAGGCTTCAGGCACTGAAGTGACATTAGCAGCCAATGTGTTATTTGTTTACCTGATATTTGCACTGGTGTTTACTTTGTTTTAGTTGGGGTCCTGGCTTATTTTACTGTTTTAATTCCTGTTAATGAACTCTAATCTGTTTGCCCCATTCATTTGCATGTGTTTTTGTTAAGGGTACAAACACCCAGTGATAGATGTGGGTTGGGGGAAAAGGGCCTGAGTACCTGTGAGCTCCAGTCAGTGGTCAGAGCCCTAAGATAGGTACCATTTAGTGTGCACCAGAAGCATGCACACGGGGCAATTGCAGTGCAGGACTTTGATGCATGCTGCAGATCACACCCTTGTAGGCCGAACTATAGGACTGTGTGCACAATTCTGATCTGCAAAATTCCAGCTGTCTCAGTGCTGGGCTGCTTGCATGCACACAGCTCTGCCAGTGCCCCTCAGTGCCCATCTGCAGCCCCCTGATATCCCAGCCCTGGGCTTCTCATCCATCACAGGTGCCCGTCAGTACCCAACCGCTACCTCCCTGCTATCCCAGCCCTGAGCTCCTCAGTCCTGTCCTCTTCCTCACACCCTGCCCTCCCCACCAGTCTAGGCCTGGGCCGCAAATGAACAGAGCCTCCTAACCCTACTATATTCTGTAGGGGCTCTGTGAGGTGAACTCTGATGGAACCCACCAGCCACATTGTTCCCATGAGATCCAGGATAGGACCAGATTCCACATCTCTACAACTCGGGTAGCCAGACACATGCTGGTTCTGCTTGAGATAGCGCGCTAACCATGGCAGTGTGGCTGGGGGTAGAATAGGCAGCAGCTCAGGGTAGCTGCCCGAGTATGTACCCAGGCAGTCTGAGTGGGTTTGTACTTGAGTGGCTAGCCCAAGCCGCTGCACCTGCTACTGCCGGCTCCCCTACTGCTTTTGGTGCACTGGCTCAAGCAGAGCTATCAGTCTGCCTGTTCAAACTGGGAAGCTCACTGCCAGCTGCAGTGTAGACATACCCAAAGTCTGGAATAGCCCCATATCACTGTGCTTGGAACAACTCACGCTGAACCCATGATGGTCTCCTTTTCTTCTATGCCCAGAGTGCCGGGAGCTGTGTGAGAGGTCACAGGGGTGTCTTGTAAGACAAAGGGCAGGAGAGAGGATGGCAGATTCCCGGGATGCTGAGGCAGAGATAATTACAACAAGCCTGTTGTTATTTGGGATCAGCTCCTCATAGCCTAAGGCGGCCTGGTGCTTTACAGACCCACTCCCAACAGATCTGGCAGATTCCACTAGAAAAGCCTATTTTTCTTGAGCATCAGCAGCTCAGGGAATTTGCCAATACACACAAGTGAAGTTCAGACTGCTTAGGAATTTTACATCCCACAATAGATGAAGTAGGTCGTCTCTCTGGGGCATGGGGTCTGGGCCAGGCTGGGGATAGGGTTTACTTTCCTAAAGTCCACAAAAACCCTCATGGTTTTATACTTTTCAGGTGCCATCACAACAAGGGGCTTTTGTTCTGAGCCAGTTGGGACTCACTCACTTCCCCGCATTCTGAGAGGGCAGCTCTGTCACTGCTCAGACCCTTGGCTCCTGGGCTTCAGAGCCAGACTCCCCTGGAGAATGCAAGAGACAGAGAAGGAAACACAGAGACATTGTCTGGGCCAGAAATATCAGTGTGGGAGGTTCTTCAGTCCCACATCAAAGCATGTGA